>NC_141762.1:49789914-50104914 GCF_982258835.1 Parasteatoda tepidariorum | reverse complement strand
GTAACTGTCCTTACCTAACACATTCAAAATACACCATATCATCTGAAATCAGGGCTTTATCTGATGGGCCGATTCATAAATGTAATGAATGTCACTTTCCCATCCATCATTGCCCTGAAAGCTCACACACATATGCAATCACTATTATTCTTTTTTACTCGTCCGAAGTATAAAAAATTCAAATGAATATAATCTATAATTACGAAGATTCCGACTAGTTGGTGAAAGAGAAAAAACTGGTCTTGAAGAGTGGATCTCTCGAAATAGGGCTGTGCTCTAGAAAGAATAAGAAAGGAAAAAGAACGAATTTGAGTTATCAGTTCGTTAAAGAAAAAATATCGTTTGACTTGTTGTGGTAAAGTTAGGGTTAAATATCATCATAAAAATAATACACTACTTTAACACTCCTTAATTTCCTGTTTTTTCTTTCGAATTTTTTTCATTAAAAACACACAAAATCTCGTATTTTAGGGAAATAATCACTTAGAGGATGCTTGTAAAACTAATCTGATTCATTTTATTAAACAAATTTTCGTCAATCTTTTTTCAAATCTTTTTATCGTTCATTTTTTCAAATTAGAGCTAAAGATAGACAAATTAATTATTAACAATGGTTTGGAATTCATCGTTAGCGATAGAGTGGCACACACACTGGCACATAAACATACAGTACTAGCACAGTTTAGATAAGAGGGCAGATGGTGCTAGTAATCCTCTGTGCACCAGAACTTTTATTTACAATCGAGCAACCTCTAACGACACACTCTATTTTTTGAAAATTTTCCTCTTGGCTGTAGTTGGTTCCAATTATAATGCAAGTTTTTAATTCTTTTAAAATTTGTTTCCGAAACAAAAAGAAAAAAAAAGGTCAAGAATCACGTTTTTTAAAAATTTATTTAAGAAAATGCTTAACAGAAGAGCCGGTCGTTAAAAGCTGCTGGATTGGAAAATCGCCTCGGGAGCACGCTCTTCAACTATGCGTATATGTTTCCGGTTTTAAGACTACCTGGGACAATACAATAAAGTGAATTCTGGAACGTAAAATCACGTATGTCGAAAATTTAATTTGTTAAGGCAACAAATGTTTAATACGCTGAATAGAACCCGGCCAAAGTCATTGTAGCTGAAGACTCTAACCTATCGCACTAACTGAACGGCAAGTAATTCAAAAACGGTGCTTTTAAAGTATTGTTTTGATTACTGACTGATTCACGCAATGCAAAAAACACGTGATGTTAGATGAATCGTTTGGACATGTGCATCAAAGTTATAAATATTGCAAACTAAACTGTGGATCGCTATTACAAGATATTACTTTGGTTAAGAGAAGATTTAAAGCGTTTCTTAAAACTGAAAAAAAAAAATGGATTGTCTTCTTTTTATATTTGACTAACGTCCAATATTTTTTAAGTAACTTTTATGAAATTCAAAAACACTGGCTTTTATAACATAAGTTATAAAATATAAATTATTATATTTTTGTATTAAAGCAATTCCTAATTGTAAAGTAGCTTTTACAAAAGCAATTATATTTCGTACCCTTTGTTACTTTCAAAGTCTCTTGAAAACGATATTTTATTCAAAAAAACGAAAAAATATCTTTTTAATGCAATCAATACTTTTTATATTATTTTATAATTGACGTTGAACAGCTGACCCAATTTTTAATTTTCGACAAGCTATGATCAACTCCTTAGTATTTGTAATTTTAAACTGAACTCAGAAGACGAGGGAACTCCTGCCTTAAGCATTGTGACCAAATAACCTTCATGGAGAACTTTTTGATGGAATTAATCCGCATTTGAGGACAAATCCACATTGCGACGAAAGACCTGAAAACCTCCCACGGTTAGCCTGACTACAAGGGAATTCTAATAGATGAGTCGTCCACCACTGAGGATATTTCAGTACTGTGGTTGGTCCGAGTCGATAGCAGAATTCGTATCAATCGACACGCTTTTTCACCTGAACCACTGTGGCTCATGCAGTCAATAGTGAAAATATCAAAAATTCTACAAAAATTAAAATAAAATTAGTTAGATTAATAAAACTTCTCGATATATTCATTCAGAATAAAACGTGGAAATCAGAAACAAAATCGAAACAATAGTTCGGCTAGAGTTAGCCTAATTTTCTGACGTTTTAGAATTTTTGTAAGCGAATGACAAAAATTTTACACTACCATTTCTGAAGCTTATTTCTTCAACAAAGCAACTCATTATAGTTATCCATACGTCAAATCAATACAGTTCAACTATTCTGAAACATTCCGTAATAGATTTATAATGTGTTACCTAATTTAAATAATTACACTTAAACTAAATAATTCGATAAAATTTCATTATTTAAATTCGTCTGTAAACAATTATTTTAACTAAACGAGATAAAACTAACTTTAAAGCTAATTTTATATCTCTCTTATTTTGCATGTCTTTATAATTTAATAAAATTTGTGAAGTTATGGATTTGATAAACCTTGATAATTTACTTTAAATATCTTATGTAAAATTGTGCTTATATCTTTTTAGATGGACATCTCATTCCAAAAGGTACCAGTTGTGGTATTCTAATTTACATGCTTCACCGGGATCCAAATGTTTTTCCCAATCCTGAAAAGTTCGATCCGGATCGTTTTCAGATTGCCAACTCTACCGGCAGGCACCCATTTGCTTATGTTCCCTTTTCTGCTGGCCCTAGAAATTGCATTGGTAATTAAAAAAATAATAACTAGTGCTAATTAAGTAAAGGGTATAATAAGATTCACGCAAAGTTTGAATTTGGCACAATTTTTCTCGTAAAATGTTGCAAAGGAAAAAAAATAAAACAGCATAACAGATGATAGTTCAAGTTCATAAAAAATAGTGATATAGGAAAGAATAATGCATTTTTACTACAGTATAATATTTTGAACAATATTGATCTATTTTCTGCTATATTTTGGTGATCAGAATTGACAATTATCGGGAAATTTAACATCATTTTTAAATAAAGTAACCTATTTTTACCTAACGTTTTAACCTTAACATTTATCTTTAGTTTTAACACTTCATGCCTAGAGGGATGAAATAAAGCTCAATATAAATGAAAATTAATCTTTTATGCAAGAGGATCATCGAAATGACTTTGAGATAAGAATACCTACAAAACTGCAGAGGTGATTTATTGAATGTGTTATAATACAGAGTAATACATAAATAACCTTAAGACACACATTTTTTTTCCAAAAAAGTTTTTAATGAAAAACCTGTGATTTTTATCAAAATATCTCCTTGTTTGCATTTAAGAACGCATTGCATTAAAATCTCTTAAGATTTAATTATATAATACGGGTGTATCAAAACAAATTATCTAGTTATAACTAACTTACAAGTATTTATGCATCTTAAAAACCTAAAATTTTATCACTGACACATAAATTTAAACATGAAACCGACTTTTGCGAAGTTTTACACATAAAAGCTATACTGGCTGTTAAATAATACTTTTTTTTATTACAGATTTAAGGTTTCTGTAAATAGAATATACGTTTCAAGGTTGCGTGATTCCCCCCCCCTTTCCGTTACCATGGTATCCACAAATCTTGCTTTTTCCTCACGCCAGTACGTAATTATTATAATAATATTATAATAATATACAATTACGAATTATCGATACTCCTTAACTGCCACGTAAATGAAAAGCCTGTCACATGGTTACCAGAGCGACGAAGGTAGGAAATGTGACCTTGAGACACCAATTTTAATTACAAGGAGTATAACGGCATTTAGAACATATTTTTTGTTTACAAATTTTTAATTGAAACATAATTTCAAATTTGAATTGAAACGCTTATTGAATGTAAAGTTTTAAAATGTATCTAGATTGTAATATCACATAATATTTGTGTGTTAAAAATGCAATGCGAGTGAAAAATAATAATACAACTAATGAACCGAAGAACCTAATATACATAACGTCTTATTCTTGTAAACGGTTCAGAATTTCTACTTTCTTATCATCACATGTAATCAACATATGTTTGTTTATTTTAGGACAACGGTTTGCTACTTTTGAAGCCATTACCGTGTTGGCTACTGTCTTAAGAAAATTCAATTTGAAATCTTTGGATGCCTTAGACAAAATCCACATCACGGATGAACTTGTTTTGCGAGCGGAAAATGGATTGCGGATGGTATTCGAGCCACGAAAGAAATGAAACCAAGAATAAGTTTAATACTGTACTTTTGTTTTTCTGCATCATCATTTATTTAATCTTTGTAATACTTCTTGTTAAATATTTGTAAAATAAATCGACCTTTTTCTTCGTTATTTAATCAGTTTTTTTTTAAAATTGCAACTTGCTTTATCTGGGCTTTTCAATCATCAAAATTGTATGGTATTTTATTCGATTTGGTTAACAAAAATATTTGATTAAACGTAACACTGACATTTTAATTATACATATACATTTTTTAAATAATTGAGTTTCCATTTCTTTATAAATAATAATTATAGATACATCGAAGTACTTCTGGTTTTTAGGGATACTTTATATATCCCAAAGAATAACTTACAACCAAAACTACCTGGTGTTTTGGTAAAACTACGAAAATTCCTATGGGACCATTCTGGCCTTTGCCGTCATTTTATGCATAAGGTTTTATATATACGTTTATATAAGCCTAACACATGAGTGATTAAATAAGCATTCAAATTGGATAAGTTATGATAAGTCAGAAATACTCAATTCTAAAAGTAAGTTATTTTTCGAATTACAGAGCAACAGAAAACGAGAGAGGTCAAATTCACCCAATTCGTCTTTCTAGCGTTCACACGGAACTCTATAAAAGTAAATAAACGTAACAAATTTAAGCATTACACTCTTACTTGCCAATGATACATTTTATAAAGAAGAACGCAGTGTAATAATGTTTTCTCACAAAATATAAATTTTCCAAGGAAAGAATAATTGTATCTGAAGACTTAGTTAATATACTAAGGCCCGTTATCAGCTAAAACTTTCAATATCTCAAGTAATATATTTTTATTCTGTTAAAAAACGAATTTCAACATCGCCAACTTGAAATGACGTAGCACGGTCTTCTCTTTGCTTATAAATAATAGCACGAATTAAATTTTTGTCGGACGAGTTTAAGTTTTTAAAACCTTTTTATTGTTTTCAAAGCATAATTATATAGTTTGACAGCTAATTAAAAGGAACTATATTCAGTCGAGGATGATTACTTAAATCCTATACAGCAATGGTCTTTCCTTAACTTCCAAAGGAGTGTAAAATCATAAAAACAACAACCAAACTTTCTTTTCTTATTAACTAAACTTACCAAAAACTAACTGAATATATGAATATCATTAGTCTAATTTTCAAATAATTAGTTTAAACGAAAGTTTGAACGCTGAAACCTACATATGAGAAACTAAGGCACGATTAAAAATCAACAAAATGAAATTAAAATATATATTGACACTCGCAGACCATCATAAATGATCGCAAAACAATTATTTGATTCCTAAATTTAACTATAATTTATATTATTACCAAATATATGGAAGGCAATAGCAAAATAAATAGTTTAGAGTAAAACACTATAATTTGGCAAGGCTGTAATTAGTCTCAAACGCTTGGCATTTATCCTCCTATGTCTGGAAGAAGAAACTATCTGCAGAGATCTGAATAACAATAAATATGTGGAGTGTCTGAGATCTTTGTCGGGAAGCCATTTTGAAAAGAACTTCTAAAGGATAAATAGCAGGGTTAAGAGAAGAAAGATTAAAATAAGATATAATGATCAGAAATGCAGAATTGTTGATAGATAGATTATTTTAATTACTATTATGTCCCATATTTTTCTTCATTTCAGAATATTTTTCTATCAATAACAATTAAAGATTAACAAAAGCAGCTATAACATGGAACAATTGAGTTCATAATTGTAAAAATTTGTTCAAATCTTTCAATTTTAAACTAAAACTTTTCCATGAAAATAATTTGTTATACAATAAGTTTTAATTTTATACAAGTACCCAGAAAGTTTCAATTTTCATTGTTTTTATACAATAAATAACTAAGAATTTTTTTCAAAAAAATATTATTTAAAAAAAAAACATATCAGCTAGGAAAGTTTTAAAAATTAATACAAAAAGACTGCATGAAATATATATATATATTTTTACTCCGAAAGTATAATTATTGAAGTAGTTGTATAGTATAGCCGGTAATATTTAGATCTCTCTTGTAAAACATTATAAATTTTACTTTAAAAAATTACAACGCTTAGTTTTTAAAAAAACTATAACGTAATTTTAAAAAAATTAGCGTTATTTATATTTTTTAATTTCATATGTTTTTAAATTAATTTTTCATCAAAAAATTTTATTTTTTTACAATTTCAATTAAAGATTCCACATTAAAAAATAACAAGAATTGTATGGCCACAAAATTTAAATGTGTAAGGGTGCAATATTAACAAATTATAACGCACATAGTTTGCTGGATGCTTCTTTATAGAGAAATGCATTTCCTCTCTAAAGAGTATTTTAGCGATGAAATCAAAAAGTTATTGAATACATTTTTTTAAAAAAAAACTTTGTAGAAAATTTTACTTTTGAAATGTAGAATATATTTCATTTTATATATTGCCTTATTTCATATACTTTATATAATAAAAAAAGGAATGAAAATTTACCGGTGATTTGTGCCACATTCTACTTTATTAGATAAATAAAAATTTATTGTTGGGCTATTACAGTATTGTTGGGTTTTGGAAACGTTGCAAAGACCATGCAAAGATACTTCTCTTTGAGAGAAGAAATAATAAGCAATTGCAATTTTTTTTGTTAATGTTGATATTTGACATGTCCCTCTTTTAAGTGAGGAGATTCATCTGTAAAATATTTAAACCGTTCTGAATAATGATTTTGAGTTATTAAAGTGTGTAGCGAAAAAAAGTATTTTTGCTGAGCTCCATATGGGGCACACCCATTACTATATAGAATCGTTCTTGTCAAGATTTTTCATCCTTCCATCACAAGCATTTATCCCAATTTATTTTTATTTTGTTGAAAGAAAATGAATGATGTACTTCTCCGCTTCTTTTCATCTTTTCTTTCAACTGCAGTGGTTTAGTAAATCGGATTTAATTTTTTTTTCTTTTTTGAAATCTTTATGCCGTTTAATATAATTGGGCTAATTTAGAAAGCATTAAAATTTTACATGAATAATTAGTTCATACTTAATTATGATGCATAAATGATTTTTGAAGAGAATTTTCTACTGAAATTTAATATTGCTCTTTAGAAAATTATTTATTAAGCGACTTTCTTTTGTTAATTATATACCCTTGCAAAGTAATCTATCACTTTCAGATAAAATGAATTAGAAGGACTTACGCCTTTGGAAATTAATTCAGGTTTCTTAGACCTTATCTACGGGATTTGCGCTTTTCTTAAAATATCCTTTCTTATCCTTAATACTATGTAATTTTGAGTTTATATATATATATATATATATATATATATATATATATATATATATATATATATATATATATATATAATAAAAAAATAAATACAAGAAAACAGTAAGAAAGTTAAGAAAAAAAATAAGTATCATTTATTGCGCTTAAGCTGCAAGTAAACAGCACTCATTAGATAAGTTCAAAATGAAGAATAAAACAAAGAAAAATTATAGACATATGAAAAAAAGGTGGTGGGAAATAATAAGTAAAAAAATAACAAACAACATATTATTTTTAAAAAAAAAAAAAAATGAAAAATTAGTTAAAAAACCTGAAAAAAAGCCGGAAAAAAAGATATAAAGATAAGATATAAGAGGCTATTTAAATTCTTTTTTTTTTTTAATTTTTTTTTTTTTTAAATAATATGTTGTTTGTTATTTTTTTACTTATTATTTCCCACCCCCTTTTTTTCATATGTCTATAATTTTTCTTTGTTTTATTCTTCATTTTGAACTTATATATATATATATATATATACACTGGTTATCATAAATTAAGGAAAATTCACAAAAATCGCGATAACTCAAGAAATTACACATGGAATTTTATGAAACTTACCCACAATATACAACACATAGTAAGGTATTAAACAACATAAAAAGAAATTATCAGACATTAATAGTAGTATAGAAATTAGCACATGTATAAAATAAACAAATTGGAAGTATCGGTTTGCAATAGAAAAAGTACCTTTAATATGGAATATGATTGCCTCTAGAAGCAATACAGCACAAACAGCGATGTGTGATGCTTTCAATTATGCGGTCTATCAGTTCAATAGGAAGTGAGAGCCATTGCTCTTGTAAAGCAGTTGCAAGCGTGGCAAGGGTCTGAGGGGGCGGATTGATGGCAGATACACGCCTCCCTAGAGCATCCCAAACGTGCTCGATAGGATTCAAGTCCGGGGATCGAGCTGGCCACTCCATGCGAGTAATTGTTTCCTGTTGAAGATAATCATCAACAATGCGAGCTCTGTGTGGTCTTGCATTATCGTCCTGTAACAGGAAGCAATCACCAATTGCCCCGGCATATGGGCGCACATAAGCATCAAGGATGTTGTCTCGATAAACCTGAGCATTCACGGTTCCCCTTGGAAAGACATGGAGGTATGTGCGCCCTCCTAAGGATATGCCTCCCCAAACACAGACACTGCCTCTTCCGTATGCATCTCTTTCACGGATGTTTGATGGATGATAACGGGTCCCAGGTTCTCTCCATATCAAATAACGTCTACTGTCACTTTCTAGACTAAACCTGGACTCATCCGTAAAGAGAACAGGCCTCCATTGATCTGACGTCCAGTGGACATGTTGTCGGGCCCACTGCAAACGGTCTCTCCTATGGCGTGATGTGAGCGGCACGCAAATGGCTGGTCGTCTCGCATACAGACCACCTTCGTGGAGCCTTCTGCGCACAGTTGACGTTGACACCAACCTTCCGGTGGCTGCAGCAAGAGAGGATCTAAGATGTGTCGGAGTAGCGGTTCTATTCCTGCGTGCACTTAATGTCAAATATCGGTCATCGGCACTGGTCGTAACAGTTGGCCGTCCTTGACTGAACCTCCTAGATGCCGAATCTGTGGTTTGAAATTGCCTCCAAAGTCTATGAACCACAGATGGACTCACATTTAGCCATCTGGCCACTTCTGATTGACTCTGCCCTGCCTCTAGTCTCCCGATGGCTCTCCATCGTAGTTCTTCAGGCAAATGATGCCTAGAGGTCATTATTACGAATTGGCTATCTCAGATTTTCAATGTCGCAATCACAGTAAAATTTGTGTGCTTTCTCTCAAACTTGGACTTTTATGCTCCAGGCAGATGACGTAAGCCGAGTGCAGCGCCACTAATTTGCATATTGCAATTTTACTCAGCTACTCTTAGTGGACAACATATGCAAATTTTGCACGGTTTGGCTTACTTTTGAAAGAGTTATCGCTATTTTTGTGATTTTTCCTTAATTTATGATAACCAGTGTATATATATATATATATATATATTGAGATCAAGTTCCTTCTGCGCGAGCAAAGCCACGAGCAACTCGCGATCAGTGAAAAACTTTGATTTAGAACTAATAAAGGTGTTAGGAATGGAGGAGGGATTGAATAATTAGAATATTTAAGTACAGTTGTGCTATGCATTTAGCTGAGTAACCATTAAAGTTGTGCAAGACAACCGTTGTACAAGATAACAGAAACAAAACTGGTCACCAAAGGAGGCTATTTAACTTCTTAATTTATAACTGGTAAAGTTTCTTTAAACTAAAATATTTTAATTCTTTTTTCGAGTCTAAGATGTGTTGATTATTCATATTTTTGAGCAAAATACATATGACCTGCAATTCTTAATTTTGATAATTTTAATAATTTTATTCTTTAGTTTTAATAATTATCTTTAATGTTAAAAATGATGAAATATGAAATCAAAGAACATCAAATAAATCCTATGATAAGTTTTTTCATGATTTATAAATGTTATTTATTATTTCAGCTTTTAATTTAAATTCCTAACTTTCCATTTGCCATTGGTAAAAAAACATAAATAAAATAATAATAATAATAAATTATAAGAAAAGCATTATAATGTATTTTCTCTTTTTAAGGAATATTTAAACTATTACTCAGTAAAACAAACACAGGAATTGAAAAATCGTACTTAAAAAAATATTTTTTTTCTTCAAAGTAAATATTTCGATTGCTTCATCAGATGGACGTTTAAGGTCAATTATCATTTGTTTTAAAATTTCATCGTGTTTGCAATAAGTAGCATTCATCTTCAGAACATGTAACCTTCAGATTAAAAGCAAATTTTTTTATTATTTTTATTAATTATTCTTAAAAGCTTGTTCAAACCGGCTGTCACTTTAAGCGTTCTATTAACTATTTGACGAGTCAACAAAATTCTCAATCAGAGACAAAGTAGGCTAGGTTAAGTTGTGAAAGGGACAGGCTTTTTGTTTAGATAGCGGGTAAAGCATTGCAGGTAAACCTTCAATTGGTTTAACCTAAAATCCTCACTTGGAAATGATCTCCAGCAGCGAAAAAGATATTTTTCTGACAGAATTGTTTGAAGAATTACCCAAAAGAGTATTCTAAAGGACATAATTAGGAAAATCCTCGCCAGAATGAATATGCACTTTTCACAAAAAAATATGTGCTAAGAGAAGTTTTGAAAATACTTCCGCATAGCGAGGCATATAAAAGTTCTACTTAGAAAGATAATTATACAATTTCCATGATTCTTAAATACCTCATATTATTGTTATATAAATTATTTCTTTGTTAGTTTAGAGCATTATGACAACAAAAAATCTTCTTTTTGTGAAAGAAAAAATTCGGAATACTTATTTCTACTCGGCGAAAGAAAGTCTGTTAAAATTATCATACTCTATGGTAATGACATTTCTGGTAAAAAAAAAAAAAAAAAAAAACTTTATTTGGGGTTATAAAAACAAAATATACGATACTTAAACCATTGATTTGTTACTTTTTGCATTGATATGGCTACGGTTTATCGAAAAATTCTGGTTTTCAAAATTACAGAAGGCACATGAAGCACATTAAGTAAAAAAAATAATTTAAACGTAAATTTAAAAGAGTAATTGGTTTTTATGTCATTCTCTAATGTATCATGTTAAAATTACGAAATTTTACCTCATTTAAAAATTTTTATCACAGATTATAAAATCATATTTTATAA
Source organism: Parasteatoda tepidariorum (assembly GCF_982258835.1). Lineage (NCBI taxonomy): Eukaryota > Metazoa > Arthropoda > Arachnida > Araneae > Theridiidae > Parasteatoda > Parasteatoda tepidariorum. The sequence goes on along the minus strand of NC_141762.1, from coordinate 50,093,705 downwards.
TTAATTTCACCAAAATCACTACCAAAGCGCTTCGGTAAAAAATTCTGGACTTTTTGGGGTTCTCATAAATCCATAAATACGGTTAAATTTACCTTTTTCTGGTAGTTTCAAAGATTTTTTTCTCAGTGCATTGATCATAAATGTATTCTACTTAGTTTGCTTCGACAGAAATATGAAACATTCGATAAATTTGAAAATAGGTATATTGAAATGGTGATATAGTATTATAGTACGTTAACTGAAAATAATGATGTGAATTGCACTTATTATGCATAAGTAATTAAACAACACTACGTTGAAAATTTGTGTAAATATAAATACATTAATTTCTCTAGTTACCCTTTTCTCCAGTTTGCACCAAGTGTACCAAATAATTCATTCTAGTTCACTTATGACTTAAAAAACTAGTAAATATTTAAATTCCAAATTTTAAAAATTTAGTTCTTAAATGTTCGAAAATTATTAAAATTTAAAACTATTAATGCGTTAAATATTAAGAGTGCTAAACAGTTCATGTGTGCTTATTTTATAACTATGTGAAAAATCTGCTTTCATTTTCTTTTCTTTTTTTCCAATGAAAATTTCTAAAAGCCAAACTCTTTGCAATTCACACAAATAGCAGTTATTTAAATGTATATATAGTTATTACACAATAAATTCCATAATGTAATAATATTATAATAATTAAATATCATCTGAAGAAAATTAAAAAAACAATCGTATATACATAATGCACATCTTGAATCAAACTATGAATACATTATGAATTCAAAAGTTTAGAAATGAACATATTAATATTCAATAAAAAAAAATCATAAACATTGTTTCCTCAAAATTAACATAAATAAACTAAGTATCGGCTTAGAATGAAACAATGTTTGCAATCAACAAGAAAGCCAACCACCTATACTTGAAAAGAGAAATTCCAAAAGACAATTGTAAATTAGATCTTAAAAGCCAAATTCTCAATATGCCAACGGTACTTAATAAGATTTGCAAGATTAAGGACACAGTAGTACAACTTAACGTAAATCAGTTCCCACGAAACATTCTTTCATAAATCCTTTCTTATTAACGGTAAAGTAACCGTTTAAATAACTGAAGCTTCATCCTTCCGTTTTACTCCAATCATCTGGTTCGTCGATGCATGTCTTATTAGCAAATACGCTTCGTAAAAGAACCATTAGACTTAGATTTAAGGTTTTAAGCTTTTGGTGTTAGAAATTCATTCCTTAAATTAAAGGCATATATATTAATGAAATGAAATGAAGAAAATAAGGCTAATGGTAAACTTTGGTATATAATTAATTTTTAAAGGTAAACCTATTAGATCATTTTAATTAGCCTGTAAAAGCCTACACCAGAACGATTTTCCTCAACTTCGTCACTAATTCGCAAAATTAAAAGAACATTTCCCACTTTTGAATTGAATTGCTTAGTAAATAACTCGTGAAATTTATTCATTAGGTTAATGATTGGGGTATTTTTTGTTTGGAGTATATTTCACCTTGTTTTTATTAGAAAAAGGATTTAAAAAAGTTTTATTTATCAACAATACTATAATATTGTATAATTAAATATAAAACATCTATGATTGTCTATTGACCTATCCTAAATTATAGAGCTTTACAAACCTTTTTTAAATTTTTGATTATGTTTACATGTGTGGTTACTGATTTACTAAGTAGGTTATATACTGACTTGATGCTTTAAAAATAAGCTAATGCATTGAGTAACAAATTCGCTGATTCACTAATATACTAACACGTAATGATTTGCTTTTCTCATATGACCCCCACGTTTTTTGCACTTCGTTTTCTCTTGCTATATCAAGAATCATTTACAATAACCGTTGCCATGATGATGTCTATTTTAAAAAATAATTAATGATGATCATTATAAAATGGCGACAGCGAAAATCCATTACTTATTTCTCCAAACTAACATTGTTTTATAAATTTAGTAAAATATAAAAGCTCCTAGTGTAAATGGTGTTTACATGTTTAAGTTTTATTTGAACTGGTTTCAAAGAAAAATTTTATGTTAAAAAGTATTAAAGATAGAAAAAAAACTGAAGTTCTGCGAAATTTTCTATTTAAGATCAAAATTATTAAAATTGATAAAAGAAGCCAAATCTTATAATTCTTTTTGAGCCTAAAAATTTAGTGATGGGGTTTAAAAAGTAAATACTTTTCATTTTCAAAGAATGCGTGTTTTCTTCGTATTGAGAAGTTTCGCTCAGTTTTTATAAGAAGGCACTGGTCAAAAGCCTAATTGTTACGAACTCAATAAAAATAATAAAAAACTAAGACGAAAAAAGCCACAAACATAATCTAATTGTTAAGAACTCTCAAAATAACATAATAGTGTAATATATATATTTTTTAATGTTAGCTAAAATGCGTTTATATTGATATGAAATGAATGTTTGATAAAAGGTCTTATAACGCAGCAAAACATATTAATTTGTATGATATAATTACCTTAAATACTTTTTTATTATCCTATCAAGAAACTAAGCATGCAAAGTCGAACAGTTATTTGAGTGATAACTTATTTTATTCAAATTGTTGTAAAAATACTTTCCCTGAACATTGGGAGAAAAAAATTCTGGTTAAGTTCCATTATTTATTATTTAAAGCCTAGAAAAAGTAGTTTAAATTTATGATCAATCTTAAAAGCATTTCAAGATTGACTTTAGAAAAAGAAAGATTTTGTGTTTTTTAGAAATTAATTAAAAATATATTTGGTTCTTTTTAATTTATTGAATACCTAACTTTTGCACTTTTTTTCCATTTGTTACTTATTAGAACAGTAATGTTGGGCGGTATAGTATATTAGATAAGAATTTTTCAGGAACGAAAAATTGGTCAAAATAACTGGAATGTGCCTTAAAAGGTTTGAGTTTAGTTAGTTTTTGTCATTTTATAAGTCCACGGTACTTTTAAAGGAGCAAAAGAATGCAAAAGAATTTGCGTTTTCATTTCAAATCTCCTCAACTTATTGCTTATCGTAAAAAAGTATTACCTTTGCAATTCTTTATTTAAAAAATAATTCTGAATTATCTGATTATTATTATGAATTATCTGCACACATTTTTTTTAAAAAACTTAGCAATACAGAGTAAGTAGAAGTTCAAGCTTAATTACACTAAACATTATCACCAGATACTTAACATTTTTGAAGTTCATCATATTTCATGAATCAAAAGTCTTCAAGTGTTTATTATACCTTTTAAGAGCATTTCCCCCTTAAAAGCAAAGAAGGGATTACCCTAAAAGTTTTACAGATATTGTGTGACCATGGTCATGCTTTCTCGCTCTTGAAAGGTGGAAACCATGCGGAAAAAATGAAATGCAAGTTTTAATAAAGAAAACATCGGGTTCGTATACAGCGAAAGATAGTGATGTGCTTTTCGCGGAAGTTAATTAAGTTGCAGGCACTCGACTGTAGAAAAGGTGGGAAAGACGTCCCTTAGAGGTCATTTTTTACGATTTGGCATATTATGCAATCACTCAAGATAGTGTTTGTTCATTGTCATTTGCAAGGCTTTTGGAACAATGGAAATTGCACATTTTTTTAATATTTTTAACTGCATGGATAAGCATTATTTACTAATTACAAAAACAAACGAGACATTTTAAATTGGGATGGCAATCTTATTAATGTTGCGTAAAAAAATTATATTCACTTTAAAATTCATTTATTCTTTTTCTTTGCTTCCCTACTTTCAATAAAAGTTATTTAAAAAAATGTTTTGTGAATTACTTTTTTTAAAAAATGCTCTTTATTTTTTACACTTATAATGCATATAAAAAACTATTTATTCAATGCATAGTTTTTGTGATGACTTTAATGACTCCACTGTCTTTAATAATCCACTCAGCACATTTTACGTACGCTTAAATTAGAAATGATAGAAATTTTTGCAATTAGAATAATTTGTGTTCTATTTTCAATATTTAATGCCATATACTTATTTTCGAATTTGCACGCTAATTAGTAATTAGGATCTTTGGGTTATCATGCATGCAATTTTCTAATCATACGAACTCAATACCTTGTAGTACAAGACGGAGAAAAAATTTCCAGTAAAATTACCGTACTACATGGTAATGACATTTCTTGCAAAAAAAAAACACAATTCTCGTTAATAAAACCAAAATATACGGTATTTGAACTATTAATTAGGTAATTTTTCCGTTCATATGGGAACGATTTACCTGAAATTTAGGTTTTTGAAAATTACAGCTCTGATTATCACACATTTAGTAATAATCATAAAACTGAAAAGTAAATATAACCAAATAAATTTTTTTTATGCCATGCTCTAAGAAATGATTAAAATTACCAAATATACCACGTTAACCAAATTTTAGCACACATCATAAAACCATATTTTATTGCTAATAAGCAATAAAATATGGTTTTACAGTATATGTTAAAGTAATTACCAAATAAGCACTTTGGTAAAAATTAACGAGTTTCTTGGCGTTCACATAGAGCCAGAAACACTGTAAAATTTACCGTATTCTGGTAGTTTCGGCCATATTTTTTTCTCTGTAAACAAAGGATCTAACAACAAAGCAACGTAAATCAAGCAACGTAAACATATAGTTTTTCAAAAAAAGAGAGGTAGGACTTTTAAAATGTAGTCCAAAATGTGTTAAAATATCATGTTTCTTCCTAAATTTGTATACTTAGTTTGTTTAAAAGAAATAGTGTATGAATAAACTTATAAACAAATAATAATGATCACTAATAAAATCTATTAAAGTATCTATCTATTACAATCTAAGTATCTATCTATTACTATATATCTATTACAATCTATTATAATCTAAGTATCTATTACAAGTACATTAAAATTTTTTCCGTAAAATATATAACTTATTTATGTAATAACAAAATTGTTTGGGCAAAGTGCAGTTAAATGTTAGTGTTAGTTGATACGCATTAAAAACTTAGAAAAAGACGGATAAATAAAATGGCTGCATAAGTAGCAATATCGTATTTACACAAGAAGTTATCTAAATTGACTTGAAACCATAGGCTTTCACTAAAATCCTGAAAAACATAGAGCGTAACTTTAATATGAAATGTGTAATTTTCAAAGAAATAGTTAATTTATTTCTGAAAAATGGCTTTCTAACTCACTTAAAATCAGAACTTTCATTGGTTTTTCAATAAATAATTTTATTTTTAATTAAAACGTTCACGATTAAGTGCCAAATATTATGAAATTATTACAGGTTTCACGTATAATGTAACACTGACTTCATTGATAAAAATTCTTCATTTCTTACACAATTATGCAATTTATCATTTTAGAAAACATTCAAGAAGAATAAACACGCAAACTACAAGTTCTTTTTCTTTTGCATCAAAGTAATAAACTTTATTTTTAACTCAGACGTAGTTCTTTCTATTGAGAAGAAGCTTTAAGATAATTGAAGCAATTAATTTGAACTTAAAAATGACATTGTATGTGATTAAATCAAAATATTAATTTTTACCTTAAATACTTCTCTAACATAAATTTCCTGTCACTCGCTTTTTACTTCTAGTATAATTGATATGCAAACAATTACAGCTCTTTCTAGCAGTACAAACATTTCAAACGGTAGTTCAAGGTTGTTTATTTTAGAATAAAATATGTACTTAAAACTTGCTGTTTCTGCCGGAAGTAAGAAACAAAAATAAACTCACTTATTTTTTACTACTTGGACATATATTTTAACACAAAAAAATACAGTAACATAATGATTTATTAAATTTTTCTGAAAGTTTTATATTTTAAAATGCAAATCTCTAAACAATCGTTTGCTCAGAAATTAATACAACTCAGGAATTAAAATATTTAAAATACTTTGCTAAATATATTTTTGACTTCATTATAGCTAACGATATCCTTAGAGAATTACATCTAAGCATTTTATAGAACTAAAATACAACAAATTAGCAAACGATTTAAAAGAACTTAATAAATTCAATTAAAAATAATAAAAGAAAGCGATAAAATCATCAATTTATCAATATAACTGATAGTTAAGCTTTTTACCGTAATGCTACTTTAAAATCGTTTTGACCAGACTGCCATTTTGACGTGCATCGATAAAAAGTAAACTCGTGTCTTTTTGTATGCTGTAGCATTAGAATTAGAATGGGAACTATATTTTTCTTTGTGATGCCAGCACACTTTTCGACAGGATCAGAATCATTGACTAGATCAACTTCAACACCATAATCACTAACCTCATTTGTAAAAGTAAAAAATAGTCATGTTAACATAAGCATTAATAAAAAGCAGTGTAACAAGATCAAATAAAAATCAAGCTAACATAAGGTCGTATATTAAAAACAGCAGACGATCAAATATAAAAAGCAGACGATAATTTTGAAACTTCATGGAATTGGGTATACTATAGCCTACGTCACAGGTTGTGTTATTCCTACTAAATTTAACCCAAGAACGGCATTTTCTGCGAGCCTAACTTCAAGCCACAATTAAACAAACGAAGTGTTTGATCGTTTAAATAGCGGCTAGCCAGATTTTATTGCATTATAAAGAAAAGTAATTGATATTCGATTTTTGATTAATAATTGATTTATGTGGATAGTGGCATTTATGTGGATAGTGGCATAGAATTTAGCATTGCGTCATGATAAATATTATTCCTACTAAGTGGAAGTAGTTGTGTTTTTTTTAATATTATACCCAATTAGATTTCCAGATTTGTTTTGAAGAGGTACAGTTTTTAATAGGAAACATAACAGGAAATTACAAGACTCTGATTTACTTACTTTTTCTTTTTAAAAATTCTGATTTATTTATTTTTTTAAACAGTATTAATGTGAACTATTCGCGATCGCAACGAACTATAGGGGGCGTTGTTGTATGAGACTAATACCTGCGATTTCTATATGAACAGTCATTCAGTTACTCTAGAGACGTCGTTAATGTAGCACGTAGCATTGCAACGCTCCTTCTTTATTGTGGCTAATTAAATTTAAAAAAGAAAAATGCCTGATATTCTTTCTTATGCAAACGAAAACAAAATGGTATCTCTTTTTATTAGAGAAGGAATATCCAAAACACATCGGAAAAATATTTGTACATTAACAGAAAAAAATATGTATATTCTTATAAGAGTTAAAACCTAATGCCCGAGAAATAGTATTACTAAATTTAATGATATAACATGAAAGGCTCATTTAAACTTTACATTCTATAGTTTTAAGAATCATATTACTTCAAAAATTAAAATGAACAAGAAGTATACGTAAGCCTCATAATTTTATGAAATTTAATTTTGTAAAAAAATTTTTTTGAAAAAATTTTTTATCAAAAAATTTCAAGTTTCAATAAAAATCATTATTTAGAAACTAAAAAACGTAAAATGAAGAATGCTGACGAAACAAAAACAAAAAAACAATTATTTTTTATCGCCATTTTTCAGTGCTACAAAAATTTGTCTTTGGGATTTGCCAAGAACAAAACAAGATGCAATTTAATTTTTTCAGGAGCGAAATATTTTACCGAAAAAACGAAAATATACCAATTTCCACGACATGAAACTTTATCTTAGTAAACGTACGTTTTGGAAATGTTACTTCATTTGGAATCTTATTTGTCAGAATTCATATGGCGATATGATTGTTTTGAATCTATGCTAAACTCTATATCGTCCCATTTTCCACCGAAATCCGATTGACTACTTTGATTTTAAGTAAAGTATTTTATTTTATGATTTGTCCCAAAAATTTTAAGTGTAGATTGGCGGCACTTAAAAACCGCCAAATCTACAGCGGCGGTGGCATTAGCACGTAAGTACCGAATTTTTATTCCATACTTTTCTGAATCATATTACTTCAAACATTAGAATATACAAGAAGAATACATAAACACATAATGTTATACCATTTAATTTTTCAAAAAACGTATTTTAAGAACAATTTTTATCAAAAAATTATAAACTAAAAAAAGGAAAATAAAGAATTCTTAGGATAAAAAAACGATTTTAAGAATTCTTTACATTGAAATAAAAACTTTCATATTGTTTCTTTTTTTATTATTCTTATAGTTCTTAATCAGACGTAAAAAACCATTCTGTAGAGAACCATCATCAAATGAAAAAAAAAATATTTACAAGCAAATTTTTTATTGTAAAAATCATTGCACTTACCTGATTTATAATTCCCGGAGAATTCCAAAATGATAAGTTCCTTGTTTGAAAACTTTAATCTCAAATAATAGATACATAGTTTATCCCTTCATTACTTTTAGATAACATACTACACAGCAAAATTTTATAATTGATATGAATTTGAATATGTAGCTAAAAACAGAATAGCTGAATTCTAGTTGAACTTATTCTTTCAAAACTAAAAAATACTTACCAAGAAAACGATTAAAATTAATTAAGAATCAGCACAAATGGCACTATTTCAAGTAACTTGGATAATTTTTTATTGTTGTTTTCCGAATTATATGGATACAGAAATATATACTATTCTATAACGAAGAAGAATATGCTATAACTATTACAATTCTGTATGTTATGAATTCATATTTATTCACTGGAATGACGAAAGCAATGTTGACTTCACTTTAATTCGTAATGAATTGAAGACAGAAGAAATGCATTTTACCTTAATACACACATCTGTAACAGTATCCGAAATCGGAAGTCATCAGTTGCAAGTTTGTTGATAATAGAAATTAAAAATTATTGAGGAATTTTTCTTCAAATGTTTGGCGTGTTCTGTTCCTGAAAGATTTACTAATATTCTGGAGATTTTTTTCAAGTTCTTCGGCCTTTTCCTTAGGGAAATTTTGTTTCTTATTTGCTGCTAAAAAATGGCGTCTGATTCAGTCAATGATTTTGATGGAACTAAATGAAAACGTGATAAATTAATGTCTGATATTTACAGGCTTCCGCTAGACGGCGTACTCGAGCGTTGCGATCGCGAATTCTAAAATGGTGGAACATTATGTATCACAGTAAAAATAATGTTTAATGGTTAAATTTTCCACGTGTATAGATTATCTTCAGTACCGTCATTGTAAATACTGAGAAATAATCGAACACTAGCTCAGAATAAAATGACGAGAGTACATTGAAAAGATAAGTACGTTGGAAGATAAGTGTATTGACGAAATTATATTGATAAGATTGAAAGCTGCTCAGGCTAATAAAATCGATTTCGTTGAGAGGAAAAAAAGCATTTTTACCAATGAAGAAGAATATTAAACTGCAAGAAACCATTTGTCCAATAAGTAACCAGTTTCATTGTCGTTATTTCATTATGTTTAATAAAATTTCCTCATAAATTTCTAAATTTTCTCATGATTTAAATTACCTAATTCTAAATTTATAGCGAACTCACGATAAGCATTTTCCTATATTTTAATTCGATTAATCACATAGATAGCCTCTCTGTCATTTATTTTTTATTTACGCCTGTTTATTTTACCCAGTTATATAAGAAATTCAACTATAAGAAGGTAAAACAAAACTATCTTTTAACAATTTATGGAAAAGTATTTATGTAATAATTATATAACACTTTTCTCTATTTGTTTTCCTATTCGTTCATGAATATTTCACGCATATCATTGATATAAATATGTATTTCATTCAGAATAGAATTAAATTTAAGATCTAGAAAAACTGTTAGAAATTAAAATAATTAAATTTAATCGTAATTTGCCACACAAATTTGAGGGAAAATTTAATTTTAGAATATGTCAACCATCATCTAATTTCAAAAGGTACCTCTTGATAGAATTAAGTTAGCATGTCTTATATACTAGGGAATTGGTATTCAATATTTATAGTGGTAGTTACGCCACAAATTCTCTTTTTCTTTAGTTATACACGGCGTCATTAAAGAATTATCATTTAAATATTTTATAAAGCTAAAATAAAACAAATAATCTGGCGATTACAACGACTCTTATGTATTCAATTAAAAGGTTTAAAATAAAACCATTACCTCATCATCTAACTAGTAGGTATACTTTTTACAGTAGCGTGCCGCTGAACTCATTTTGGCATGAATGGTTTTATTTTGCTGGGATTTGGGGAAAAAATCGTAGCTTTTTCACACGCTCCATCATTAGAGTGGAAACACTTTCTATATTTCTCTTTGGATCAAACTTAGAATTTAAAATCAATTTACGCTTCAGATAACGCGAGTAATTATAGCAAAACAACAAAGAAAGTAGTAAGGTATTAGTTTACTTCTTATCTTCATGTAGCAAGGTCTTAATTGATAATCTAATAAACATTAGAAATAGCCTTCAGCTGAAATTCTTCATTACAGTTTTTAGTGTTTCTTTAGAAAAGAATTAAAAAAACACGTGAATAAATCGTTTGCACATCGTTTGGAGAAAGCGATAAGAATCGTTTTTCCGCTCTAATGATTTGCCACAAATGTCTATCATTTTTGCTGTAACATAGAGCCTTAAGTGTAACTTTAAACGCTTTCAAACGTAAATTTGACATAATACCCTAGAATTTTTCCATTAAGCTCTCTGATTTGATAATAAAGATGCAGGAAGTGGAAATCAAGAAACGAATTAATGTCCCAGAGTTATCAAATACTTGGAGTAGGATTCATTTTTTTATAACAAAAAGAATCAAAAATCAAATACAAGAAATTTAAATAATTATCTAGAAAACACGTTTAAGTTTAAATTTCAATCCTACTCAAACGTTGTACTACTCAAAACCTGTATCCTCATGCATATCCTTATTTTTATTTGTTTATTAAGATCGTGACAATGAAGTCATCAAGGCGAATATTACCAAGATTTAACACCACAAGCGGATTAGGCCGGAATACTTTCTGGATACTAAACAAGTTTTAAAATCTACATTTATTTAGTAGGCCAATTTGTAATTTATGCAAATTTGTTTTTGCGATCCTCTAATTTTATATATTTCTCCAAGACGATAATTATAAACAAATGTATTTTAAGTCAAAATAATTCTCTTGAAACAATATCCTTTTCATTTTGTTAACTGATTCGAGATTTTTGAACCTTGTCATTAGATGCAGTGCGGATTTGAGAAATATATTTCTTTGAAAAGTATCCGGTATTTTTATTTGCGATTAATTATCACTTGTGATGATAGGTAATAAATTCTACTTAAAGAAATCAGGATAAGATTGTAATGTTATCCTTAACAAAAAACCCATGGAGTCTGAAATACGGTAAATTTTACCATATTCTTGTAGTTTTGACCATATTTTCTTCTCAAAATATGTTTCAACAGAAGGAATGAAAACAAATTTGTTTGCAATAAATTATACATGTTTTCTCTAAATATTTCTTTTTAAATAAACAATAAATCCTACATTTTACTGTGTTGTACTCGTAAGTTGTTTCAAAAATTCTTCTAAAGTTAGAGTTAAGTAAGCAGGTTGTTTTTATTGTATTATGAATAGTTGTAAAAAAACCAACAATTCTTGATTAAAGTTATGAAAGATTAAATATTCCCTTTATATTATACTTCTATATATTTCTCTTATATGGTACCATTAACTCTTAACTCGGGTATTTTTCTATGGTTATGGCAACACTATGGCTATGTATGGAAACTATGGAAATTAGTCTTACTTTAAATATTTATTTAGAATACTTCTGTATTTTTATAGAAATAAAAAAGTTATGATGAAGTAATTATTTAGTTTCATTAATGATCTTTTCTAAAATAACTCTAGGAACGTTTAACTTAAACTGCACTATAGTGCTCCATACTGTCATGATAATTATTGGCAGTGGAGCTTGTCTTTTCCGAACAACCGAATTTATACAGTATACGTTACTCAAGTTATGGCTCAAAAGGTGCATGAGGAAGTAGTACAGCACATAATGGAGCATTTGGGATTAGTTTTCGTTTTTGTCTCATGGTCGAGATGTAAATAATTTGAATACTTCAGAAACTTACTGTTTTGAAATTCCCCGAAATCATACTTAAGGTGGCTTGTGTGATTAAAAGGCTGTCGGACTCATTTGAAATTATTATTAAAATTTAGTACATAAAGAAATTTGACATTATCGCGACATCTCTTGAAAATAGTTAAAATTGAAATCAAAGTACTTCCGCTCTGGCAAAACCACGGAGAACAGCAAGACGGTGAAAAAAATCAGTTAATGTTTTGTTTAAAAGAAATTTAAGTGTTAAGATTGGAGAAGCTGTTGAATAATTAGAATATTTAAATACAGTTCTGCTTTGTATTCCGCTTAATTTCAATTGAAGTTTATATGTTTTACAAAAACCAAACTGTAAACTAACTGTAGGTGACCAAACTGTAAACTAACAGTGGCTACATTTCATTCTTTCTCATAATTTTAATTTAAAAAAATGAAAACTAGATTTTAAATTTTACTAAAAGCACTAATTTTTTTTAAACTTACCAGAATGAGCCATGATGTCTCAGGCGATAAAGCGCTGGCCTTCCAATGCAGTGAACCGGGTTCGAATCTCTGTGATGACTGGTAGATACGAATCTGCATCCGGCTTGCATCTACCACAGTGCTGACGTGAAATATCCTCAGTGGCAGACAGATCATGGGCTAGAGATCTTTTGTCGCCAGGCTTACCATGGGAGATTCTCGTGGTTTTCCTCCCCATGTATCGCAAATACGGATTAGTTCCATCAAAAATGTCCTCCACGAAGGCAAAATTTCTCCCAATACTTGATTCGGGAGTTCTTTTGTCTTCTGGATTGAGTTCAAAATTACAAGGCTACTGAGTTGAACATTAGTAGTCGTAAGCCTAAAAATTGGGTCGGCTGTTCAACGACGGTTATAAAATCAAATAAAACTTACAAGAATGAATAATACTTTAAAAAATAAAATTACACGACCAATTAATTGGGGAGTTCATTCATAAAATATGCCTATCTTAGTTGATTGGAAAGTTTTTTTAAAGAAATGAAAAGAGACCCTTAGGCACTTTAACACAGGTGTAAGTGAAATAATAAAATGGTTGAACAATTTAATATCATTTTAACATTTCGCTAACACTTCTTCAAATATTTATTCCGACATTTTTCAATTAAAAATGGATATCCATCCAACTTAAGTGGACTAATCTCTTTTCAATTTAAAGTACGCAAACAAACAATCAAGTGAAATTACTATCATCAGATCGATTTGACTCCAACTGCTCTGAATTCCGAATTCAAACAAAGTTTATTAGAAAGAATAATAAAATTGTCCATTGTTACCAATTTAAGATGATTGGACTTAATAGATATTCAATTTTATGACTTTCCTTTTCGTGCCTTCAATCTTTTTTCTTAGAATTTGCATTTCCTATTCTACTTTTAATTTATTCTCTTGCGAAATTCCTTTTAGAGATGTCCTAACTCAAATACAATAACTACTTTGAAGAATCAGAACTGCTGCTCTTCGATTCTCTTTAATGGCTTTTCTGATGATAGGTTCTTCTTCAATATAAGAGTCATATATTTCTTTTACTGTTCCTTTTTCACATTGTATTATTTATTTATTCGTGAATGTTACAACCCTGATTTTCAGGTTGGGTGTTTTTTAGAACTTTCAGCTAAACCCGGAATTCAAAGATATTTTTTTATTCATTAGAAGTTCTTTCTAAAAAAGAAATATGTTACATTAAATTTTGTATTTGAATGAATGACTGAGTGATATAACTGTTCCTATTACTTGGCATACATTTTTAAAAAACACGTCAAATTACGGTAAAAAAATACTGGCATCCAGAGTACTGTTACTTTTTACTGTAGAATCCATTTTTACTGGAACATATTAGTGAACAAAAAATCTTATATATCCTAACTTTTATAATAATAATTAACGTAAAATCAATGGGTCATTCTATAATTTTAATTAAAAATTACGGTATAATAGTTAACGGTAAAATTGGATTTTATGGATGATGCACCCGAAGTACTGCTACTTAATACCGTAATTTGATTCGAAATTCTTGAAAGTGTACTAAATAATACCTCTAATCAGGAAATAAGAAAAACTGTTTTGACTGTGCCGTAATAAATTCATTTTCCTTCAAAAATTATTTCGTTTTATTAAATACTGCTATTTTTCATCATTGAACTTAAAATCAGGGGATTAAGCTAATCTTAAGTAGAATTGATTGTCTATTCTACAAATATTCCGACTTGCCCATTAACCGTAGTTATTCAACTGATATTTATATAATAAATCCGAAATTTATATTCATTAATCATACGATAGCATATTTAAAATTTTCACAGGTGTGTTCGCATTATAATTTGTATAAGAGGACTCATACTTATATAATACTGTTGAAGAAAATAAACTATTTTCTTTATAATAAAAAGCTTAATCTTTGAATAAAAATTAAGCTATCCAAATACCTTTGGAAGCAAAATTTTTAAATTTTAAAATTAGAAATTTCGGTTAAATTCACTTTTTAGTTCTGAAACAATAACATATTTTGGCATATGCTTCAGACATCAAAAAGCTCGATATTTTTTACCGAATTGCTTTGGAAATGATTTTGTTAAAATTTACAACAAAATATGGTTTTAAAATATGTTATAAAAAGTGCTTAAATTTGGTAATTTTATCATGATTCCTTAAAGCACGACATAAAAATCCTTTATTCAGTTAATTTTACTTCTCAGTTTCGTATTTTTTTACTGAATGTATGGAACTGAACGTAAAACCAATGGTTTTTCGCGGGAAAACCATTACCATTATGAATGGAACAAAAAAGTCGATTGAATGGTTTAAATATTGTAAATTTTGGTTTATTTGGTAGAATTGGTTTATTTGGTTTGGTAGAATTATGTTTGCTTGTTTTTTCACAAGAAATGGAATATAGCTGAAAAGTTTGCTTATTTTAGTTGGAATATTGTATCATTATAACTGATATTAGTTTTTTTTTATAATTTTCAGCGAAAAATGAGTAAATATTGTTGCTTGCAATAATTTGTGGCATTTAAAAGAAAAACATACAGGCAACGAGACCGATGAACGCAACAGACAACGCACAGAAAAAATTCAAATGAAGTTTCGCACCTTACGTTTTCAAATGAATGTGAATTCAAAAATAATATTTATTACTGAAAGTTTTGTTCGTAATATCAAAATAATTCTAAAATCATAGCCTAAATCAAAGCATTTCGAAACCTATTTATACAATATTCACACTGATATAATTTAAATCCTCCAAATAATATTATTACTGTAATACTATTTAATTATTAACTACTAAGACATTTTCATAAACGGGTTGCAGTTAATTATAATAGCAAAAGCTCCAAATTCAATGTAAATAAAAATAATTAAAATGACAGTCTTGGTTAAAGGTTAGTTCATTTTAACCCATTATAAGAAAAATCATTAAACAGTAGTCTCCGAAAAATGCTAATTAAATTTTTGCATTTCAGATGAACTTATATATCATATATTTTCCTCGTTATTTAATACTAAAGTAGGCCAATGGATGGGTCATAATATTTATTAGCTAGGTTATGGTTAAAGATGAATCATAAATTCATTTTTACCCAGACTAACTACCAGTTTAGGAACGGTTATGCCATTAAAACAACCTTGTATCACGACCACGATTTTTGCTTAATAACTCTTGCGTCGAACACTTCCTATATCCGGATCAACCGAAGTTGTAATCAATAACTGATTTTTCCTGCTAGACAGATAATAAACATTACTAATCCTATCCCTTAAGCTATATTTTATCATTTGTATAAAAAAAAGTTTACAAATTTAATTAACACTTTTGATAGTTTCTTGATTTATATATTTTTACATTTTATATCTGACATACATATTGTGGACTCGTATAAACTTAATTCTTCGGTGTAGAATTTTTTTAATTTAACATATTTTTAATGATTATTTCATTACCTTAGATTAATTTAGATTAATAAAACTAAATTGAAAAATATTATATTTAACATTTTAGTAATTTTTGGTTATGAAATACAGCATAAAACACAGGTGACTTTTCCTGAATTTAAAGGTAAAATCTTCCCAACACTTCCAATCTATAATTTTTCAAATTTGCATTTATTTGCAGTTATTTAGAGCTAGGAGAAACTGTTATTCATCATTGAAACTTCTTATTGTACAAAATAATTTATTGATAAATTTTTGAATATGAACGTAAAAACAATTAATCAAACTACTTTTTTGGATTTGATATTTTAGTACAAATATAATTGCTATACTCTAACAGATTGTTTAAGAACTATTAAACTAATTTTTTTTAAATTGAAAAATACCAAAATACACTAGACCGTCAGAATAAAAATATATAAATGGACATCGGTGCCAAAAGGTAAAATCCATTTTATTTCTGATTATTAAGCATTTTACTGGAAAGCTTAGACAATTTTTGAATTACATATAAGATATATTTCAAAACAGTAATGCGTTTTATTTCTACTCTGATAGAAATTTTGAGGTTCTATAATATCATTTAAAATTGCGGCAACCGTGCTACCGAGTAAAGTTGTACCAGATTCAATCAATCCTCATTAAATTTGATTGCACTATACCTTGGTTCAACCTGAACAAAACATGGTTCACTTTATCTAAATCTAGATTTAAAAATAGTCTTTTAATTAAGTCAATTTTAATTTAATGTTATTAAGTTATATTCATGTTCAGCCTGAATGGAAATATAAAACATTTAAAAAATATTAAGATTGCAGGAATATTGGGATTGTATTTCAAGTTTAAATGTGAGAAAAAGTAAGGATGCGCCAAAATTTGCTAGGTACAAAAAATTAAATTAGGGAAATAGTAGTTAAGCTGTTAATCGCAATATGGGCACTGAAAATATTCGAAACTTTGGATTCCTTGTTTACTGACACACTCTCAGAAATAAAATTCTTCTTCTTAAAGATCCAGCTGTACTTGAGCTGTATTTCGTAAATTTTGAGAACCCTTTTGTCACGAAATAACGAGATTTGTGATTGGGAATTAGGAAAAAAAATTCATCAAATAAATTATAAGATTCGTTTATCCAAAGATAATCCTATGCAAGAAAAAAAGTTTTAGTATGTATTTAGTACATTGTATTATTTTATTTAATAATAGTCGAAAAAATTTCGAAGTGTAAGGTATATAATTTCTTACATAATTTTAAAATATGTAATTTTACATGGCAAGTGAAATACAAAATTTGAGCGAAATCGGTTGAGTAAATTCTGAGAAATCGAATTTTTAAAAAATGATAAATATTTAATAATTTTTTTTTCCGTAGACATATCATTGGATAAAAGGAATTTTATTATTGTGGGCAAAACTTTTTAAATTCGCGTAAAAAGTTCTCGCGATATGGTGAAATACGCAAAAACTAAAATTAACATTAGGGGGTCCAAACTTTGGATCACACTCCTAACCAAACTATGAGGACCATATTGCCCAGATTGCGGTTACCCCCTATAATTTGGATTACAAAAGCTAACAATAACAAGAAAATAATTGTCTTAAGATAGGCAATTTCCACCGTTAATTTAAAAATAACTATCGGATTTATAGTAACATCTATTATTTTTCGTCAAAAAAAGCAATCGACGATTTTTTTTAAAAATTTTTATAATCACAGAAAAAGTTAAAAGCAAATTCAGTAACAGCTTTTTAACACACCATTACTAAGAAACATTATCGATGTGAATTGAATGCATAAAAGATAAATTACCTCTACCAACAGGCAATGAGTAGTTCATATTTTCATTATATTTCAATAAATTTACGAAAATCATTTATATGGTTTTTGTTTTGGTCAAATCTTAAAGTCTTTTAAAAACACTTAAGCTTTAAACTAGTTAAACACTTTATAAAAATTAGTTTGCATCATTGATTTTCCTGAGCTAAGATTTCGATCGGTTTAAAATGCGGAACTAAAGAAAGTGAATTCTGTCATTCATTAAAAATGAGATCTGAAACTACTGGAAAATCCTACCGCATTTCTGCCCCAACAGAAAGAGTGCTAAGAAATCAAAACCGAAACAGCTTTTTCACAACCACCCATTCAATAAACACTTATGAGAACAGGAAATGACGTTAACCATTCTCATTCTGACGTCATGGTGACAATATGCCGGACGTACCAGAAGCGGGGGAAACAAAACATCTAGTTTTGCTCTCAAATCCTTCAAAGTCAATTTTTTCTTCGTTATCTTTTCAACGATAATCATTCAATTCATGTCGATTTGGTTGCTTGCAATAAACAGGCATGAGTTCCGTGGTTGAGTTGGAATCTCCTAATGTGCCAATAATCACAAGGATTTTTCATCTTTGGCCTGTTCTTGCACCTTTGTTAATTGGTTTGTTAATTACAACGATTCATTGGATTTGGTGGAAGTATAATGTGTGGAATTTAGATACAATTCCAACATCTAAATGCAAATTTCATGTTTTGATGACATCAGCAATTTTGTTATCTGTTTTTAAAAATACTGCAACTGATTCCAACGTATGTAAGTAAAATGCATTAAGATTATTTATTTTACATATTTTTAACTTCAGAAATTGTAATAGTTATTATCTTAGTTGGTTTTCATTATTCATGTTATGCTGTAAAATTTGTTTAACAGTTTTATTCCGAAGAAAATAAATAATTTAAGAGGTTGTTAGTTTCTTTTTCTGCATTAAAACTGAATACAACATTTTGTTTTCTTTGCATGGAGTAAAACTATACTTAAACAATTTAAAAATGAATAATAAAAATCAAACTGCATATTTTTTATCAATTTTTTTAAAAATTTATGCCTGATCTTTATACGTTATTATTATTCTTCAAAAAACTATTTTTTATCCTACGAGATTAACATTAATTCTCTCTTCTGTGCATGTTTTGAAAAGAAAGGTTAATTCATATTAAATCTAATTATAATCATGGTTTTCATATCTTTTATTATATTTGCAAAGTTCTAAGTCGAGGTGATGTTTGAAAGTTAAAGGAATTTTAAAATTTTCCTGGCATGAGAAAGAAATGTTAATACTGTCTAGCAAAAAATTGTTTTCAATTGTATGATTATTTTGTTTGTTATACGATTCATAGAAAGATTATATAAAGTATATTGCATTTTATAATTATTGTAAAATATGAAATTATAAAAAAGATATAAAGATAAAATAATATTTCGTGAGGACTATGACGGTATTTAAAATATAATTATTTTCTTATGTTTCCTTTATAAAATCGTGTAAAACTAGTTTTACAATGTAAATTTTTTTCTCTAAATTTTCCATGTTTTCTTTTATTAACTTTATAATTTCAAAAACTCTTAGGATTTATAACGGAGGTCAGCAAAATCAATTTATTTAAAACCTTTAATTTTGGTATTTTAAACTTTCAATTTTAAAAAAAACCTTTGCATTCAAAGCAGCGTAATTGAAACGTTTTTTTTAATTTCATATAACAAATATAATAATAAAAATATTAGAAAAAATTTCTAAATATAATTTAATCTAACTTGTTTTTACTCTAATGTCTTGAATTTACAATTTAAAATAATGTGATTCATTGCCAAGCTCATAACTTTCCTGCCTTTTCACTTTTAACACATGTAATGACTAAATTAGAGTTAAGTTTTTGTAAGTTGTTGCTATTGGGAGAATGATAATTTATTTTCAACAAATTAAGACATTTCTCTGGTAAAATTTAAGTAAGTAATGATATAAAAGAGTTTAATAAGAAATTTGAAAGGAGATGTAACTTAGAAATGTACATTTTTAAAAAAAAAAATCTTTTTTGAGCTGCTTCGATGAAATTAGCCAAGAATAGTTGTTTACGGTTTCGCTTACTACTCCTATTCGCATTTTCATTTATTTAAAAAAAAGGAAGAAAAAAACATTTAACACTGTGTTGATTATTAAAGAGCTGAGAGATTAAAGGTTGTGAGTGAAAATTTTTGGTGAACTCGACTAAACTAGGTGTAAAATGTATAAGTTAATATAAAAATTAATTAATTATATTAATTAATTATAGTAATTAATTGCATTAATTATGTGTAATAATTACTTAATTAATTATATAAATTAATTAATTGAACAAATAGATTATTTACATTAATTAATTAAATAAATAAATTAACTAATTATATGAATAAATATTATGTCTTGCCTTCATTGTGTTTCCACTAAGTTCTGACTCACTAATTCAGCTTAACACTTATTTCAACTCTCCGGACACAATGTTTAATTTCTTGTAGTTTTAAATTTCTGCAAATCTTTTCACGGAAAGCTGCGAAAATAAAAAGCTAGATAAACAAATTATTTTTTTATTGGCTAATAAGCATAAAATAAGAAACATATTAAAAAATATAAATTTTTCTTTACCTATGTCATGACAAAACTTCTTCTACTAAGCTCTTTAGTTAAAAAGTTTTAAATTTAAGCACAACGAATATTGTGAGATAGTAAGATTTACACTTAATCATGGTTTTTAATCTACGCAGGTTTATTTAAATGTATTGAAGATTGAATGATTCTTTATCATTAACGTAGAAGAGACAAGCATTTTATTAACTAAAACCAACATGCTTGTTTTTTTTTAATTCTTTTTTTCTTGAATTTCTGACTTATGCGTTGTTTTTTATATATATTTTGAGCGCTTATCTTGGATTAAAATACTTTTAACTGTTCTGATTACAGAAATGGAATTTTATAATTAATTAAAATTTATAGTTATATGAAATTTATAATTATGTGTAATATATGAAATATATAATTATGCAAATCTTTCGTTTTGAATGTAATTTCCATGTAACGTTAAAACACCTACAAATCAAATTATAATGAATATAAATTAAATTATTTGACTATAAATCAAAAGTTTCATAATGTATATGTTGCTTTTTGTTAAGTCTTCATTTTTTAAGGAGTTCAAACTCTCACATAAACATAAATTAAAATAAATAAATATCCAATGGGAAGCTAAACGACCTCGAATTGCGAAACAAACAGAAAGGAACTAAGAGAGTAATGTAGCCTTCTTAGTTACATAAAATTTATTCAGGTCTCAACTCTCTTCAGCAAACCTTGATCATAAACAAAGTCAGTATTATTACTATTACAGTATGTTTTGATTCTAATCTCAAAAATAAATTAGGAGAGAGGTTTAAACCAGAGTACAGTAAAGATTAAAAGCTGCATTGTAAATTACATTGCAATAAGTAGTAAACAAAGTATAAAGATTATAAACACTGAAAAATATAAATAAAGGTTTAATAAAAAAAGCTATGCCTTCATTTTCTGTACACGTTTTGTTTTTTTTTGCCTTAATTAAACTGCAGCAAACTTATATCCCCTTTCTTCTTTGGCCAATTATTGTTTCAGATCATTTTTTATTGAAAATTTAATCTAGCCTCTGATATGTTTTAATTTCTATCTAAAAACATAAAAATATTTATTTTTTGTAGCGTTATTAAAACATTTCATCTACATTCATAAAACATTTTGAATACTTAGGGCGTAACTTCTATTCAAACTTATATTTCCTGGAAACTTTCTACCCATTAAAACAATATGATAAATATTTATTTTCAAAAATAAAATTCCCAAGAAAGCTGAAAATTTGTCAAAGGAAATTTCAATTACATGATTTGTATTTTAAATGCATAGTAATATTCACAAACTACTTTTGTAACGAATTTTAAAATCATATAAGACAAAAATAGTTTTAAACTTTATTTTGATAAAAAAAAAATCTTCACGTTTGATTATTATTCTTACGAATAAGAATAAATGCGTTATTTAAAGTAATAATAATGCTGATTTATGTTTTAACATTTTGAAAAAAATACTTAAAAAAAATAATCACTGAAATTCACTTTAAGTGCAACTTGAAATTATATATTCAATCAACAATATAGGTATGATTCTTAGATTGTAGTGCGAAGCCAGCATTTAAAACAATTTAAACGTGCATTAAGCAAGAATTTATAGAAGAATTCTCCTTCATTAATTCAACAGGACAGGATTAAAAAATATATAATTGCACATTTCTGGATCTCTGCACATTCTTTCGCTGGCCGGGTTAAAAACCAGTCTTTAAATATAGTTATTCAAAATTATAATAGCGTCATTTAAATTTTCTTTAAAAATTTCTTTATTATAAAACATATGACTATCAGTTTTAATTTCTTTAAAACATATTTATTGCATGCATCGAAATTTTCTCCTATAACGGGGCTTAATTTCACGTAAAATAAATAAAATAAAAAATATTTTTAATATTCTTAATATCGTTAAAAAATATCGAAATTAATTTGTCAGAAAAATTTATCCAAATTTTACCGCACTTTTCATTAATTTATATCCCAAGAAATCTGTAGGAACATTAAACAATACATTTGCCATAATGATCATATTCTGAATACTGAACAAGATACAAAATAATAGAAGAGGATTTGCTAAATAATTAAAGAATATTTTTTAAAAAAGTAATGCGTGTAAAGGAAGTTTGTGTTTAGTTTAATTATACAAATAATAAAATTATAAAAATTACGGAAGAATTCTGGTGCATAATAAGTTACAAATAGCTAAACGAAAATCATGTGTGGAGAACGATATTTTTTTAAGACTAACAGATTCTGTAACACGTTCCTAGGGATTCAAAAGGATTTTTATTAAACTTATTTTTCATACTTTTTTCATTATTTTACATTAATTTTGGTCAAAAATATTATATTTAGCTATAATAACTTATAGTTATGAAATACAGCGTGACACTTTTTCTGCTTTGCTGGTAAAATTTTCCCAATACTGATGTATCTTCAATACTAATAATGTAATTTATAATACTACCAATCTATAATTTTTCAAATTTGCACTTATTAGCAGTTATTTAGATCAAAGAGAAACTATAGTTATTCATCTCGGAAACTTCTTTAATTTACAAAATTATGTATTGATAAATTTTTGAATATGACAGAAGAGAAAAGTTTTGAAACTACTTTTTTTTAATGTTATATTTTAGTACAAAAATTATTCTAGTCTATCAAATTTTTTAGGTAACTATTAATTGCTTTTATAGTTACAAGATACCTAAATACAGTTTTACTTGTAATTAGAGTTTCAGGAGAAAATATATAAAAAGGAGACATAGGTCCCATCTGCATCGAAGAATTAAGAGAATGCTGTAAAAACTACACTTTAACAATATTTTTTTAACTGCAGAAGAAAATGGTTTTTATTCAAAAGCACATTGCAAAAAAAAAGCTGCTTAACTTTCATATATTTTTATTTTCAGTAATTTTAATGCATCAGAAAATTTAGCATGAATTATTTGTGACAGTGGCCTTAATCTGAAACGCCGTCAATTTTGATTTTACACAGCAGGAGCTTTCATTAGATTTCTAAGAAAAATGAACGTCGTGTTTTCTGAAATGTGTTTAATATTTTGGTAAAGAGTATTAAAAAAAGCATTAGGTAAATTTAATTTATTACTTTGAACTTAGTTTGATGACATGCTATTTTATTTTTTACTTTTTGTTTTGAAATTAGATATTTAAAATGGAGAGTTCTACGATTTGCATAAAATACTTAATAAAATTTACATTTCTTTAAAATAGTAAATAGGATGGGATATTTTTATAACTAATCATTTTTATTATAGAATTGAATTGAGCTGCAAAAGTTTGTAGTTTTAAAATCATTGTTTTTCCTTCACTGGTAGAATTTTTATTCTAAGGCTGTCTTTCCAACTAACTAAACCGTAAAATTTACGGCGATGCACATTTTTTATCTTTACGATTTTGAGCCCATTTACAAGTAGTGTAGTTATAAAAACGTGAATACAGAACCGTACGGTTTTTCAACCATTTACAATTAGCATGGCTTCAAAACAGTAAAAGAACATTTTAACTGGACAATGGAGTTTTCGTTCAGTTATGGGCATTGAAGATTGCGGGTCACAAACAGAGGATGGCATGTCTATTCATGCTTTGACGGGAATAGAGGAAATATTTTTGTGTGAACGCTGGAACATGAACCCCCATTCTGTCAGTCAGGAGAACGACAGATTAGCCCTCCCGGCTAATCTGTCGTTCCCGGCTAAAAACGGTTTTACTCACAGTTTGTAGTTTGAATTCCATCTTATTTATGAGTATTTGACTGTTACATTTGAATATGGTAAAATGACAATTAAAGGAATTGTTATTTAGAAATTCTTTCTACGAAGTTTCTAACACTGTAAAAATGCTTTTGATAAAATATTCATAGGAGAGTGTCGGAAGTTGCTACTCTTTTTCACTGCTTCAATAATAATTTTAAAAAAATCTGAAAATCGAATTTGGAGTCAAGTATTTATACATCATGCGTCTATAAGGTCAAATTTAACATGCTGCTACATTTTTTTTTTGCATAATAGCAGTCTTTTTTTTTGTACAAATACCAATTCTAAATATCCAGATTATATTCTAAAAAATCATTCAGAAAATAATATCAAATAATAATTATGAAGAGAAAAAAATTGGGTTATGCATATTAAATTTCTACTATCTTAGCTTAGAGAAGTAACAATTACTTTTAATATATAATACTTGTAATTTTGATATTATTGCAATATCATTAAATTAGATACATTATTAGCCATTTTTGTAGTTATAGTTTGTACTGAGGAACGCAAAAAAATTAGTTAATTAATTAATTAATAAAAATCTTCTAATGATATTTTTAAAAATTAATATAAATAATAATTATTTATTTAATAGTAATGTTTTAAGTACAAAGCAAATATTGAAAAAACAATTATAAATTTTTTTTTTAATTTTAAATTATAGTTACACATGCCTAAACAGATTTAAAAATTTTGTGTCTCATGTTATCGTTAAGAAACTTTTACAATTCTAAAATATTTTACTGTATTAGTTTATCAGTTAAATATATAGTTAATAACAACGAAAAGTGATAGTAAAATGAGCTGAAATTGAAAATAAAAACAATCATTTTCGAAGGAGAGAATAAACAGTAAAATAAAAGGAAAAAAAATGGTTAGGAGCTATAAAAAAAATTAATATTTCAAGTTTAAAAATTTGCATAAGTTGTTAACAGTCACCGGAAGTTTTATAAATTTAGAAACTCACAGAAAGCAATAGATCTTTTTTTTCATGTTTTTTTTTCCATTTATAACATTGACTTTTATAACAAAAGCAACTTTGAAGAAGTTATTTCCCAAAATTTAAGCCATTTTCTCTAAAACTAAAGCTTGTTTAAAATTTATTAACATTATATATTTGATGTTTAAAACCTATATATTTAGAAACTTATATAAGCTTGTTTAAAACTTATATATTTAATATTTAAACTTGCTATTGAATTACTCTCTAAATTCATGTCAATAATCGTATTATGATACATTGATCACATTAATTTACTGATTTTAATAATATATAATTATTAATTTATTAAGAATATGTAATATTAATTGAGATATAACCTACATTTTAACTATATATTTAAACCTACTTTAACATGCAATTTATTTCTAACTAAACTGTCTAAGTATTTAAAATATAATGTCTGTTTTTTATTGTCTGAGAAATGGATTCTCCCAAGTCAAAGTACTAGATGGTTCCATCAAAACGTTTTGATGTTTTCTGTTGACGTCATTGCAATTCATGATGGCCCAACATTATTTGATGGTCACCATCATCCATCATTTTTCGTTATACGTTCATGTTTTGTGATATGCCAGCAAACTTCCATCCTTCTGTCATGGAAAATTGTAATTTAATGCTGTGATGGTTGACCATCAAGAGAAGTTGGATTCTCATAGACCAACAATATCTGATGATCTATGATGGTCCCCGATGGTTCCAAATATACATTTCCATGATGGTTTAATGGATATTTTTGTTGGTTCTCAGGAATTTACCATCAAAACAATTTGGCTTTTTTATATTGGACCACCATAAATCTGTCCAAATTCCTACATTTGGATGATGGTGGTTCATGAACGTTTCAACACTTGATTTTTAAGAAATAATGATGAAATTTCTGATGGTTAAACATGAACAAACCATCGAAACAAGTTGCTATTCCTATGTTGGATCTTCATAAATAAGTCCGAATTCCTACATTGGGGTGCTGGTTATTTTTATTGGTTACCATTGAAAATGTAATGGCTCATGATGAAATTATTGATGGTTACCATCAAGATTATGTTGGTTTATGAATGAAAAGCCATTAAACATGTTGACTTGGGCTATAAAGAAGTAATTAAATAGAAGTATTCAAACGCAATATCAGAGAACATAAACACATCATTTTGACTCAGTTTATTTATTTTCTAGAATTTGTTTTTATACATTTTACAATTCTTAAATTTCTTACACATCTACAGATCAAAAATTATATAATAGAAATAGTATTCACGTCATCGCACGCCGTTGGGTACACTTAAGAAAAATAAAATTATTTTAATTATAAAAACCTGTTTTAAACATGTTATTAAATTTTAACTTTATTAACTGTCTGAGTGCGAAATTAAAAAAAGAAATAATTAATTCCAGAGTTATTCCAGAGGTCATAATTTTGACTTAATTTCTTTTTTTCTTTTCTTAAAAAGGAGGCTTCTTATTCATTTCTCTCTAGACTTCCTTTTCAATCTTCACCGTAATATCTGTCATATTTTGAAAAGATAACGAAGCAGGTGGTCACTTTTGTACCTGGCATGTATTTTCTTAATTGGTTACAGTACCACCCCTTTCTCCTTACTCTTTAACATCCCTGTACAGTAGAATCTGCAAGAAAAAGAAGGCAAGATTATTGCTTTTCAGAGGAAAGGGGTGTCTTTATCTGATTGATGTAGAAGGTAATTGACGGCTTTCTTTCTGCTACTGCTACTAGGAAAAAAAGTTTTCATTCATTTTTAGAATTTCTGCATATTGTTTCATTTATAGTTTTGATCTGAGGTTTGCATAATATTTGTTATACGTATCATTATTCTGATCTCCGGATGACTTTATTTTTGAGCATGTATGCTTTCATTTAAATATTTTTTGATCTCCATTGAATACCTTTTATTTAACATTCAACAGGAATAGTTCCTGTATTTGATATAAAGAAATTATTTTTTGTTTGAGGGGCATGGAGCAGGGGTATAGAGTCCTTAAGGAAAATGACCTATCTCCGAATCTGACTCCTGGAAATTTTAAACTCAAAGACACTGACTCCTTCATACATATGTAAAATTGTTTGAGTGTTGGAGCTTATATTTTTTAAATATAAGAGAATCTGACTCCTAAAATTTTAAACCTAAAGACTCTGACTCCTTCATAGATATGTAAACTTGTTTGTGTGTTAGAGCTTATATTTTTCAAATATAAGAGAAGTAAAAGATTCTACAGAAAAAAACAAGAATTTATGACATAGCAGATTATTTTTATTAATTAGCATTTATTGTGAAATGGAAAAACTGACTTTATTAAATCATAATAAACCGTACAGATTTGGCAAGATCTTCTCTGATAGAGGACCGTAGATTCGATTTAAAAAATGTCAGAGCAGAGTGTTGTCTAGACACACTAACTTGAGTAAGAGGAAGAGCTGTTACTGTTAGGACAACTTTTCAGAATGGATTCGCGTAAGCTCTAAAAGAGGTGTTTTGCAAGAACGATCACATTTCTCTATTTCTTTAAGGGCTGTGTAGAATTTTCTCATTTTTATATTTAAAGGCTCTTTTGTAATTTATTTTCACTCGTTTTGTCTTAGCTTTTTTTTTAAATACTGCTCACAAATTTTTCAGTTGAAATGTCTGCAGTCTGAGTGTCCTGATTTGAATATTTTGATTGTTCTGAGAATAAGTTTATTCTTAGAGAAAGTTCATAGATGATTTTCTTTACCTTTTAATTTTGTTAGTCATGCAACAAATTCGGTGTTGTATGATATGCATATATTGAACCCAGTAGAACTCATTCATAACTATTAATTTCCTTTCTCTTAATTTATTTATTAATATGTCGATAAACATAACTAAATATTCATGTATTTAGTAAAAAAATAGAAATAATAGCTCAATTTGTCATTATTTGTTTTTCAATTCACTTTACTCTCATTTAAAATTCAAATTATCCACCAAAACTGGAGTCGGAGTCAAACTCCAAGACTCCGACTCATTTTACACAAAAGTCTGATTCCGACTTCGACTCCATAGCCCTGCAATAGAGTACAGAATTTTTAATAAATCTATATTCAAAACATTATTTTCATACAAATATTCAACTTCTAAGCTCATATTGTTGGAACGCATAGACAGTGAACATTATGAAGTTACAATAAACAGTATACTTTTTTAATTCTTAACCTCCCAGAAAAATATGCTCATTGATAATTTTGGAATTTTACCATAATGATGATAACTTTGTTGTTGAATCATTATGCTGTCATTGATCTCCATTTGCGGCTGGAACCTCTACCAGCTCCAGATTGATGGGTTTGTTACTGGTTTGCGAAATAAAGGTGACCTGTGCGCATTGCTGACCACATTGCTACTGTCATGACGTTTGTCACAAAGTTGTGAAGCATTAACCCCTATGGCCCCCTGGCACGCAATGGTTTGTTGAGGGAATGCTTTGAACCAGATTATCGTGAAATGCTCATCCCGAATAAGATATTGAATTGAATTAAATGTCTTATGTTAACTTTTGATATCGTTTTTATCATGTAAAAAAATTACTATAAAAAAGGCACATCATAAGAATTGAGAATTTCATAGCAGCCCGTAACCATGCAGAACTGTTACAGAATGCAACTAGAGAGACAGCCTTATTATGAAGTGGCTGTTCGTGCGCATTTTGAATAATTAAGTTAGATCATCTTAGTTTTATAACCATTTTACGTTTCTTCGTTATTATTTTTGAAGTTTGCTTTTAAATATTCGCATATTTTGTTATTTTATGTATTTTAATGACTCAGAGTAACTTGTCAAACTCGCTTATATGGACACCATTAAGTTATAAAACAGCTATTTTTTGGGTTCATTTAAATGTAACTTTTTGAACAAATAACGATAAAATTAAGATAATTAGATAAATAAAATTATATTTTCTTTAATAAAATGTTCATACGAGAAGCCAGAAGAAGTTTTAAATTATAATGAAAGATTAGTGAATTATTCGATTGTATTAAAATTTAAATGATAAAAATATTTAATTATTATCAAAATTATCTGTCAAGTAACAATTTTGTTTACATTAAAAGGAGATTTAGCGACTAATTCTTTCATTTGATTTTTGACCTCAACTTCTATCTTAAAATAATTCAAGTAAGAGAGGGTTAAAGTTCATATTCAGTGTGCCTGACACTTAAGTTCGGAGGGGTTAAACTTATGAGAACCTGATAAAATAATTGAGAAAGCTATAGTAGCAGGTGGTCAACTGCAAGTAATTTCTATTCTACGTACTTGAAACTCTTTGATGTCTTAACAAAATAAAACTAAAAAGAAAAGTCAGTAAGATAATAACTTCTCAGAAAAGGGGTGTTTTTACTTGATTAATATGTACGGTATTTGACGTATTTCTTCCTACTGCAAGACATAATTCTTTTTTCTTTTCTTCCTTATTGTAATTTTATTGCTGTAATAATGATTAATTCACTTGATTTCAAAGAATTGTTACAGGATTACTTCTAAATTTTATTTCAATGTTCCATTCTTGCTATTTGAAACTATTTCCATTTTGAAACTGTGAACCACAAAAAAGTTGTATAAACGTAAAATGTTGTATAAAATTTGCCACTAAACAAAAATGTTGCACATAGCAAAATACATGTCAAAATTGCCTTTGTATAATG
The DNA here is from genome assembly GCF_982258835.1 of Parasteatoda tepidariorum. Lineage (NCBI taxonomy): Eukaryota > Metazoa > Arthropoda > Arachnida > Araneae > Theridiidae > Parasteatoda > Parasteatoda tepidariorum. The sequence continues at coordinate 50,063,893 of NC_141762.1, read as the reverse complement.
TATATCTTTAAAAAAAATAAGAGGGTGAGTAGGATTTGGATATGGGCAAAAACTCCTCCATGCTTTTAATATTATATATCGAAATTGCGTCTGTGTTGTAAAATATATACAACATATACCTCCCTTATACATGACAAAAACTAATATTTCTTTAAAAAAAAATATATGACTGATTATTTTAACAGACTGCATGCCTACTTTGTTACCTAACATTCTTGTTTATTAACAGATGTTTCTTCCTGTTGGTTATTTTTAGTATTATTTAACTGTTAGAGAAACATTATGGTCAAAACTATAAAAATACAATAAAGTTTACTATGTTCAAGGTTCTATGGAAGACTAAAAAAGCTCGGTAATTTCTATTGAACTGATTTGGTAATGATTTCGGTAAAATTAACAATAAAATATCGCTTTAAAATATGTGATAAGTTTGATAACTTTTTGTATGATCTCTTAGAGCATGGCATAAGAACCATTTAATTGGTTAAATTTATCAAATGTTCGAAAATAAAAACCATAATTTTTAACACCAGAATTACTGGTAAACTGCTATAATACACTGGTTATCATAAATTAAGGAAAAATCACAAAAATAGCGATAACTCTTTCAAAAGTAAGCCAAACCGTGCAAAATTTGCATATGTTGTCCACTAAGAGTAGCTGAGTAAAATTGCAATATGCAAATTAGTGGCGCTGCACTCGGCTTACGTCATCTGCCTGGAGCATAAAAGTCCAAGTTTGAGAGAAAGCACACAAATTTTACTGTGATTGCGACATTGAAAATCTGAGATAGCCAATTCGTAATAATGACCTCTAGGCATCATTTGCCTGAAGAACTACGATGGAGAGCCATCGGGAGACTAGAGGCAGGGCAGAGTCAATCAGAAGTGGCCAGATGGCTAAATGTGAGTCCATCTGTGGTTCATAGACTTTGGAGGCAATTTCAAACCACAGATTCGGCATCTAGGAGGTTCAGTCAAGGACGGCCAACTGTTACGACCAGTGCCGATGACCGATATTTGACATTAAGTGCACGCAGGAATAGAACCGCTACTCCGACACATCTTAGATCCTCTCTTGCTGCAGCCACCGGAAGGTTGGTGTCAACGTCAACTGTGCGCAGAAGGCTCCACGAAGGTGGTCTGTATGCGAGACGACCAGCCATTTGCGTGCCGCTCACATCACGCCATAGGAGAGACCGTTTGCAGTGGGCCCGACAACATGTCCACTGGACGTCAGATCAATGGAGGCCTGTTCTCTTTACGGATGAGTCCAGGTTTAGTCTAGAAAGTGACAGTAGACGTTATTTGATATGGAGAGAACCTGGGACCCGTTATCATCCATCAAACATCCGTGAAAGAGATGCATACGGAAGAGGCAGTGTCTGTGTTTGGGGAGGCATATCCTTAGGAGGGCGCACATACCTCCATGTCTTTCCAAGGGGAACCGTGAATGCTCAGGTTTATCGAGACAACATCCTTGATGCTTATGTGCGCCCATATGCCGGGGCAATTGGTGATTGCTTCCTGTTACAGGACGATAATGCAAGACCACACAGAGCTCGCATTGTTGATGATTATCTTCAACAGGAAACAATTACTCGCATGGAGTGGCCAGCTCGATCCCCGGACTTGAATCCTATCGAGCACGTTTGGGATGCTCTAGGGAGGCGTGTATCTGCCATCAATCCGCCCCCTCAGACCCTTGCCACGCTTGCAACTGCTTTACAAGAGCAATGGCTCTCACTTCCTATTGAACTGATAGACCGCATAATTGAAAGCATCACACATCGCTGTTTGTGCTGTATTGCTTCTAGAGGCAATCATATTCCATATTAAAGGTACTTTTTCTATTGCAAACCGATACTTCCAATTTGTTTATTTTATACATGTGCTAATTTCTATACTACTATTAATGTCTGATAATTTCTTTTTATGTTGTTTAATACCTTACTATGTGTTGTATATTGTGGGTAAGTTTCATAAAATTCCATGTGTAATTTCTTGAGTTATCGCGATTTTTGTGAATTTTCCTTAATTTATGATAACCAGTGTATGATCGGAAAAATTATCAATTTAATGGTCTTAATAACGTAACCACAATCATGCTTTTTTTGCCATAATTATTATTACAGTAAGGTAATTTTGTAGAATTTTCTGTCTCCGTAAATGTTTTAATTTTTCTAGATTTCATATTATAAGGTCAAGTTTTTTAATGAATGAGCATAACGAGTTTAGAGTTTAATTACATGCATGATACATTTCTGTTAGATTCCATTTTTAAGTGCCACTTGGACATTTGCAATACTCTGAAGAAGAAAAAAAATTTAAAAACTAGTAAGTGATATGAAAAATAAGATATATTTTTGTAAGAAAAATTTAAAAATTGTTTTAAAATTTAAAAAGGTTCTGTAGTTTAAATAAGTTGTTGCAGACATAAAAAGGATTTTAGATTATTCCGCTTAACAAACAACATCCCTAGTAAAAATTAAATTAAAAGTTTTTTCTGTAAAATATTATTGCTTAATATCAACATAAGTACAAATTATTAATGTATAAAGACCCAGGAGTTGCAGAAATGTTAGGCGAATTAGAACTTTAAGTAAGTTACTTTATTTCCTCTTATTTAAGATTCACCCAAATAATTTTTAAATTTTCCAGCAATTTGCATGATTAAAAAGTAAAACAAAAGACATTTTGTCTTTTAAAAGAAAAGTTACAGATTTTTTATAGGTAATCCCAATTAATTTAGTTAAATAATTAACATACAACGAAGCGCAAAATTTGCTTTAAAAATTAAAAAAAAAATTTATATTTTAATCATTTTCATTCAAACTCATCAAAAGATAATTACATCTACAAATGAACAATGACAAAGTAGGTTAAAAATGACTTAATTTTGTTGACAGCATGATTGAAAGATTGTGATTGTTGATGAAAATAAATAGGTTTGTGACAATAATAACATTTAAGAATAAAAATTTGATTTGTTTACTACGGAAAACATTTCATGTCTCTTTGTTTTTAAAAGGCATGTGTCTATCACGCCGGAAGTTCATCATAAAAAAATGTAAAATTTTCTTACACATTTTTATTTTATTTTTCCAAATAAACTCATTATTATTGAATTACTGAACAATGGCTTAAGAACTTTATTAAGATTATTAAGTATTAAGATTTTTCAAAACAATGGAATGTGTTTGTCTTAACTTTATTTCTAGTAAAGTAAGACATTTTAACTAGGTAATTATAAATTCGGATTAGGAATTAAATACAATTTCTCGAAAAAATTGTTAAATAACATTTTATTTAATTGTTATACAACCATATTCCAACAAAACAGTCGAATAAGCCTAAATAACATGGTATTCAAACTGTTAGCTAAAGAAAAACCGTTTATTAACTGCTTTCACTTAATACTGTTAAACAACCATGATTTTACAGCACCAATTCGTCTCATCTAATGAAGGCACTTGGTTCCTTGCAGGTGGGTACATATTATTATCTAAAAAGCTAATCTGTCTCATCATCGAGTCCTAGCGTTGACACCACAATACTTCCATCCTTTAGTACATAAAGTCACCAATGCCCTGAACTCCCCATTTTGTGACCCTGGACTATTAGAACATTTTACTCTAATTCAGGCATAGATGACAGCATCATAATGCTGTTTTGCAAGCAAAAGTCTAGTATTTCCCATCTCATATTAATAATAAACTTGAAATACAAGATATCTAAATTACATTCCATGTTACATTTGACAAAACTCAAGTCAACCACAGCAATGCCCATTACCTAACAAAAAGCCTATCTCTAATGTATAATTTAAAATATTATTTACGGATTCGAAACCATGCTAGTTGCAAATGGTTAAAAACAGTATAATTTTGTATTCATGTTTTTTTTAAAACCATAATAGTCGTCAAAGGTTTCGAGAATGTAGTTGGTAAAAAAACATTCTTTGCAGTAAACTTTACAGCTAATTGGATGGATAGATTGGCTGCTGTAATTTTACCGTAATTTTAGAATGAAAATTCCAGCAATGTAATAGTAATCTAAGGATTTGATTTCAAACAAAATTACATTTGAAAATACTTTAAATGTATTTTTGTTTGCGTCTTATTACTTTTTAAGGACGATTTAAAATCCAAATATTTGCTTTCGTCAGCTTAAATACAAAGAATAAAATATTTAACATCTATGTTTGGTACTCTGCAATAGAATATTCAAAATATTAGTAAATTTGTAACATGTTTTAGGTTTCTTAGGACAAAAAATTACAGAGAAAAATTCAAAAGCATCGTGTGCTTTTTGGACATCATGCAATTAACAATGTGCATTGTTTTGTTTGAATCATTAATAGTTAACTAATTTATTTCTAATATTTTTCAGTATTTTTCCAATGCCTAAGAGGAATGTGCAACATTCATCAGCAACTGAAGACCGGAGTTTTTTACTTTTGGTCTGGTTTGAGACCAATTGTATTTTGCTTCTCTCCAGAATTATTTGAGGTAATTAACAAAAAGCTTTTTTTTAAAATGTTTAAAGCTTGAATTTTTAAAATTTTCTTAATTTTATCTATGGTCAATTAGTTTCAGACTGAAGAAATACTTAGTAGAAAAATAGTTTGAAGATGTTGATTATTATTTGCAAAACTTGATTTGAAGATAAAGAAATATTAAAAAGATTGGAAAATAAACAAATTGGAAAGTTACATTTTATTTTAAGTCGCTAAAAATCCAGACATAATATTAAAATGACTCTTCATTCAAAAGTATAGTAATATTATCATTTTGATCAAATGTAATTTAAGATAATAAAAAATGGAATCATGAAATAGCGGGAATTCGAATATAAACTTTTGGTGCGTGGCTTCGGGCCTTCACCCCGGGCACCTTTAAACCAGTATAAAACCATAAAAGCAAGCATATAAAACCATCACTTTCTTGTTTCTACAAGTAAAAACATTCGTGAATCGGTAATAAATCATTACAAACTTATTTTCAAGGTCATGGTCAAACTGTGCGAAACTATACTGCCATGCAATTAAGAAAGAAAAAAAAAACTAAAGTGCTTTACGATAGATTTCGAAAAAGGCGACTTGACAACTATTTTCTTTCTATTACTAATGCGATTATTCCTAAAATAAAACGGTTGAAAACTAATTACCGAAATTTATTTTTGAAAAATGTATTTTTTTTTTTGTAATTTGTAACTTATTCTACGAAATTACCAAGTATGTAAAAATCCCATAGATGAATTTTTTGTCGCTAACGTTGACTTTTCAATAAGACAGCAGCATAGTAATAAATCGAACTTTTTCTTAAGGTGAAATTTTTACATTTCAGTTGTTCGTTAGCAATGTTTCTAAATAGTCTTTTTTTTCAAGTTCCTGTATTTTCCACTTGATAGTAGCGCATCAGACAAAAGAATATTATTGCTTACTTCGTGATGTGCCCTACCAAGCACGTACTAAGGACGTTACGTGGAACGTTAAGTATATATATATATATATATATATATATATATATATATATATATATATATATATATATATATATATATATATATATATATATATATATATATATATAGAATAAGCACTACTTAATTAAGATGAATAAGGATTTTTTTACATCGAAGAATTAATTAAAATTGATTTTGAAAACTCTTTTATTATTCTAAAAAAATGAGATACATTTGATAATTTTCAACTTGTTGATGTTGCTCCGAATTCTTCGAGGTTAGGCGAAGTCAGACAAGACCCTTAAAACCGTTGAATTTAAAAACATTTTGTAGAAGAATTACTTTTATGAACCAAAGTTAATTTTTATCACTGTCTACTAGAGTTGTACAAATGTGTTATTTTTATGTATACCACATTTCTTCACCCTGTTACATTAGTAAAATTTTTTTTCGAAACATTTCGCATAATTTTTTTGTAAAAATGAATGACACTCTTTAAATATATTATGAAATTAATTTATGAAAGTCAAAATTCATTTCTTCTTTCAACTTTTCTAGGCTATTTTGAAAAGTCCAAATAACCTGCAGAAATCCTTTGATTATACATTTTTATCGTTGTGGCTAAAGGAAGGTCTGGTAACCAGGTATGTCATCCTACAAAATAATTTTAAATGCATTCAGCACAAATAATGCTGTTGATATGCAATGTAACTTGTCACCATTGAATGTTTAATTAAATTTCATTAACACCAAAAATATTTCAGGGTTTTATACATTTTGCTATGTACCTACTCCTCCATGGTGCGTAAAAATGTTTTAAAAGCTATACTCTTGATAATTCCTTACGTGATCTAAATAAAATCAATGCATATTTTAGTTAAGTAAAACATTTCGTGCACATTATATTTTTTGAAAATTAAAATGATTTTTTTTTAAAAAAAGCAGTATCTGTTAGTTTTTTTTTTTTTAATATATACACTGAGAAAAAATGGTAAATGGCAATGGTAAAAAACTGCCAAAATATGAAAATTTCGTTTCTGGCTTTATGAGAACACCAAAAAGCACAGAAATTGCGCTTTGGCTAATATTTTTGTACAATTAACATTAATATATAGTTTTATAATATATGAAACCTTAGAAGCATAAAAACCATTTATTTTGTTCTCAGTTTTGTTTTCTTACTAAATGTGTGGTAATGAAAACTCAGTAAACTGTTACCATACGAATGATAAAATTTCCAAATGGATGGTTTTAATACCGTATCTTTTGGTTTTATTAACCGAATTACATTTTTTAGCAGAAATGTCATTACTATACAAGTATTTTAATTTTACCAAATTTTTTTCTCCGTGATTTAAATTATAAGCAATTGGTTTGACGCATGGTTAATTTCTTAAGAGTTGAATACTATAAGTTTGAGCATTTAAATCCAGTTTATTTTTCCCTCAGGGAATTTACCTTTTGAATAAATAGGAAACTCACAGCTTTAAGTTGTTATTGTGACCCCGCTTTCTTTTTTCTTAGTTTATTGTTAGATTAATTTGTCTTTTCAGCAAGAGACACAATTTCTGGCAGTATACTTTAAAAAATCCCAGATCACATTACGGTATAAAGTACCGATCCTTTGGGTGCATTGCTTCTGAACGTCGATGATTATTTCAATAAAATAACACTAATATATATAACTTGTAGAAACCCTCACTATAAAAAAATTGCGATCATTTCTTTTCCTATTAATTAACCCTTTGTCGAGGTGAACCTTTCAAACATTGATTTCTTTTCTGAAGATCTAATTACAAGTAAAAATATACTTTGGTAAGTTTTAATTGTAAAAACAGTCTAATAGTTATTAAAAAAATCTGTAAGATTATTGGAATTACACTTGCACTAAAATATAAAATTCCCAACAAAATAGTTTGAAAAAAAAAATTTTTTTATTCCTATTCAAAAATTCATCAATGATTGAGTTTATAAACATAAAAGAAATTTCAATGATGAGTAACTGTTTTTGTTAGATCTAAATTACTGTAAATTTGAAAAATTATCATTTGGAAGTGAGCCGCGTTTGGAGGATTTGACCTTTAATTCAGAAAAAAAACATCAGTGTTTCATGCTATTTTATAGCCATACATTTTTTTAAAATGCTAAATGCAGTATTTTATCCTTATTTTGGATTAAATTGATAGAAAATAATGATAAAAGTATGGAAAATATGCTTTATAAAAAATCTACGTCAACTGCTCAAACACCTCTGACAAACGTTTGTGTATCAGAAAGAGCGAAAATGAAGCATTTGGCAAAACAAACCTTATGGGAAAAACACATTTATTTAAATTATAATTTGAAATTTATAAAAATAAGAAATAAGATGTATTTTATTCTAACGAGCGTATAGGCGTAACAAGCATTCGTCGAAGTTAAAATAGCATCTTTTCAAAACGGTGTTTATTATAGCAAACCCGACAATTCTAAAAATTTTCCTTTAATTTTACTCAACATTCTAACTGCTTGCATGCATTTTTAAAGTATAGTTTCCGTTAGATTTAGGACTTGCGTATTTAGTCTTTATTTCATTATATATCAAATTTCAACATTTTTATTAAATTACATGGAAGAACAAATTTGTAGTTGCATATGCACAAACACTTGAATTTATGAAAATATCTAATTCGGGTTTAAGTATTTTAAATCTGAAATTAGCTTTACTTCTAAAGCTGCAGTTTTTTAAAAGACATTTTTAGTGTATTTTTTGTCGAAATGTACAAGATTAAAAACTTTATGCATAACAGGATGTAAAGTAAATGTTGCTGCAAGCTTCCAGAGGAGTTAGGGCACATTGTCAGAATTAAAATTGCTGTAGAACCATTATCTTGGAATGTCTTCATACGTGGGTGGGGGCGTTTTCCTGTTATGAGCACGTAACAGGATAAGCACTAATAAGCACATAAGAAATAGTTGGAGCGATAAAAACCGATTGCAGATTTAAAATCCGTGATACAAAAGTATCTAAGATCAGACAAAAAATCTAATGCAATACAACAAAGTGTTCCCCAGTGTAATTCGCTCTGTTTAAAAAAGTTTTAAAAGAAAACTATTACGTGTTGTAGCAACTTAATATTAGAGTCTATGAATATATGTTTTTTAGTCATAATTTACTATTCCTCTTTAAGTTAAAAATTTTTTTTATTCTACACTTTTTTTAATATTACTTTTCATCCTTTTAGCTAAGAAATATATTTATCTATCTTATATCCTTAATAAAATCAATACAACTCAATTTCCTTCTAATTGATTTAACTCCGTTCATTTTTCATTAAACTTCGCACTTTTCAAACAATGTAGAACTCTAAATAGCAGCATACTACTTTCTTAATTTTTTCAATATTACACTTCATCATTTAACTAGGAAATATATTTATCTATCTTATACTCTTAATAAAATCAATACTACTCAATTTTCTTCCAATTGATCGTTCGTTTACATTACATTAAACTTCGCACTTTTCAAACAATGTAAAAGTCTAAATAGCAGGGTACTACTTTCTTAATTTTTTTAATATTACTCTTCATCATTTAACTGGGAAATGTATTTATCTATCTTATACCCTCAATAAAATCAGTACAACTCAATTTCTTTCTAATTGATTTGACTTCGCTCATTTCACATTAAATTTCGCACTTTTCAAACAAGGTAGAAGCCTAAATAGCAAGGTACTACTTTTCATTGGACTTTTCTACTTTACATTTCGAATAAGGAACTGAGATTCAAATTACACTTGGTTTTTCACTTAACCTTTCGCTTTCTAAGGTGATCATATATTTCATCCTCTGTTTCATAAGTACCGTTTCTAAGGCTGCAAATTACTCGAATCTTACTGTGGAAATTACCAACCAAAATTACATACCACCGGGTCAGGAAGAGTTTAAAATACCCGGAAACACCATTCAAACAAGTTTAAGTGAGGATGTAGTTTTTAACGGATAAGGGACAATCATCTTAAAATGGAATTTTTGAAAAAAATTCGCCGAAGCAAGCAGAAACCGATCCCACATTGCTGCCAGCATAATTATGAGAATTTATTCTAAAACTTGTAAATAATGATGCCGTCAATAATTAACTGCAAAACTACAGCGAAATTAAGGTCAAAGCTTCATCCTTTTTTACTAATTTATATTTTGAACATTTTTGAACTATTGACAAAAAAAGCATGACTTTATATCAATATTTACATACATAATCACTCATAAAATCATATTTTTCGCGATGCAACTTCACTTATTACTGAGGCAGGGAAAATCTAAAAAAAGTTGGATGCCGAACAGGAAGATATTAATTAATTAGCATGCATAGTCATTTATATTTTTGTCAGAAATGTTTAATTTTTTTTAAATTTTATGCCGTTAAAATTAATAAGAAGATTTATTTGGAAACATTAATTTCATAATAAGTTCTTTTTTTTAACTAAATACTTTTACTTATCAAAATGATAATCATTTTCCTGCAAAATACCTTTTAAGCATTTAGATAGGTATTCCTTTCTAAAAATTATATTGGTTAATTTTAAACTGACCCATCTTAACAAAGGTTATTTTTCAATACAATTTTAACAAATATATTTTTGTGTTGAAATTCAAATAAAATAGTTTAATCACATTTTCTAGGAGTAAAATATTATTTATTTAATTTATAATGCTACAGATGAATTCTGCAAGACAAATACTGTTAGCAAATAATATTTTACTATTTTTTAGCAAACAAATACATTGTTTATAAACTCTTTTATAAATACAAGACTACAGATTGGTTACCCTTGGTGCTTTTATGATCATAATAGGGAATTACATTTGAAAACACTGATATTAAATCTGGATTCAGTTTCTCTCTCCAAATTACAGTTTTTTATGACATTTTTAGTTTATTTTTGTCAAATTTTGTTTAAAAGTGCTCTATCAAGCAATGTTTTGACTACTTTCAACGGTAGTCAGGGCATATCATCAGGATTAAAATTACATAGGAGCTTATGTCCAAAAATGTTATCATATGCCTCTAGGGGCTCTTATTGTGAACTTCTTCGTGTGGTTCTGAACAGGTTATAATAGAGAAACTCCTCTGGCCGCTGCAACCGCATTTCCGGGCATGGGTTTATATGCAGTTTTAATTCTGATGATGTGTCCTAACTCCCTGAGACATTTGTTGCAACATTCACCTGACCCTCTGAACGTGTTTGAATATGTACATTTCGACAAAAAATAGACTAAAAGTGCCATTTAAGAAACATCGGTAGCTGTAGGAGCAAAATTAATTTCAGATTTGAAATTCCCATCCCCGAATTAGGTGAGATCAAGTATTTGTATAAATGCAACAAAAATGTTTTTGCATTCATGCTGTGTTATACAAATTGTTCAGGTATGTTTTTATCATTATTTATATTTTATTCCATTTACGCTTTTGACTGAGTTTTTAAAGCCGTTACTGAAATTCATTTTTGAAAAAAAAAATTATAAAACATGAAAGTTTTTAATTCAATAAGTAAACAGGATTAATTATAAAAACGCTTAAAATTCTCTTTTCTGTTTCAGTCGTACTGATATTTTAATAATAAAAGCATGAACGTGAATTTAATTACATATATCAAGAAACGATTTTAAATTAAACGCACAGAGCACAATTGAAAGGAGTTATAAATTCTGACAGAAGAAATTAACGACAAACCCCAGCTCGGAGAAAATTCTTCTTGAATTTAATTATAACAATTAGACTTTAATTTATATCCAAATATAAATCTAATATTTTGGGAATTTACGTGTTGTTAATTCCAGTATTTATTTACTTTATTTTGCTTAAATTAGATTACTTTCTTCTTTGGCTATTTCTTACAGGTCATCAAAAAATATGCCATCCAATACTTTGATCAGTTACTATGAGAATGGACAGATTAACTATTAATTAATTATTAAGTGCTTATTAGTTAATTACTACTTAACTATTAATTCATTATTTTTTATTATTTATTTAGTATTTATTTATTATTTATTTAATGCTCATTTATTATTTATTTATTATTTATTAATTATAAATTAAGTAATTAATTAATTTTAGATACATTCATTCTTAGATATTTCTTATAACACATATCCTTTAGGGGTAAGCTTAGTGCAACGCAAACACCTGCAATGTCTTTCAGAACTGAGTCTATATTAATATAAATTACTTTTTTTAATTTCCCATTTTAAAAACAGTTTCAAAAGCTGCTTCAAAATTGTCCAAAATAAGGTTAAAGTTTTGCAATAATAATTACCGTAAAATCACTCCGAATCACTCTAATTAAATAAATATTACTGTAGAAATTAAGGTATAATATTTTACGGTAAAAATAAATTTTACGGTTAAATGAATTTTAAGGATGATACACCCAAATTCCGGTACTCAATATAGTAATGTGATCCTGAATTTTTTTACCGTATGGAGCTCTAGACAAGCAAATGCGAATAGCAACCGCTGACTACTTGAGTCTGAAACAATGACAGCAACTTTTGCACTTTTGGTAAATGTTTTAATAAAAGTGTTTGCACAGCACCAGGTTGTTTATTTAATACATTCTTTTGGAAGAAAATATTTATTTCATATAAATAAGTTTTTTCTTATTTGAGCCACCAATTTTTTATTTTAAGATTTTTTAATTTGAAGATTATATTTTAGAAAAATGAGATTATGTTTTGCGCCATACTGGTAATTAATTTTTTTTTCATCGCGAAACGAGAGCATTAAAAATATTGGAATTTTTAAAAAATTTAAATTAAATTCGACGTAACAATTTCCGAAAAATGACTGAAATAGAACATAAATTTAGCGCCAAATTGGGCTCAGCGTGTATTTTTTTCTTTTATATTGCACTTGTGACATGGTCGCTATCTTTGGCGACAGGGATTGATATTTTGATAGCAATTTTATATGTAATGATTGCTCTTTTGTAACTGGCAAAAGATAATCTATAGCTCTACAGCCAGGGGACATATATATATATATATATACTAGATTAAAAAATACATATCTATAGTTCAGAGATTCCAACGAAAAATGCACTTCTTATTAGCATTGCGGAAAAATATTTTTTGTTATTTCTTTTCAGTAAAATTTAGCTCTTATCCAATCACAGACTTTTACCCGTAAATCATAACTCTCTGATCTTAATTTTTAGACATTATTCAGAAAAATTAAAGAAATGCATGATAGCTCGAAGTTATTATACATACTTTATAAATAATATAATTTGTTGAATAATATTTTTTTAATAGTGATTTTAATTAATAATTAAAATAAATGATAGCTTTTAATAATAATTTAAATAAATAATAATTTTTAAAGAAAAATTTAGCAATTAATAATTTTTAAAAATAATTTTAAAAAATATTAATTTTTTGTTACAATTTAAATAAATAATTTTTAATAAAAATTGAAGTTAATAATGTTTTAATTAAATAATAATTTTTTACTTTTTTAAAAATATATATATTCTTTATACATATTAAGTCTCTCTTCAGTTTGAATCGATGGACAAAATGCTTGAAGAGTTAATATCAATTAGATATAAAATTAATTTTAACTGGAATCTATAAAATATTTTAGCACATTGACAGAACTTATTATAAAAATTTTCTTCAAATTAATTTTTTCTAGCCAAGGATCAAAATGGAAGCAAAGAAGAAGAGCTCTTACATCGGCATTTCATTTTCGCATTTTAGAAGACTTTGTTGGAGTATTCGACGATCAGTCTAAGTACATGGTAGAAAAAATTAAAAATGCAACAAAGGTGCAAAAATGCATAGATATTGTACCTTATATTACAATGTGCACTTTAGACATTATTTGTGGTAAGTATTTTTATTATTAAAAGAATCACTAACTTAAAATCCAATTTAAGTATCTGATCCGTAACAAAAATATAATTTTTTATGTAGATATCGCAGAATATTATTTATGTCAAAATGCTCAAACAATATCAATGTGTTAAAACGACAGAATTTTTTTAAGGCAGATGTTAAGAATTATTTTGTAGAAATAATGAATACTCTGATGTAGTAACTGGAAAATCGTTTGTCAAATAAGAAAAATGTTGAAACCTCGTTATTTGCTAATATTTAAGATTAATTCCTTTAATTCACATACATGGAACAGAATTTAAAACTTCTTTTGAAAGAAAAATTATACATCTAACCATCTTTTTATTGATAAAAAATAAAACATAATAATAAGAACAACGTGCTATTTATATTCGTTACTTATATTAAGGAAAGTCAGCAGCTTTTGAAAAATATCGTATTACAACAAACTAAACTAAACCCATGTAACTATTAAAAAAATAAAAAATATCAATAAAAAATATCGATGAAAAAATGCCTGTGAAAATAAATCTTAGATATTACACACAAGCATAAACGTTTGCTTTTTGTGCGTTTAGGAAGGAAAAAAACAATTTTAACAATTTAAATTACTTAAAAAAATTGGCATTTTCCAAATTCAAATATTTCATATTCTGAGAGTTTTAAGAATGGACAAAATCCTGCATTGAGAAAATTTTCAAATCAGTTTACGGTAAAAAGCACCGGCACTTTGGGTGCATCCTCCATAAAATCAATTTCTCCGTAAAGTTTTATATCGTAGTTTTAACAGAATTATATATTTAATTACAATCATTCAGTGGTTTTATAGTAAATACTACAATAAAAATTACAGTACATCAGATTTCAGTAAAATATCTCAGTAAAAATCGATTTCACGACTTTTTACAGTGAATTAGATATTGAAAAACTATTTCTAATAAAATATCTGAGAAAAATAATCATTAAAGTTGCTATGTAACAAAATAATTTAATGCCAACTGCATAACAATTTATTTTTTCTCTATTGTGTCCATAACAGGCGTTCTAGTTCAAAGGTGAATGCAAGCACTAGAACTTAATTAATATAACACTGTCTTCATGACAAGATATCTTTTCTTATCTTTATTTTATTTTAATCTCATAATCTGTCAAAATGCCCACAATGAAAGATGCCATCATAGCAAGAAATTTGCTTTTAAAAATAAACACAAAGAAGCTGCAAGGTAACTTTTGCAATACGTTTCTGATGAAAGCGCATGCAGACTTAGTGAAATAAAGTATCTTTATTAAATTTAACTCATGACTATGTTATAAATCATTATAATGGATAAAGATATTCACTTATTATTATTACATTCTAGTGATTCATGGATCATATTTTTATTTTTATGTTTTCTGGTTCGCTTGAAAATTTTCTTTTTGTATGATGTGTTAATTTAGACACTCGAGATTTTTCATATGCTTTAGGGCAATTCCATATGTGACGGAATGACATTTTGACTTGCAAAATAACAACTAATTGAAGTTTCTATGTATCTAATTTCAAATAAACATTTTTTTCTCATGCATATCATTATTATTGGCATAATGCACTTCATAAACTAAAAAAAAGGGTTTTCTATCTTTTTACTTTTAATTTTACGAACTTTTTATTTGCGTGACGGAATGACATTTTGGCAACCAAGCTTTTGGCATGCCGCTTAGAACTGGAAGTTTCTGCGAATTTTGCAGCTATTATTTTTCTGAACTATTTTATACTTTTAGTATAATGTGTAAGCAATGTAAAATGCTAATTTGGAAAATTAACCTCAGGTTGGCTAGCAGTTATTAACATCTATTTGCTGTGACAGAATGACCGTGACGGAATGACAAAAAGTTTAGTAGAAGAAGTCTTCATTTAAAAAATGTTTTATTAATATGTAAATGATAAACAGAATGTAACAGATAAACAGGATTAATATTTACGCAAGAATTAGTAACAATTTCAACAGTTTGAAAATTAGGTTGTCTCTGAAGAGGTTTTGTATCTAACTTGCCAATGTCACGTCTTATCTTCGTTCTCAGGAAATTTATGCATAATTAAGACATGTGACGGAATGATGTAAAAGAAGTTACTTTTATTTTATATATTAAACTTAAAATGATAATGTTTTAAATGTTTAAATTTTGTACTACATGCACATTTTTATTAAAATATTGCAAAAGAAAGATACATTTCTTTTATTTTATAAGTATTTTTCAAGAAAACAATTTGAGCACAAATGTGAACAATTCACTTGTCAGCCATGTGATTACTTTAGAATGCTGTCAGATTCAAAAAATTTAAGATTATCAAAAATGAAACGGCAATATGTAGACTTTGGCTATTTTTGAACATATTTTTAAAATTAAAATATGCAATTCAAAAAAAAATTTACTTAAAAGTTGACACTTTCGTGGAATTGCCCTTTAGTAATAATTTGAGTCGTTTTAACTCGTGTTACAAATGATGATTATTTGACAATTTCCTTTTAAAATCACAAACCAACAAAAATAAATATTTTTTTATTAAAATTAATTTTTTTTCATCACTCTTCATAAATTATTTCAATTTCTATACCATGTGATATTTTTGATAAGCAAAGTTAATATGATTAATTTATATTCCTTGATAAATTTATGAAAACAATTTTAGCAGCAATCTTCAATTCAAATCTTCAATTAAAAACAAATTGAATATATGTTTTTATTTTACACAGCCTTAGGGGAAAATGAAGAAAATTTCGTGATTTCAGTATGCATCAAAAACTTTAACTACCATTCGTTTTGATTTAGCATTTCTTAAGCAGCATTCAAAGAAAAAAATATAAGGAACAAATCACGATACAAAGTACCGGCACTCGTTGTGCTGATATTTTTTACCGTGAAATTTATTTTTAAGGCAACATGTTACGGAATAAAAAAAAATCTGGTATACCATAATTTTATAGAACTAACTACAGTAAAATCACTGAATCATTCAGATTAAATGTATATTACTGCGAAAATTACGGAATAATATTTTACAATAACAATGGATTTTTTGGCAAAATGTATTTTGCGGATGATGCATCCAAAGGGCAAGTACTTTATACCGTGATGTGATCCGGAAATGTTTACATTGTTTTCCGGGGTTACTTTTATTTTATGTCATATTTTCCAATCATTTGTGTAAATTTTTATCAATACCTATTTGTACCAAAAAGTCAAAGTTTTTTTGTTGAAATTCGTATCTTCAAATAATTGAAAATAGCAATTCACTAAATTTGATGATTTGATAAATTCCCCAGGAAACGGTTTCGCGAAAAACTAATAAAATCGCTGTGTCAACAAACAAATTAATCTAAACATTCTTACCTTATTTTATCTTAAATATTTTTAACAATTTTTAACTGGAGCCATACAAAACAGGTCTTGGAGATTATATTTGAATATTTTTTAGAGACAGCTATGGGATTACGAATCAACGCTCAAGATAATCACGACTCTTTTTACGTCAAGACTATGCATAGGTAAGTTTTCAAATGCTTTACAAAATGTAATTAGTAAGCGATAAAACTTGTAATACGGTTCATGTTTTTAAGAGTATACAACTGAATATCATTTTATATTCATTGAATAATAATTTTTGCTTTTTTTTTATTCCAAATGTGATATTACCTAATAAGTTATGAATACACAAATTTTACGTATTCACTTTGTTAGTATATTTAAAAAAAAAAAAATAAAAAAAATAGTGCATGGAGTCCCTCCGCGCGGAAGAAGTTAAACTTCGCAACCTGCGACGTTAATTGTAGAAGAATCAGCAGTCGTAGAAGGATCACTAGTTCTATTCAACGACTCTTTTTCCTGCTCCACTCGCTTCCGTGCTCTGTAATCACGATAATATTGCGCATTTTTCCTTCGTTGACCTCCTGAACCTGTGGAAGTGCTTGTGGTTGCCTCATCGTCACGCCATGGAAAATGTATTTGTATTAATAATGTATGTGAATGCGTCATAATGTAATTTCAAAAGAGAAACAATCAATTGATATTCACAGGAGACGTACCTTGACATAACTTTAAATCTGTCGCATTGTCCGTGGGATTGTTTTCACTCATTTTTTACAATTGTTATCCACTAAGTTTGAAAATAAAAAATACTGCCCAATTAAATTATATATGTATCAAATCAAACTAAAAAAGTATTTATAGAAAAACAATACTTTTATGACTTTTATTATTTTTATGCTGGTGAGAACCAAAACAATGTGGAAATGAATGAGGCAAAACTGGATCCTACCACGTGATTTACCGGCCAATAAAAATGTAGCGTTAAACGTTTAACGCAACCTTATTGGAAGTCGCATAAGAAGTATAACTTCAATAATTGATCGAAGTACTAAATTAAAGTGCAATTGTTAGTTCGAGAGATTCTGACGTAACTTATTGTTAGCTGGAGAAATTTTGACGCTACTAGGAAATACCGCATCTTCATTCTTCTGGCAGTAAATGCAGTCGGATATTCAATAGGATGTCCGAAGTGCTCATGTTTACTTCACGCATTGCAGTTATGTATTGACTGTTTTAATCGATTAGATATAGATTCATTATTTAATACATCTACAATATATATTTTCTTAATTTAGTGCCTTTAAAATAAGTTGCTATTTTATTGACATTATATCAGTTGAGATAAAACTGGACACAAAATACAACAGTTTGTTTTCCCAAGGTTCATTAGGACAGTTTGCAACTTTTTCTTTTAGTGACTGACAAACTTTTATTTAATATTTGCTTGCGCTTGAAAAAAATGTTACAGAAAAAAAACGTGTGTATATTTAAAGGTTGCTTTTAGATTGTAAATTGGACTGAAGTTCCCGAAGCTAAAAATGAAGATGAGAACGGAGGAAAAAAATTTCTGGTAATATTACCCATAAGAATAAAGTATGGTAATATTACCGTATCTGGTAATATTACGGTATGAGTATTTTTTTTAAAAAATAAAAACGGTTTTCTACCTTGCTCTTAGGTATCATGATAAAACTACCAGATTTTACCATATTAACTAAATTTCATCACATATTACAAAACCATATTTTATCGATAACTTTACAAAAATCATTACAAAAGGGCTACGGTAAAAAATTTTTGCTTCACTCATAACTCAAATCAAAGGCACGCTTTAGCCATTTCTCAAAAAAAAAAAAATTAATTGTGAGGATTTTATTATTATCAAAACAAATATTTTAAAGTTACCGTACATCTACTTATTTTGAACTTTTTAAGTACATTGTCCTATAAATGCCATAAATGTGTGTTCGTTATTGCATTTTTAAATTCATCTTGATCTATAAATTACTAATGAAAAATTGTTTTTGTTACACTTTTCATGACTTCTTTGGAATCATTAAATACGTCGAATAATTTGTTCCGACTTAAAACCTAAATTGACATCATTTTTAACTAAAAGTTTTTTTGCAAAGGTCTTTTATTACCTCTTACTGATATACTTATAATGTTTCCATCTGAAGGGTTGCAGAAGCTTTTGTAGGTCGTGTGTTAAGGCCATGGTTATGGCCAGATTGGATCTATTTCAGCACAGGCAGAGGAAAGAGATTTAAGGAAGATTCAGCTATCATGGATAAATTTACGAAACAGGTAAGAAATATTTTTTGTGGTTAGGCTTAGTAACGGTGTTATAGTTTAATAATTGCAACAACAAGAGAAAAGTTGAATAATATCAATGATAATTTAACTAAATAACGTTATGAATTTAATGAAAAATAATAGTAATCACAACACTTGCAATGCATAAAATTCCATATAATAACAATAAAGTTAAATTGCAAAAATAGTGTTTAATTCAAAAATAAGGATTTAAGACAATCCAATCTTCAATTCACTCATCAAATTTGTAATAGTTTATAATTCCATTGATAATTCCTCTGCTTGTTTGAATAAGTGTATGTGCTGCAGTGAGCTATACTGCTTAAAAATAATACCACAAATTTGACTTCATAAGATTTACAAATAGAACCTCCTCACTTAAAGTGAGGATTTTTACCTGCTAAATGAATTAATCGGGTTCTTTTGCTAAATGAATTGCAAAAGCTGAATTAGTTATTATTTTTTTAAAAAGTTTTTGAAAATTTGGTGGTATTCATTTTCAATATATTTTTCAAATAAATTACCCACTGGTTATTGCTTGAACGTATCTTTCTCGTTGTAAATAACTTTTACGTGGAAGTTGTAGCTGTTGTGAAAAATTAGCTCAAGCTTTAATAAAATCTTGCTTAAACAGTTAAAAATTCTGGATCAATTTGCGGTAAAAAGTACAGCAAAAAAGTCAAATATATTTTAAATTTACTTCTGTTTCTCTATCTTAATGTAATATTTTTCTCAACAGTAGTAGTATTAAATAATATTAATTTGTGTACTCAAGGCAAAGCTAAACGGTATAAAATTTTCCATCAAATTACAGTAAAAGTACCTGCACTCAGGGTGTTGGAACATTTTACCATAAAATCTATCTTACAGAAACATGTTACAGAACAAAAAATATGATATGCCGTAATTTAATTGGGTTTTAATATTTAAATTAAAAATTGAATAGTTAAAATTGCGTTTTAATATTTTACGGTAAGAGTGAGTTTTACCGATGTGACGGGATTTATAATCACAGGTAATATGATCCAAAATTAGTTAAAGTGCACCATTTTTTAAAATTTTTTATCTATAACAGACGAATTACATATTTTTTGAAAATGTTATTACAGTTAATCATTGAAGTTGATTAAAAAAGTCACGAAACCAATAGCAAAATGATACTGACCTTCTGATATAATAGCTAATGAAATTTAAAATAAATCAAATTAGTCACGTAACTTCAAGGATTTGCATAATTGTTGCAAATATGTTATTTCTTTCTACTATAACATGCCACCAGTTCCACCAAAATGTAACACTAAAACTGAGGAAATAAATCCCCAATTTTACCTCATATTGTAGAAAAACAGACGTTTAAGATATGTCCTTAAGAGTTTCATTCAATCCTTTATTTTAAATACTCAAATGTAAGCAAAAAATCTTTACGTACACAAAAACTACATTAGTAATATTCATTCTGTTGATTTACTGAATTCGTTATTGTACATATACAAGGAAATAAAAACAATTGTTTTAAGAAACTTTTTTACTCCGTTTTCCAATTTCATTTATTCAAACACACTTTTTTCCAATTTCCCGAATTTCAGCTATCGTTTCTAGGAACATGTTTAGAATAAATTAGCTATCGAGTTATGTAAAATGCTGATAAGGAAATTTTGAGTATAATGAGATCACATTTAAATATCATAATGACAACCGTCGTACGTTTCTAAAAAAAATAAAAATTATTTGATTTTTGATTTTAGTGAAAGATCTACTCATGGCTCTTTGTTATAACTGTAACTATTTACAATACAAATTAAAGATATTAATGTCTGAATTAAAAACATAAACATTCATGAAATATTTGCAAAGATTTATTACTAAATATACTTTCGTATTTAAGAAAAGTTAATCGTTTATATTATTTAATTTTTATTAACTTGAGCACTTTTTAAAATCAAATTTGCTTAACAACAGGTCATATTGGATAGAAAAGCTCAACTCCTCTCAAAATGCTCTGAAAAGACAGAAGATGACAAACAAAAGAGTGGTTATTCAGAAAAAAGAAAAGCATTTATGGATTTGCTTCTTGACATGCACATGTCGGATCCTTTGAGTTTTACAGAAGATGACATACAAGAGGAAGTGGATTCATTCATGTTTGCTGTGAGTAATTAAGCTGAGTAATAAATTATGTAGTTTATATAAAATATAAAATAGTTTACATAGAATTATGATGCTTTATTTTAGAAATTGTTTTATACATTTTGCTTTATGTTGAAGTATAGGTAGACTCACAGTCTTAATTCCTGCCAGTAAAATGGTAAAATAATTTTTTAAGTATTAAAGATATGCTAGCAATTTCCTTTAAAATAAAATGTGTAAATGTATAGTTTGCTGCCTTCAGCGTAAAAAAACTAAATAATTTTTCATAACAAATTTTAAAGATTAGTTACGACATTCATCAAAAGACGCTGCTAGAGCCGTGGTGGCTCAGGGGATAAGGCGTTCACTTTCCAATGAGGTGTCCCGGGTTCGTATCCTAGCGATGGCTGGTTGATACGAATTCTGCACCCGACAGAAGAATAGTAGAATATCATTAGAATATAATTTAGTAGAATATCATTAGTATATAATTTAGTAGAATATCATTAGTAGAATATCATTTAGCAGCTACAACAGCTTTTAATTGCCTATGATTAAATGTTATTAGTTTCGTTTCTTTTACAATTTCTGCATCAAACTCATACTTTTTTCACCATAATAATTTTAGTTAATCTTTCGTTTAATGTCATGTAATCACACACTGATTTCTAGTTCTCTTCAAATATGTTTTATATGGTTTAAATATGGGCGATTGAGGTAGTGTGTTAAAAGTTTGTTGACATTTATCAAGACATCAGATAGATCGTTGATATCGTTGATGGGCGTGTGGTTATGATAGTTATCCAAATATAAAACGAAGTTGTTTCCAATATCCACATTTTGGGCTGATAATTGTAAACTGTATCTTAAAATATTTGAATAAACATGATGATTCATTGTGCCATCAATAAATATGAAATTAATTTATCCTAATGTTGACATGCACCAACGCACAAGGACACCACCGCCATGCTTAACTCTGCCCCAACTGAGTTGTTGGGATAAATTTTCTTATTTTTTTTGTTCCATATCGAGCCCCGATGTGCTAAATTTGCTTTCATCTGCCAATAAGACATTACAGATTCATTTGGGATCTATATATCATTGATTTTATGAAGTAAAGCCTAATCTTTCCGTTTTTCGTTAAAACAAAACACTTTATGCCCAATTTAATCTATCTGCTTTGAAAATTCGTCGAAGAGTTTTAGGTAAAATTGTCGCAGAATATTTATTATTGAATTCCGCAGAAACTTTCGCAACATTCTAATGAATTTCTTCATAAATTTTTTTTTCGGAATTTATGATTTTAATCTTTGACTCAAAATCCTTTACTTAAGTTTTTTATCACATACTGCATAGTGGAATGGGACAAAACAAACTTTTTTAAAAAAAATATTTGTTACTGATTTATCACTAATGATGACAAATAATCAACTTTTAAATGTTGTCTATTGTTCTAATATGACTATGAGTCATTTTTAAATGATATAAAAATATTATGAAGTTAAAAAGCAAAAAGCAAATTCCAATTTTGCAACCATAATTTTGATTTCAAATTGCAAAAAAAAAAGAAATAATAAAAGAAAAATGAGTTAATAAAAAATAATACTAACGACAATAACTTTAATTAAAAATTCATACGAAAACATCAAAGTATACGATAACTTTTGTGAGATAAAATTTTTGTTAATTTTTTAAATTGATTTCTTATTAATAAACTTTTACATTGTTTTTAAAATAATACAAGCAGTTTTGTTAAGAATAGATACTTATTATTATATACCCATTCTGATATAGTAATATTAATTAATGAATAAATCATTGAAAGTCGTAAGTTTGCGAACACTTTTGGGAGGCAATGTACAATCTGTAATTTTGCCAAGCTATAACAATATAATTTTAGCAACGGTTGCAAAATCTTGTAAAATTTTAAAATTCCAAAAATATATTTTTTATTTTAAGATTTCATTGTTAGTTTACTTTAAATATTCTAAATTAGAATGACTTTTTAACGATATGATATTACACATAATTTAATTGATATAATTCCTTAATTTTCGAACAAATCAAAAATTAATTATTAAAGAAAATCAATTCAAAAAATGAAATCATAGTTTCAATCAGAAATATAAAACACGTACAGGCAATATTTTTAAAGATAGCGCTTCATAACCAAACTATTGAAAAAATAGCAAGCTATAATTTAGGAAATGATTGTAAATCATGACAGATTTTTAAACAACTATTCATTATTTTCGAAAACTGTTAACTCTTTGATATATGTCGAGCATTTCTCTCATCCTATATGTAATTACTTTAAGAACACTAGATAATTTTCTAAAGTAGCCACTTTACAATTAAATACCTGAATTTCTTGAGAATAAAAAGAACTATAATCTACTTTTTTTGTGAATAGAGAGGAAGTGAATTTTCGTGAGAAGTGTCAATCATCGGACAAAGATATAAACTTGCATAACATTCAATTCGTCACTCTTATTAAATATACGGATATGTTTGTAATTAATTTAATGACCATATATCTAAAATCTGAAGTTATTTTCGAGACGTCAATTTTGTTTTTAATTTTCTTTCAATAGTTCAGTTCCCACCATATCCTTAAATAAACGAATGTGGATGTCATGTTTTATCTGAAATTATATGAAATAAATATTAAGTCC
The DNA here is from genome assembly GCF_982258835.1 of Parasteatoda tepidariorum. Classification (NCBI taxonomy): domain Eukaryota; kingdom Metazoa; phylum Arthropoda; class Arachnida; order Araneae; family Theridiidae; genus Parasteatoda; species Parasteatoda tepidariorum. The sequence continues at coordinate 50,040,075 of NC_141762.1, read as the reverse complement.
ATCATAAAATACCCTGATGTTCTGAAATAATATTTATAATTGTTCAAGAAGATCATTAGCAATTATGAAATTGAAACGTAGTAGTTTTAATCAATTAGAACATGGTTCTCTAATCAATTAAGCACATGATGAAGATTTGAAAAATAGTAGAGCTTTTGTGTTAGTTGATATTAAATCCCCTCTTGCTCCCCCGTTAAGAAAAATCTAAATCCCTTTCATAAAACTGCTTCAGGCATTTGATTACTTTCAATTGATTTTGAACAATTAAACATACTTTTAGACTGGATAACGAACTTAAGTTTTTATGTTGAAATAAGTCTTCACTGTTGGAATCAATACTGTAACTAGTTCAAACTTTTTATTTTATTTTTTTTGTAACCGGTATTGAGCAGCTGATACAATTCTCAGTTCGCAACTATCACTATGTAATCTCATAATTTTGAGCGCAGCCCAAAAAACAAATAAAATCCTGTATCAAGCATTAGGTTTAGCGTGTAGGAATTTCTGAAGGAAAAACCCACATTTGCGTTACATGAAAACCACGAAGACCTCCTACAGCTAGCCTAACGGGAAGTGGACTCAAATCATGATACGTCAACCTCTGAGGATATTTTGCGTTAGCCATGTGGTCGGTGCAAGCTGGGAACAGAATTCGTATCAACTAGCCAACACTAGGGTTCGAATGGACTCTGATGTATTCAACACTATATGACCTAATGATACGTTACCGCTGTATCCCTTGAGCCACAGTGGCTCTGTTTCTAACGTTTGAAAATAACATAAATCTTCTATTATTTTGCGTTACTGTGCAATGGATTTCCCTCTTTTTATTTTTTTGAATTAGCTCAAAATGCTCAGCTGAAATATGCACAAAGTTAACCCAATAATCCTTGTTTAGGTATATAACTTGGTGAGTTTAATTTTCTAATTTTGCAAGATAACAAGACAAGATAATTAAACCAGAAAACACTGCATATATACTGTAAAGATAAACTTTATATTAGTAATTTTTGAGTTCGAAGAATTTCCCACTCACCTGCGTCATAAAAAATATCAAATCAAATTACGATAAAAAGTACCGGTACTCAGAGTGCCGGAACTTTTGACCCTGTAATCTATTTTTATTAGAATATGTTACGAACAAAAAAATCTGACATGAAGTAATTTTTACAGTAATAATTACCTTAAAACTACTGAATCACCCTAATTAAATGTTATTGTTAAAATTACGGTACAATAATTTACTGTAAAATTGATTTTACGGATAATAAACCCAAAGTGTCGGTACTTTATCCCGTAATTTCTTACAGTGTGTGTTTATGTATGAGGTACTGTTCTTAGCAAACATATGTTCATCCCTTTATTTTCAGTCTGTGAAGGATGATTTAGTCCTACTCATTAGAGCCCCTGAATTAGACAGGCCGACTTATCATTCATTTTGGAGCAAAAGCTTTTCCACCAATAATGAAGAGCTACAAGATTTGACAACTTACCGCTAAAAACGTTAAACTCAGCTATAGGATAATCGGTAAAGAAAAGCGTGCAACGATTAACATTGTTTTTCGGAATCTTTTTTTTTATGCTTATACAAATTCACTGGAAATTTTATGAGCGATTTAAAGTTTTAAATAAAAAAAACGGCGCATGTGCTATATGCCAATTGCATAAATTTTTTTTTCAAAATGATTTCAAAGTGAATTTGGTACTAAATTTTATATTTCAGTTAGATCTGAGTTTTTTAAATTTCTTTTCAGATTTTTTTTAACATACAGTAGGGAACCGATTATCCGGAACGTTCGGGACCATCGCTATTCCGGATAACTGATTTTTCCGGTTTTCTGAATCGCTACAAAAAGCCGTTTTTTTAGTGTTAAACCCAACTAAAAAATAAAATTTTTTGGAAATAATCTTAAAAAGAAGAAAAAACGATGAAGTAATACGCTAATGATTGTTTCCAAAATGATGGTAAGGTGAACATCTTTCAAAAAAGAATGAAAAATCCTGAAATCTTATGAGGAAAAAAAAAACTTTTTTTTTAAATGGCGGGAGAATTTATCGAATTTCGTTCCGGTTTTTTGGTTTTCCGGTTTTCTGATTTCCGGATAACGGGTTCTGTACTGTAATTAAAATGGGAAAAAAACATGTTTTGACTTGAAATATTTCTAAGTACGTTTTTAGATAATTAAATTTCTTATGCAATATTCTAAATGTAAATGTCTACAATCGTGAGAAGCAAGAAATTTTGTTTCAAAATGAAGAATTGATTTAAAATTAGTGTTTTTAATTGAGACATTTAATTTTCTTTAAAACATTTAAGGACAAGACGAATTAAGATTTTTAGCCATTATTATTATATAAATAGAAATAGTGGAATAAATAGAAACTAGAGTTTTATGGGAAGGAAAAGAAACGACGCATGATAAATTTTAAATAATTTACTTAAATAAGCATCTTACTTCAAAACACATTTTCAAAACATTTATTTATTTGGAACATTGGGAATTGTTGGAATAGCATCAGGTCTTAATTTATTGTTTCCATCTTTTTTTTTAATTTCTCGATGAGATTCTTCAAAATGAACCTGCAAAAATATTTAGAATACATTTTTTTTATTTTCATACTTAAATTAAATCACATTAAAAAAATTACTATTTACAAACATACACCTTTGAAATTTTCTATCACAGAAACTAATTATTTCAGCAATTTAAAACAAGAATTTAAAACAAGAAAAAAAAAGCATTGATAGACTCAAAAACATATGAAAGAGCGCATATTAAATAGATTTCTTATGATAAATAAAAACTGTTTGAATTTTATGCGATATATTACCATAAATAATTAAAATTCTGACTTAAATTAGCCAAGATTAAGAAAGTAACTACTTGATCTTAGTGAAATAAAATGTAATACAATAAAAAACAGGTAAATATTTGTTTTTTTTTACAAAAAGAAATACTTAAAAGTGATGACAAAACTTGACGATCATGAAATAAGTTTGGTGAATACTTATTTAGCCAATCTCTTGCCTTTATTTATTAGTTTTATTGCACATAAACACTTAAAATTGTTAAATAAATCAAGAAATGTTATTTAAAAGTCATATTTTGAATAAATATATACTTAATAAATGTAATTTTCAATGAAAATTCCTATATTTGGTACATAGTTGAAACTGAACAGTTCAAGTAACCCTGCAAGTTATTCGCTTATTTTTTTTTTTTTTGAAATAGACGAAAACAAACATTTAAAAACAAATTCTAACAACTTAATATCGTTTATATACTACATATGTACGAAAATAAATCTAGTAAATTATAAATAAATGAGTATTTTCCTCACATAAGCGAGCTCCACTTCCAGGCTGCCAGTTGTATCTTCGACAATTTATTATCCATTTCTTCTTTCTTTTCACATTTGAAGGAAATCAGAACACGCGAAAGCCCTTTTTTTTTTTAACTGTTTGTGCAATTTAATGCCGCTCAACCACCCATATCAATAATTTTTGGTATCCAAATAGTCTTCAAACTTTCACGCTAATACTAACATAACGTTAACTTGCGAACTAGTTTGCTCCAATTTAGTTGATAGTTCAGCTCTCCTAGTATAGTAACCTTATCATTATGAAATTGCATTGTCAAGAATCAATTAAAATTATATAAATTATTTTTTTATCTAGTAAGATAATCTCATTGAAGAGATGAGTGGATAAATGTTCTAATTGTCATTTCAATGATAAGTTTATTCGATAGCTGTATGAAATGAGGATTGTGCTATTCCTTTCTTTCTTGTGCTCAAACTTCCGTGCATATTTTTCAGACATAACTGAAATGAATTCTTACTTTTAGTGTATTAAAACTGAGTAGAAAAGTAATATTTATTATTTTACTTGAAAACTAATTAAATATTTTTTATCGAAGGGACATGACACAACAGCTGTTGGTTCGAGCTGGATTCTGTACCTTCTAGGACTGCATCCTGAAATACAGGAAAAAGTGTTCGAAGAAATTTGTCAAGAGTGCGGCGAAGATCCTGAGAAACAATTGACTGAAGAGTGCTTGAGGAAACTTAAATATTTGGAATGTGTTATCAAAGTAATCGTTTACTGTTTTTTTTTTTTTTTTTAACAGGAATTAAATATCCGTACTCACATTACATTTTTATTACCTGTTTAGAGACAAAAAGAAAATTACAATCCAAAGGAGAAAAAAAAACAGGGCTGTAATTAATGGATACTCAAATTTCACGAAACGTTCTTCGTTTGTAACGAAACCGTTTCCTAATATATGCTCAGAGTAAATATTTCATCAAAGTGACGAAATAACTATAGTCACTTTTTCAAGAAAACATACTTCGTTTTTCTATTTTATTTCCAAGAAAGAAAAAAAAACTCATAATGAGTAACTTTTCTAATAATCATTTTATTGTTAACAACATGCAACTGAGCTGAGTCAATATCATCTTAATAACACAAGAAAGACAAATAGAACAGTGAGGTATTCGATACCAGGTTCTTCTTGATACGAAAGCAAACTCCTTGGCCATCATACAACCCGGTCAGATTTTCGACCGCCTAGTCTTCTTCTAGTTTTATTCTAGTTAACAATCTCCCACAATGCACAACCCTGAGGTTTCGAGTTGAGGATACATTTTCGTCATGTGTTTTAAAGTTCCCGTTTTGTCACATACCACGTGATTTGGTGACGGATGTAATTTTCAGAGTTAACGAAATATAGCTAAAAGATAGCTGAATCGTCAAAAGTGAGAGTTTTAATTTTGAGAGTGAGCACAAACTATTATATTGTTAGAGAAGCATGTTGAACCAAAATATCATTTAAATTTACCGCAGCATTTGCACGACACTTTTACATGGTACCTTTATGTGGTACTTTTATGTTATACAACTTTTATGTTATACTTTTTAAATTTGGTTATTCTTCAACTTGAGTCTCGCAGTGGACTGATCGTTAAGACACGGCTCCCAGCAGATCACCGATGTCAAGCATCACAGGCTACGGTCAGTGTGCGGGTGGGTGACCACTTGGATCAGTCTGCGTAGGGACTGAGGGTGTGCGGTATTGGTCCTCGTTAAACTGTGCTACCGTAAAGTGCTCGACTTCGCGCGCAGGTCGTCGAGCTACCGAAGCGGGGGTGTCATCCCCTCCGCAGAGGATCAAAATTGTGATGACATGTCTTCGGATCATCCTCCGGGATGTTTCCCAGACCGTCGCCAATAGCCCATTGTGCAGCTCTAGTGCGACGTAAATTAGCAACAACAACATATTCTTCAACTTGAACTCAAGCGTAGCGCAATGCTGCCTTAAAATTACTTCCATATGGTTCAAGGTACTTATATTTTGGTACAAACGCTGAGCCAATTTTTCTGAGAGTGGATGCGGAAATTGTAATATTGAATTAAGTGAAATCATACTCGTATGTATGAAATAAATTCTTGAATAAATTCCTAGAGCATGTTAATTAAAGCACTACATAGTTAATTAAAATTATAACTTCATGTTTATTGCATTATATTATCATTAAAATTATTCTGTTAAAAGGATTTTTTGGTTTTTATATGACATAAATATCTCATTTTTTATTTTGTAGGAAGTAATGCCTCATTGATTTCATAAGGATTTATCTATACAATAATTTCCTTATTTTGAAATTTCAAACTAAGCACCATATAATTTATTTATTAGTTCAAAGATGAAAAAGAAATTTTTTGACGTTATTTGAATAATAAATCAAATTACTATTTTTTTCTTTTCGCATAAACGCCATAAATGTCGTGATTGCGATACTTAAATAAAGGTTGCTTATGGCAGCATAAATATGTTCCAGATTTAAAAAATAATAGAAGTTTCATTTAAGAACTCGAAAAAGAGGAAAACTCCTTTTTTTTTAAACGAGTGATATTAGCCCACTTAATCAAATAATGTCTTCAATTCTGATAAAATGCAATATGCCGACCAGGTGGCCGAGTGGTTAGCGTGTCTGACTACGGAACCATTGGCAGCGGGTTCGAATCCTGCTCAGGGCATGGATGTTTCTTTCTCTCTCTGTGTTCTATGTCCTTTCCTCTTTGTGTGAATGTGACTCGCCCTATAAACGGGTTTGTGGTTGTGTGACGTGGGCAACGCTGCTCCACCGCCGTGGCTTCGCCACAGGTTCCCACTGGGTAACGAGAAGAGAGTAGCAGTTCTAGCATTTCTGTGGCCAATGGGACAAACCCCCAAGTGCCCGCCACTAAAAAAAAATAATAATTAAATGCAATGTAAGCAAGTTTCTGCAAATGTACTACAATGCGTAGTAAATTGGTTTAATAATAATCACAACATTTAATTTTATTTAATCTATTTTTATGCATATTACTTAAATTTATGAACTATATTTCGATGTTATGATGAATTAAATTCTGTTCTCTAGGAAACTCAAAGAATATATCCGCCTGCTCCTTACATTGCGAGGCATTTACAAGAGGACGTTGAAATCAGTAAGTCTTTCATTTTACTACATCACCTTCATATTGCAGCATTTTTAAAATTATTTTTTATTGTTTTGAAAACAAACGTGTTTTTAACGTATATTAAGGAAATTAGAAATTTTTAATTATCTTTATTGTTATCATTTTTATTTAAAATAAAATACGCTTGCTAAAATTACACTACGGTTTCAAAATACCTCTATTAAAGCATGGAATATTTACTTAATTCTTTTTGATATTTCTGAATGTCGGAGATCACCATGTCCTCTTGTTTTTCAAATTAAGTAGATAGCATGTACATTTTGTAGATTGTTTCCTCTATCTTGTGGTAGAAGAAAAATATGTCAAATACCACAAGATAGATGTAAGTAACTTTATTTTTATTTTATAACCGACGTTAAACAACCGACTCAATTCTAAGTAAAAAACTATCAACGCTCAACTACGTAGCCTTGTAATTTTGAACCCATCGCTGTAAACTAGTAAACCTATGGATCAAGCATTTGAACAAACTATTCTTCATAGATAATTTTCCAGGGGAACTAACCTGCATTTGCGTTACCCGGCAAGGAAAACCAAGAAAACCACCAATGGTTAGACCGATGGCAAGAAGATTCTTACCCATGATCGGTCTACTACTGAGTATACTTTAAGTCCGCGCTGTTGTTTGTGCGAGCCCAGAGCAGAATTCGTATAAACCAGCCAATGCTGAGATTCGAACATGGGACGCTCCATTGAGAGGCATAATCCTTAGCCATCACTGCTCCATGTAACAATAAATAACGAAGTTATGGAGTTTGGTAAAACACCATGTCCGACTTCCTCCTTGAGAGGTAAAATGTTCTAAAATCTGCTCTCCTCTTACATGGTGTCCTTTACCTCAAATGATTTGATTTATTCTTTCATAGCTGCGCAATCACTTTCATTAGCATAAGGGTATTGCAAACTTTCGCGTATAACCCGAATTGGAGGAATATTCTTATGAACATTTTGCATGAATGAGTTAATGTTCATATGAATTCATTTTTATTTCAGATGGTTTAAAAATTCCCAAAGGAAGCACGTGCATGTTGGTCATTTACATGTTACACAGGAATGAAGAATGGTTTCCTGATCCAGAAAAGTTTGATCCGGATCGCTTTCTCCCGGAAAATTGTTTAAAAAGGCATCCCTTTGCGTACTGCCCATTTTCAGCAGGGCCAAGAAGCTGCATAGGTATTTGAGCACTAAATCTGTTTTATACGAATATCTAAAATATATCTTCTCAATATTTTTCAAACATTTTATCTTAAATATATTTTGATTCTTAAATATATTTAAAATATATTTCTGATGTTCTATGTTAGTGTAATGTTTTTCTCTCAATAGTAGCAGGATCAAATAGCACATTAATTTATAGACAGCAAAGCTAACCTTTAAACATTACCAAGGCTACGAAAGCCTGTTTACATCATTTTTCATGATGTTTTTACCAAATAACGATTTTTAGCGTCAAACATGGCCACTTTTTTACAATTGAAAATAATTCATACTGAATATTCTTAATTAAAATAACTGAAGCCTATACTAAATAATCGAATATAAATCAATATTTTATATCTTGATTTACTTCGATACACTGGAAGCTGCATTTCTTATCGATTTTTCAGGGAAATGAAGTATAATTTTATTTTTAGAGCCTATGATGCAATCACTATCCATAGGAAAATTATCCTTTAGTAGTAAAACATACTAAGAACGAAACATGTGAAAAATCAATTTTGTTAATGTTTTGAGCCACTAAAATGAAAAGTTTTACTTAAGATACACACTTAATACACACTTAAGTATCGCTCAAATATTTACAACACTGAAGTCAAAAATAAAGAAACTCATTATTTTCTTTAATCGTTCAAATTTAGATGCAATTTTGTGAGAACAAAAAATATTTTGTTATAAAATGAACAAAAATCATAATTATTATTACGCAATCTTTAAAGGAAAAATTTTATAACAGAAAATACTTTCAAAAGTCGTGTTCCTTTAAAAACCAGCATATCCTTTAAAACAATACAATATTGCTATTTCTTTCCGTTTCATCCAATACTTCGCGATGTTTTTTTTTCTCATAAAAAAAGACAAGTGTTAATAAATATTAAATCTCAATTAATAACGAGATAGTTGTAAAAATAATCACGTTTCTATCATTATAAAAATTGATATGAATTTCCATTTTCAGATCAGGAAATGATAATAGCATTGTTAAAGAAGTATTTTACTTATCATCATATTATATTTAAAATGTATTTTTCTTTAAATATGAATAATAAGATAGAGAAAACAGTGTTGCATAACAGACTTAGTGTCGCTTTTCAATCATTAAAATGTAAAATGCAGCTGTATTCAATTTGTTTTTATTATAAATTTTTTATTGGTTATTTGTAAATATTTCTTTCTTGTTAATACTCGTTTATATAAGATTGCATCTAATAAAAAATAATCTAGTATACATAAATTTGCTACTTAAAATTAAAAATTGGCCTCTAAGCAATCAGAAAAAAAATATGGTCAGAACTATTACAATATGGTGAAATTTACAGTGTTTCTGACTGTATGGGAGCATCAAAAAGCTCGGTAACTTTTACCAAAGCGGTTTGGTAATGATTTCAGTAAAATTAATAAGAAAATATGGTTACATAATATGCTTTAAAATTTGATAATTTTAGCATGATACCCAAGAGCTTGGCATAAAAACCATTTATTCGATTAGATTTACTTTTCAGTTTTGTATTTTCCGCTAAATGTGTGGGAATAAGAACTTTTATTTTTAATGGTGGGCACTTGGGACGAGGATCCATTGACCTCAGAAAATGCCAGAACTGCTACTCTCTTCTCGTTACCCAGTGGGCACCTGTGGCGAAACCACGGTGGTGGAGCAGCGTCGCCCACGTCACACAGCCACAAACCCGTTTAAAGGGCGGGTTACATTCACACACAAAGGAGAAAGGACATAAGACACAGAGAAAAAGAAATATCCATGCCCTGAGCAGGATTCGAACCCGCGACCATCGGCTGCACAGTCAGTCATGCTAACCACTCAGCCACCTGGTCGGCGGAATAAGAAGTAGCATTTCGAAAATCAGAATTTCTGGAAATCTGTCACCATATGAATGAAAAAATTACTATATGAATGGTTTAAATGCCTTATGTTTTAGTTTTATTAACCAGTATTATGCTTTTTTTTCCTTTTTTAGTCAAAAATGCCATTAACATACGTACTGTTATTTTACCCCATGAAATTGAAATCATTCCATAAAAAAACACTAAAAGTTGTTTGTGAAAATTTTTTAATCGAGTATGGAAATCTATAAAGACAGATAAGGTTAACATCAAAGCGCAAATGGAATTCGTTTAATATATTCCGCAGTTATTTAATCAGTCCTTGAAATAATTACCTGCAATCGTGTAATCTGCGCTCGTACAAGAAGTTAAAATAACTCACTTCATTTAGCTTTAGCAAAATTCAGGATGACCCTCGTAAAGTTTTATAAGTTGACAAATCAATTATATCTTTATGTACGAGGGTTGCTATTTATATTTCTGGCCTGATAATGAAAAAACAAATATGTAGGATCGAAATTGGTTTTATTGTGCTTCAAACTATTCTCCATGCTGATCAATACACTTTTGCATGCATTTGAACCAATTTTCAAAGCACCTTTTCCGGTCCGATTGAGGTAACTCCAAAACATGCGTTTTGAATGCATCAACTGCTTCTTCGGGGTTCGAAAATCGTTGTCCACGTAATTTATTTTTGATGTGTGGGAATAAGAAGTAATTGGGTGCCAAATCAGGACTGTACGGCGGATGACCCATCAGTTCGATCTTTCGCTCCGTCAGAAATGCTTTTGTTTGAGTCGATGCGTGAGAGCTCGCATTGTCATGATGAAGAATGATTCGCCTGTTCTTCTGCTTTTTTCGAATTTCTCCGATGACTTCTGGCAAACAAATGGCCGTGTACCATTCAGAATTGACCGTCCTGCGTTGCTCTAACGCCACTGTTGCCACATGGCCGTTAATGCCGAAGAAACAGGCAATCATTTGTTTCGATGTGCTTCTTCCTCGAATAACTTTTGTTGGTTTTGCCTCGTCTTGGAAGACCCATACAGTTGATTGCTGTTTTGTTTCCGGCTCATATGCATAGATCCATGATTCGTCTCCTGTGTAGATGTTATACACAGCCTCTGATGTACCTTGAATGTATTTTTCCAAACATTTCCTTGCACCAATCGACACGAGCCTTTTTTTGAGCGTTTGTCAGATTATGCGGGATCCAACACGAACAATTTTTTTTTACGCTCAAATGTTCATGCAATATTTTATTGATGCTAATCATACTAATGTCCAAAGACGCCTCTATCTCACGGTATGTCACATGACGATCTTGCTTTATCAGTTCACGCACAGCATCGATCTTTTCTGGCACAACAACGGATTTTGGACGACCTGCACGGGTTTCGTCCTGGATCGAACATTGACCACGATTAAATTCGTTATACCAATTTTTTACAGTGCTGTAGGATGGCGCTTTATCGCTGAATAAAGAATTAAGTTCTTCGAAGCACTCTTGTCATGACAATCCACGTCGAAAGTTATGAAAAATAATGGCACGAAAATGTTCACGATTGAATTCCACTTTTTAAAGGAGAAGAACTTTTCAATTTACTGTCAACAACGCAAATGAAGCTATAATGGTAAATCGTCTGCTGAATTTATGTTTAAAAATATCAAACTTTCGATTAAAATCGTCTGCGGTCGCCTAGCAACACTTACTGTTGCCAAGGCCAGAAATATAAATAGCAACCCTCGTATAACGCTTTTTTTTATTCTTAATTAAATTTTTCATTTTTCCTAAACAGGCCAAAAATTCGCAGTTCTGGAAGAGAAGACTATGATTGTGAACGTCTTGAGGAACTTCAAAGTTCGATCAGTCGATGCTCGTGATAAGCTGCATTTATCCGCTGAAATGGTGCTCAGAGCGAGAGGTGGTATTAGACTTGAGTTCGAGTCCAGGAGATGACCAACATAAACTTCTGTTTCAAAGAAAGAAAATCATCAAAATTCTTGATTGATCACTACTTACTGAAAAAAAATTATGTTTATCGTATATGAATGTTGAAAAAATTATTCAAATATAGTTTCTGACAACTAGTTTATAAAGTAAAAATACCAAGTATGGGTACCCATAAGGATTTCGAGCTCTTGAATTTCAATATATGTCAAATCGAATCGATATGTATATTTCGATTCTATATACATGAAATTCGAACGCTCGAATTTTTGTTTCAGGAGATAAAAATACAAAAATTAGTCGAATGTTTGTTGGGGTTAACAGGAAAAAAAGAGAAATGAATTTAAAAAAATCAATAGTAGACATAATCGAACGTGGTTTGAAAACAATACATTTACCTGGAACCATTGCATCTAATGCAAGCAATAAACATCCTTTAAAATTATTCAAGAAAAAACGTTAATATTAATAAATTTTCTCGTCACAAAATCGTGCAACGAAAGGAATTTGTTTATTATATTCTTTTTATGCCACAATATTTTTCTTTCATTAAAGCAAGGCGCATATCACATTGTGTCTTGTCTAACTGTTTGTCATGACCATACGTTATACAATACCAGTACTATTTTGAACCTAATAGCACACACCTACATCACGCTACCTTACAACAGTTGTTGTTACTTTTGTCATGAATATAGGCTTGGGTACTGGTTTCCACAAAGTCGTTGTTTTCGACTTAGCAACAGGTTTCTTGCAGTGATCATAATAAGACCCCTTTCAGAGCCCATAATAGCCTCGGTGACCTATTTAACTTTACTCAGTTTAGTTGATCAAGGACAAAAATTCAAATTTCGTATAAAGGCTATTGGAAGGATGAAAAACTTCCAACAAAATAAATAAAAAAGACACGTTAATGCGCTAAATTTATTGCAATAATTTTTGATTCATGCAAAATAGCTTCATTACTTTTTTTTATCAACTTGAATAATAAGAATGGGAGGCTTATACCGCTCTTTCACCCCATTTATATTGCTTTCAGCATATATACTGTCATCTGTATTTAAAGTCATAAATATTTTGTTTTTTATTGCACTGTCCCCATATTCGGTGTAGTGACCATATTTGGTTTACTTACTTTGAAAATAAAAAAAATAAAAAAAACTTTTCTTTTTTATCAGGCAAAATGAGCGAACTATCTGTGTAAATATATTCACCAAGAGTATTAAGACATTTTAAGGAATTAAATCTATTTAAATACGGATGATTAAAAGGAAACCTACCAACATTAATAAGTTTATACAAATTTTAATCTTTTAAAGTGAACTATGATTATTTTGCTTTGGCTATATTGATACAATATTAGAAAGCACTCCTTTTTGCGGATATGATCGTGTGAGCTGATGAAGAGATAAATATTTTCCTTATTTTGCTTTCCGGATTTTTAATATTTTTTTTTAGATTAATAAAAAATATTTTTTAAATACTTTAAAAAAATAACTTTAATAATTTTTCTTCTCTTGTCATTATTTTTTATTATTTTCCATATTTTCTCAATATTTAAGCTTAGCTTTCAATGGCATTTTCATTTCAGTTTTTCGCGACAGTGAACAAGTTAATATGTTTTCTTTGGCAGTCTTTTTATTCTAATATCAGACTAATAGCTCGTAATACTTATTAGCTCTTATCTTTCATTATGGTCTAACTAGATCTATCAATGTTTTTTTTATCTATTTCATAATGACTTCTAAAAATCTGAACTATCTTAACCATCCAAATTGCGTACTAAAAATATTATTACATTTTCTTAAAGAAATTCTACGATTTGTTGATACAATTTCTTAAAACAAAATAATAATAGTTGTTAATATGCCTTGTTGTTGTTAACATACATTTTGTACATATTTCTTATATCATTATTTTCATTTCTCATATTGAAAGTTTTGTAATGTGTATAATTTGTAACTTTGTAAATAAAATGCAATCGTTGCTTTAATAAAAAATTTTAAAATTTGTTGTTTTTTATTGAGTGATCTGAAAAAATCTACTTCATCATAATTTTGCCTACTAGTAATATGATTTTTAAAACGATATTCAATCTGAATTTCAAAGAAACGAAAACATTTTAAAGGCTGCAATCTAAAATTCTTAATTTATTAACAATTGCACCACAATTATTTTTCAATACCACAAATGCACAGTCGGAAAATATAACGTTGCGTTACTTTCCATTACAGAAACTATTGAAAATAAAAGCGACCATTCAGATTTAGAAATAAATGAAATGTTGGGTATGAAGTAGTTTGTAATGCTGCCATCTATTGTTTAAAATAAAAACTATACGTTAATTAAATGTGGTATAATCAATAATCTAATAATATTCCATACAATAAATCGTGCTATTAAATATTGGTATTTGTCTTATTATTTAATTAAATTTTAAAATGAAATCATTTATGACGAAGCTCACTTTTAACCCCTTTATGCCAATACTAATGTAACATATAATTTTTAGCTTTTTGTTTCTAAAATTCAGTTTTTAAGCAAATTTTTCTGTTATTTAAAGTAGCCTATGTAAACCAATTAGTATGTAAACTCCTTTAAGTGTAATTCAGTGGCGGATTCAGCGGGGGGGATAGGGGTCATGACAACCCCCCCAAATTGAAAAATAAAATAAAAATTTTAATTTTTTTAATAGTTTATAAGAGAAATAAAATATTTTAAGAATTATTTAAGGGAGCATAAAGGGGAATCTGAGTCTATGACCCCCCCCAGGAAAAATTTCTGGATCCGCCCCTGTTGAAATTGAATAACCTCTAAATAACTAATATTAAAATGTTTATAAAGTTAACAAGATTTTATTAAGAAAGTATAAATGTACTAAAAGCATTTAACGGCCTTTGGTAGCATTTTCAAATGGAAAGAGGAGTAATAAAAAATGATTTGAACAAATGGATTATTCACTTAAGTAAATAAAAACTATGTTCGACAAAACATTATCAAAAGTCTAGTTTTAATTATGCTATCAGAAAAACAGTTTTGTGAATGATCTCGTTTGTTAGCGCAAGTGCAAGACAAATATTCTGTAAGATTGATATATTCATAATATAATTTATAGATATGATATGGACCGCTACATTGTTTCATTTTATTTTCTTCAAAGAATAGTATTCATGCATCCGTTTTCATTATTTTTGCTTAAGAAATCCTTCATTTGAAAATGCACAAAGTAATATTTTTGAAGTGATTCCGCGAAATTTTCTGGATTTTTGCATCTATATTATTATTTGCATAAAAATTTAAACTGATATCGAATCTAATGAATGGCTCTCCCAATTCTTAGTTATTTCAAAAGATATCAAATTTTAACCAATCTTTAAAATGATAAAAATATGTATGAAAAGTCTAAAATGTCAACCCAATTATTATATAATTCAACTAGTTTAACTGAAACATTTTTAAAATAACTCTTATCCAAACTATCTTATCTTAATACAGTTGAAAGGAACAAATAGTAAGTCACACAGAAAAACGTAATCACATGTATGTTTGAATTTATTAATAACAAGATTATAAGTGTTATCATAGCTCTTAAGGAATACATTTTTAAACTCTAGTTATAATTAATTAATATATTTTGATGAATTGCATGCTGCTATTTTAACAATTAAAAAGAAAGAAGAAGAAAGTAAACTAATCAAATAAGTAGTCGTGAATCAACTAATTGATGAATAATTTTAAGATCCTGTAAGTGAATTAAGAAATCATTGAATTAGTAAATCACAGAGTAACTACTAATCGTTACATCTTAAAATCGTACAAAATGCAAATCAGTGAAACTGTGAATCATTAATTGTCATATTTGTGAAAGTGCAAACCTGTGAATGAATGAATGAAACTTTTGAACGGCGAATAATAAAAAATCCTAACTATTGAAATTGCGAATCAGTGAATTAGTATTTTTTTTTTATATATATTTGAGAATTAGCTAATATTGCTTGGGCTATCTAAAAAAAAGATTAAAAATAGATTATAAGATAATAGATAACGCTGGTAAATAAATTATAGAAAACATTTTGAGTATCTTAGTATCCAATACCTTTTCTAAAACAAATATTCAAAATATGCAAACAATATGGCTATCACCCACCGTTTTTCGGATATATTCCTTCAACCATTTATATTTCACTATATCTGTTACACTGAGTACCCATGAACATATCATTAACTAAGAAAGCAAACAGTCTGATAAGTCCCATAACATACAATTGCATAGAAATATCTGGTTCAAAATACAGCACACATGAACTATACAACACACTGAAAATACATCCTTTACCTAAGGCAAACTTCAGAGTTGTAAAAATCTTGAACATTCACAAAATAGCAAATTATAAACGGAAAAAATCACTGAGAAGATTCCGAATTTTTTTTTTTTTTTTTTTTTTTTTTGTTTGAATAAAAGCATCATTTTAACATTTATATAAATTTATGACAGATTTGTTTTCATGTCGTTTAGCAAATTATTCCCGAATTAAAAGTAATTAAATTTTTATTCAAATGAAATTAGATATTTTTTTAAAAGATAGATATTTTCTTATAGATAGATATTAGATAGATATTAGATATTTTTTTAAAATTTTATCTATAACTAAAGTACAAGACAAATTTAAAGTTCAGGGAAGGAACTTCACATACTTCATACGATTTTTCAAGATTTTTACTACTTTTAAGTAACTTCGTATTTTTTCGAAATTCCAATAATTTTGCCGATTCTGCTGTGGTAATGCTTTATCAACAGGCAATTTTTTTAAGAAATAATTATATTAAAATTCAACACTTCCAAATCTTTTTCAATACTTTGACCTTATCACAATATTAGCCTCCAGAGAAACTATTGTTAATTGATACACTTAAAAATTATATTATATGAATATATATAAGTATATAATATATATAAGTGATCATTGCATTATGTACAATTAAGAAGAATAGGAATATGTATTAAAACTTCGTTTCTGCAAGCTTCAAATTAAACTTTGCATGTTAATCAGTTTTTAAAAAGTATCTATTTGAATACGAATGAAAATTTAATTACGTTGAATTCATGTTTAACAGCCTGAATCAAATCGGTCATTAAATTCTTTTTCTAAAGTAATTTTAAAGCAAGTTTAAAATAGTAGAACGCCTTTTTTTCCACAGCACTTTTCCTTGTTTTTTTTCTTCTAGAGCTTCCCTCCAAAGCTTTTTTCTGCGATTCTAGAATAAAGTGCCACTAATTGCAAAAAAATTCACAATCTCTTGGTAAAAAATTGTAGTTGTTGTAACAAATGCAAGCAAATTCTATTAAAATTTCAAAAAAGTGAACAATATTTTATTAAAATAAAAAATATTCAATAGAACATACATGTATATATATATATATATATATATATATATATATATATATATATATATATATATATATATATATATATATATATATATATATATATATATATATATATATGTAATATCAGGGCAACAACCCAGATATTTTCGTGAATTATTAATCAACATAACAAGAATAATGAGGCCATGTTGTGCACAAGCTTTTATTTAGTAATCGATGGTGAAGCAGAAATCCCATCCCCGCTCTCCCAGCTGGAGAGGGGGAGACACAGTTCCAGTCAGATCCGACGGAGTTTAGTTAGTAAGTATGAAACACCAAAAAGCACGCAGAAACCATCGCTCCTCCGTTTTATCTGATAATTAAAATGTGTGAAGAGGCCAGTCATGTTGCATTCCCTGTATTCTTACGCCTCATCAAAATTATTTATTACTCATAGAAAATCATTTAATCCTTCCTTATATGGAAGTGAAAGATCTTAAAATAGCTCCTCTTTTGAAATATAAATCTAATTATTATTCATTGGTATGTTTTCAACCCTGAAGTCCCAAAATAGAATTTCTACACTTATCGTTTACCAAAGATATTTTATGAAAACGAAAGAGTTTTAATATATATATATATATATATATATATATATATATATATATATATATATATATATATATATATATATATATATATGACCGTTTGAACCGTTGAATATATGACCGTTGATGACCGTTTTGAATTGTCTCAAGGAGGTCATATTTGACTTTGATATGTTACTCCGTCTTTTTATATGTAAATAAAGGTCTCCGAGCACTTGATATTCACAAATATACTTTACTGGGACTAAAGTCACTTGGAAACTTCGTTGTAATTTTGATCCCTTGAAAATCACATGGAAAACATTTCATGACTAATCTTACTAAAGTTCTAGCTGTATTTTCTTACGACTTATCTCATTTTGTTCTCACGTTTACTTATTATCGAATTTGTTTCATTGAAGTCACGTGTATACTTTTATGCTACTTGTATCACTAAAGTTATGATTCCACTCTTTCAGTTATGTCATTTACTGTATTTACAAATCTTGTAAGCAACGTTTTACGACTAATCTCTTACAATTAAAAAGTAAATCCCAATAGAGTCGCAAATGGTCACAATGATTTCATTCAAAAGTGTGACCTGCTTGAAGTCCTTCATACATGACTCTGAAAAAGAATTTGTTTCTGTACACATGTTTGTTTGAAAAAGAAATTCTTTCCATACAATATTGATGCATTTCTTAAAGCTCAGAACTCTAAAAAAAAATGTAAATGTGGAACATAGCTTATTCAAATATCAAACAAAATTTGAGGAAATTTATTTTCTGTTATCTATTTGAAGAAGGAATTTTTATGTTTTTTCTATCTCTTTTTAAAATAGATGTATATGTTTACATTTTCTCTAAGATTCATGTTAAGAACTTCAAATTTTACACAAATTTTATAGCTACAAACAGATATGATACGATTTATTTTTTTCAGAAATTTTACAGCAGAGAAAGAAAAGTAATACAATTTTTATGTGAACAATTCCATAAACTAAGCATTTTGCAAACGTTTTATATTCTTTCAATATTAAGTAGAATGATTTATTCTGTTTTGCGTGCATTTATTCCGTTATGCGTGCAATATTAATTACGTTATGTTATAAACATCTAATTTTTATAAACGTTATAAACATCTAATTGTTATTTCATATGAAAAAACAAACGATTTTTAAAAAAGATAAAAGGAATTTCTACTAGCGTCAGTTATTTTTTGAAATTTTTTTTTATCCTTTGGAGACGATTGGCAGTGTGTAAAAGTTAATGCTATCTCTTAGTCGAACATAGCCAATGGTAAAGGAAATTTTAAAAAGAAAAGAATCCTTTATTTTGTGTCACCTTTGATGGGTGTCTTGTTTCAATTTAAAACTGTTTGATTTTGCGAATGGGAGGTCATTTCGTGGTGGTAATTTCGATAGCCTAAAATGAGCTCAACATAGCGAGCTCTGTTTTATTCTGAATTAATAATTATTGTTCGATGATGCAGGAAAAAGTTATGACATGAAAAGGGTGAGTCCTTATTTTGTTTTCTTGAAACTATTGAGACTGATGATATGGTTGTTATTAAGTCGAAGGTTTATTCTAATTCACTTATGATTTTTAATAAATTAAGGTTATATCATTGTCAAAAGGTTCTTCCGTATTTAATACTTCTAAGAGCTTATTTCCGATTGCTATGTCAATGTTATTTTTATAGTGATCACAATTGTTTCAGATTTTCCTTCATTTGTATAATGAGACACCTTTATCAACAATTTTAGAAAGCAGTGTTATACATATGGTTGTAATTTATATTGTTTGAGTTTGTAGAATAATTAATTTTTCTTCGATATTTTTCTCACATGTTTTCGATATTTTAGGCTTCCTTTCTTTAATAAATTCATTAATTTTTTAAACAGTTAAGAAATTAAAATTTACAAACAGTTATTCAGTTAAACAGTTAAACAGTTATTATAATTGTTACATTTACAATATCAAAATTATTTATATTAATTTTGAAATATTTAATTTTTATTATAAATATTAGGTGTTATAAATTATTGTTTTTTCTGAGATTGACCTATCCAATACAACCTACCCTTAGATTTGTTAAAACATGCAAGGTATCATGCATGCAATGCAATCTTAGATACTTTCTTATCACTGATTTCAAATCTGCAGTCGAATTTTCTCTCCAAACCACAGTTTTCTTTTTTCAATGACAATTTAGTCTATTTTTTGACGAAATGTGCAAGTTTAAAAAATCTTTTTATAAAGTTGCATAAATGTTGCAACAAACTTCTAAGGAGGTTAGAGCACATAATCAGGTTAAAAATTGCTTAGGAACACGTGCCAGAAATCATCGTTATACGCCGCTAGAAGCGATTCCCTAATTTGAAGTGTTTCTTTGAGTTCTTTCAAGCAGGTCATAGATAAATAGAGATGAACCTTTAGCTGATTTTGATGGTATTTCCGGGCATGGATTCCTATACAAACCCCCATATGCCCCTATTAAACTTCATTTTAACAGAAAGAGACTAAAAATGTCATTTAAAAAGATTTGTAGTTTTGGAAAAAAATTAATGTCGAATTTAAAATCCTCGAATTTTTGTATAATTGCAACAAAAACATGTGTTTCTCAGTATAACTGGTGTTTATGCCACTGTTTGACAAATTTTATGACATAATTTTGTCAAACTCCCATTGTTTTATAGATAATTAGCGGTAATTATTTATAAAACTTTAAAAAAATATTATGTTTTTTTTTAAACTTAGGGTCGTATTACTTCATTAAAAGAAATTTTGTATAAGCATAAACCGAAGCCTGGTCGGTAGGGCGCTGGGCCCATATACAAGAGGTCGTGGGTTCGATCCTCGCCGGCCGAAGACTCCCCGTGTAGTAAATGGCGACTGATGCACGTTAAATCTGTCGAGTCTCAAAGTCCTCCATGTTCCCACAACAAATCAATACCTCTGGGGGTACTGATCCAGGAGTTTCCTTGTCTTCTGGATTGGTTCAAAATTACAAGGCTACGGAGTTGAACGTAAGTAGTCGTAAACCCATGAAATTGGGTCAGCTGTTCAACGACGGTTATAAAATAAAATAAAATAAACCGAACGGCGATGGCTCAGGGGAAAGAGCCTCTTCCAATGAGGTGAACCGGGTTCAAATCCCAACGATGGCTGGTCGATACGAATTCCGCATCCGGCTCTCACTGGCCACAGAACTGACGTGAAATATCCTGAGTGGTAGACTGATCATGGATTAGGGACCTCTTGTCTTGCCAGGCTAACCGTGGGAGGTTTTCGTGGTTTTCCTCTCCGCGTAACGCAAAAGTGGTTTCTGCACAAAAATCACAAGGCTACGTAAAACATTAGTAGTCGTAAACCCATAAATTGGGTCGGCTTTTCACCCAACGACGGTTATAAAATATAATATAAAATATGAAATGTAAACATTAACGTCTTCTTGAAATGAATTAAATTATAAACAATTATTTTTGACGCAGGGTATAGCATTACTATATAATAAATCGAAAACGCGATCATTAGGACGAATATGTTTTCGTATAAAAGTCTAACGGGAAAAAAGAGTTGGACAACTTTATTAATAATTTAAAAATATTTCTTCATGCGATTGCAAGAAAACAAGTTTATCTGAAAAATTCCAAACGTGTCATTAGAGTTTTATACTTTTTATTGCCTACCCAATTTTATTAAAAAGTTCCTAGGAGACAACTTTCTAAAAGAAATAATTTATTTTTCTGAAAAAAAAAATTTCTTCCTTTCAACAATATGAAAAAGAGAATATAAAAAAAACTAAATCACATAAATGCGTTTTCTTGCCTTAAAAATAATAAAATAAACAGGAGTTTATGATGCAGAAATAATAAACTAGAATATAAAATGTCCATTTTCAATATAAATCCTTCGGGACTTGAAGCGAAATTGATATAAGAACTTTGAAAAGTTTTTTCGATTGTTATGTAGCCTCAGGGTATGAATTTTAAAATTGTTGACGATACTTATATGAGCATTTTGAAACTGGACGCTCTTTTTGCAGATATGGTAGTTTTCAAGAATGTAAAATTTCCTTTCAAGAACAAATATTGTTGTTTTTGCCCCTTTTTTAGAAACTTTTAAACCAAACTACTTAAGTAATAGAATGTATTTATTTCAGAAAAGCTTAGTTTTACGTTGAACAATACATGCGTAATTTCGTAAAATGAGTACCGAAAGCATCACGAATATATACATATGTATTTATAAAAGATTGTTCTAAATTGAATGGAACAAAAAGTATAGCACAATCCAAAGCTTTTATTTGATCCTTCTGGCGAAAAAAAAGTTTTAAAACAATATTAAGTCATACAATACTGCAATTATACAGATTTAGGTAGGCAACATAAAAGTATTCCGATTACGAAATTGCTGTTAGACGCAATGTCAATCAAAATGACGTCATATATTCTGGAGAAAAAGTGCTGTGTTTCTGAAAACGGCAAAACACTATGGTTCAAAGAAATTTTTGCACAAAATGTAGTAAAAAACCACACTGAGAATAAAAGTATGATCAAAACCACCATAATATGGTAAAATTAACCGTGTTTTTGGCTCTATGGGAACTTTGAAACGCTTTGTAATTTTACTGAACAGCTATAGTAATGATTTTGGAAAAAAATAAATAACGCCTTATAAAAATGTGGTAAAATTTGGTAAATGGGATCATTTATTCGTTTCATCATTTATTTATGAAAAACATTTATTCGGTTGAACTTGTTAGTTTGGGCATTTTAACTAAATGTGTGGAAATAAAAACTATAATTTTGAATACTAGAATTTCGGATAAACCGTTAGCATACATGAACAGAAAAATCACCAAATAAATGGTTTAACTAACGCGTATTTTGGTTTTAATACAAGACTTTTTTTACCGTTACCATACCATACGATGATTTTATCTGTAATTTGTTTTTTTTTTCGTGTACATATATCGTCTCAATACTTAATGGTGGGTTCCAAACCAGCTCAGTACAAACAGCAACCAAAACTGAAGTTGTTAAAATAATCAGTGAAACGGGGTTTTAAGTAGTCCTACAAAATCAATGCGTCGTACAAATTCTGAACTAAAAGTATCACATACAACAATATGATGTGTGTTACGATTCCAATCATATACTTTTCCGATGGTGCACACTCTTTACAGAGACAAGCCATCCAAAAAATCATTCCTATCAGTTTTCTGCGAGAATTTTCAAGAAAATCTGGAGGTATATGTTTTCATGAACAGACTTTTGTTAACTAAGCCTCTTTTGATGTTCTTGGCAAAGGAAATTGCGATAATTTATAAATATGGGCAAAGAAAATCTATAGTAATGGTATATCTGCGTGATTCTCTATAGGTGAAAGTTTTTGCGCCATATCCAATAGTTATGTTTTTGATCCTTTCTTTCTGCATGGAAAAATTTATTTGCAAATGTATTCATCAAGATGTGCAATCAAAGTGGTTTTTCCTAGGAAGAGATTCAAGACTTCATTTTGAAGCAAGAAAATTTTCCATCACGCTTATATCAAAATTTAAATCAATACATTAACGTCATTGTTCTTAACGTTTGTTAAGAACAATGAGTTCGTATCATTAAAAAATTGCACGTGTAACAATATTTAAACGGTTGAGAATGATTTGAAATTAACTCGTCTTTTAAATTGCTCATTGCATATTAAATTTGTGATGCATCATTAACAAAGAAGCAAATCCTGTTTTAACTAACTCTCTGTTTTCAGTTAGCTTTAATTTACATTAGGCTTTCCATTTATTACAAATTAGTTATAGAAAATGCAAGACGCTACGGTCATCACTTTGTGCGTGTGTTTTAGATTTAAAATTAAAGTTTTAAATAAAACTTAATAAAGTCCTAAAGTCTCAAAGTCTTGAATAAAGTCTTGAAGTCTAAAATCAAATCTTTATTGCACGTCCTGCACAATAAAGGTTTTCATTAATAATTAAGATACAAAGAAATAAAAATAATAATACGAGAACATGTCGAATCATTATGATCTATTTATTTGCTGTTTGTAATGCTTGTCCAAATGAAATGTGGGCAACTATGATAGCGTCAGAAATACAGCAACGAAAATAACACCACCATTCAGGTCAGAGAGTGCAAGCAATCGATCAACCTGCGTTTACAAGGGAGCGATTAAAGTGAATGTAAAGTCTACTTAAGGATACTTACAGAACAGAAAAAAACCATAGAAGCGCCATTATTTGGATTATTAAGGAAGGTAAAAAAAACAAACGGCATTCACACGCAACCGATTAACTTCTTTGCATAAGAGTATCGGAAATTAATAGTATAAAGTTGCAGAAAGAAGTGTAATAAGTTGTAGGAAGTCTTTTTACCGAAGAGCTCTCGAAATTATTTTGGTGAAATCCATAAAAATAATTGGTAAAATTCATTGATACCAATTGAAAACTATAGAGCATGGCATAAGGACCATTTATTCGGTTAAATTTGCATTTTAAGTTTACATTTTTACCAAATGTCTTGTCATAAAAGCTATTATGTTGAAAATTAGAATTTACGATAAACCGTTACCATATAAACGGAAAAAATATCTAATGAATGGTTTAAATACCGTATATTTTAACTTTTAATATTAGAATTAGGTTCTTTTTGTTTTGTTTTTTCCATTACGTAATTTTGCTAAAATATTTCTTTTCCTGCACCAATATTTTCATCAACAGCATGGATTCATTGGAGATCATGCAGTTAACTTGCCATTATTTTTGACTGATCCTACATGTGAAACAAGCTAGGAATTTTAAATTAAACCTGGTAATTAAATGAAAGTATAAATGATTTCCTACGTAAATAATTTCCTAAGTAAAGTTTATTGTTACTACTTATTTATACAGATATTAAATCAAAGAATTAAGTACAGGCCAAACGTATTTGCGATAATCTAGAATGTTTTTTTTTCTTTTAATTAAATGGCGGGCACTTGGGGGTTGTCCCAATGGCCACAAGAATGCCAGAACTGCTACTCTCTTCTCGTTACCCAGTGGACATCTATGGCGAAGCCACGGCGGTGGAGCAGCATCGCCCACGTCACACAGCCACAAATCCGTTTATAGGGTGGGTCAGATTCACACAATCACACACAAAGGAAAAGGGACATAGAACAGAGAGAGAGATAGAGAGAAACATCCATGCCCTAAGCAGGACTCGAACCCGCGACCAGCGGCTCCGCAGTCAAGCACGTTAACCACTCGGCCACCAGGTCGGCGATCTAGAATGTAGGGGAGGTAAACATGAAATACAAGTGAATACATGAAATACTTTCAAATCATTAATGAGAAGACTGACACTGTTTACCACTGACAAGTTTCTTGATTATTAGGTTTTGTTATAAAACATACCTTAAGTTGATTTTATCGTTCAACCTTGATCGATATTTTGACTTTTTATATGTTAGTGCTGAAATTCATTTACACGTAACCACAAAATTAGGCAATTTGCTATTACATTTACTTTTTTAATTTTTTTGAAACTCAGGTCTCCCGTGAAATTTTTCCATGCTCTACAGGGGTGGGGGGAGGGGAATTGAAATATTTGAGTCGTGTTCTTAAAATGCACTGTAAAAAAATTGTGGATCAAATTATGGCAAAAATACTGGCACTCAGGGTTTAGGATTATTTTTTTACCGTAAAACTCATTTTTATTGAAATATATATTACGGAACAAAGAATCTAATATACCGTGATTTTTACTGTAATAAATATAATAAAATCTGCTATAAAAAGTATCGGCACTCAAGGGGTGGGTACTTTTTGCAGTAAAATCCATTTTTGCCGGAATATGCTGCAGAACAAAAAATCTGATATACCACAATTTTTACAGTAACAAATATAGTAATATAGCTGAATCACTCTAATTAAATAAATATTACTGTTAAAAACTGCGGTATATTATTTTATTGTAAAAATAGATTTTGGGTATGCACCCAAAATGCCGTAATTTGATCCGGAATTCTTTACATTGTGAGTTGAGAAGACTTCCGCAATGAATGTTTGAAGTTTATTTTTAAAAAAAAATTTATTTTTTATTTTAAAATCGTAAGTAAGAATTATTACTTTATACAGTTCTTACAGAAGTTTTAGTATAAGAACAAAAACAAGAATCGCAAAGATCATTTTACAGATAGTACTTAATTTTGAAGTACTTAATCTAAAAATATTTAATAAGCTTTCATTTGAATAGTTTGTTTACTTGTATTTTGATATTTCGAAGATATTAGAATCGTAAATGTTAAGAAATTTTCAAAGCAATAACTGTATCTTATTTCTAAAAACTCCTAGTGCTTCTAACCCTAATCTTCAAACTAGAGAACACGATTATTCTCTGATTCGAATCATTCCCAAATCAAATTTCTTTTTTTCCCCAATTGAAAACGTTAACTCAGTGAAAAACTGATCTTATTATTTTTTACCAATTAATTTTTACTAAACCACATTTCGAATTAAAAATGATTTATATGTAAAGAGTAATCACAGAAATTCAAAGCTATTTTAATACGCTCTGTTCTGTTTACCTCAAACTAAAATATTTTTAAATATATTAATTTTTAAATGTTTATTATTTTTAAATACTTATTATTTTTAAATAATTTGCAATGACATAACGATTACATTTTTCATCAACGATTACATTTTTATTTTCCGATTACTTTTCAGTTATGTTGGACATAAATAAAGCTAAAATTTAAAATTTATCAAAAAATGATAAGAGCTAGAACTTTTATTGTAACTTCTCACATATCGGTTC
Source organism: Parasteatoda tepidariorum (assembly GCF_982258835.1). Lineage (NCBI taxonomy): Eukaryota > Metazoa > Arthropoda > Arachnida > Araneae > Theridiidae > Parasteatoda > Parasteatoda tepidariorum. The sequence continues at coordinate 50,013,771 of NC_141762.1, read as the reverse complement.
CCATGTACTATAGCAAACATAAAAAAGATTCTAAAAATGTACTTTTTTGTAAAGAGCTTTAGAATAATAGTAACTTCAAATCGAGATCAAATATACTTGAAAACATAAAACTAGTTTTATTCTTTTTCGAAATGTAATTCGAGTTTTATTGCAAGCAAGTTTAATAAGCCGAAATTCTAGAAATCTACTTTCATTTCCCATAAAATGTGCTGCTTTTGTCCCAGACAGATAGAAATAGCTTCAAATGTCCAATAATATAACAATTACATATCTCTAAGGACAGCTCAGTTATTTAAATATTAACAATGAATGCCCCAATAAAGAGTGAACAAAAATATTAAGTTCAAATTGTAATGTTTCTTGTTCTTGGCAGATAGAATTTTTAAGTTTTGAAAAGCGTCATTGATTATTAAGGTCCATGAGAAATATATGTAATCGCATCATCCATTGCCATTTTTACGCTTCCCTCAGTGGACTGATCGTTAAGACACGGTTCCCAACAGATCACCGAAGTCAAGCATCACTGGCTGCGGTCAGTGTGGGGGTGGGTGACCACATGGATCAGTCTGCGTAGGGACCGAGGGTGTGCGGTATGGGTCCTCGTTAAACTGTTCCACCGTAAAGTGCTCGACTTCGCGTGCAGGTCGTCGGGCTACCGAAACGGGAGTGCCATCCCCTCTGCAGAGCATCAAAATTGTGATGGCATATCTTCGGATCATCCTCAGGGATGTTTCCCAGACTGTCGCCAATAGTCCATTGTGCAGTTCTAGTGCAACGTAAATAAACTACTACTACCATTTTTATGCAATTTTGTATTATAAAATTGACTCCCGGTGACAGAGTGGTCGCGCTTCGTGCTCCCGTGCCACAGGTCCTGGGTTCGATCCTGGGGCCGTTCAAGATTGACTCAGCCTATCATTCCTTCAGTTGGTCAATAAATGAGTACCAAGCATGCTTGGGAACTAAACACTGGAGGTTCCGCGTTTGGCTGACCACCTGACCGGAACATCTGCTTCTGCACCCCAGAGCCCAAGGTCAAGAAAACTGAGATGGGCACAGTAGGCCTTGGCCCTCTATGGGGTATCGCGCCTCTGTTTTAGCTTAACATTAAATGTTTCTGATTTGCTTGGTGCAAAATATTTCAGTTTGGTCTTATGTGTACTTTTTTTACTTAGTCTATTCAGAAAAGATATCTTTGCAAATCTTCTATCTTTTTACCGCATACTGGCCGAGATTGTTTCAACAAATTCTAAAGCTCAATGTTTATATTTTTAAACACTTTAGATTTTTCTTAAAAATTTCATCCTGATATTAATTGAGCAGTAATTATTGCTAATGATAAATGCCGCATCATGGAATGCCAAAAAATATTTTTAAAAAGTTATTTTTTTTAAAAATTTTTGAATCCTGCTTTACTTTATTTTAAGAAATATTCAGTAGTTAATGTAAGTACTGTGGCGTGTTGATAATGTTTCAAAATTTAGCAAGTATCGAGACACTTAAAAGTAACTAAATATAGCACACAAAAAACATAAACAAAAACATATTTTTACCAAATGCGTTAAATATTTATGCTCTCATTTCTTACTACATTCACAGCACATTTAATGCCATCTCCGTTTTTTTTCTTCTTTTTATTGAATTATACAATTGATAAAATTACTTACGTTGACTCGTAGTAATCATTTTCATCCATTTCTCTAACTTCCTATTAAGGAAAAACTCCTTTACGTTAGTATGAAAGACTACGTTAAGTATGGAAAGCCGCACAAATCTCAATAGGTAAATTACCTTAAATTTAATCCAGTTTCTTTTTGCATTCTATGTTGTCTACCATTATTAGTTATTAACTTTTAAGGAATTTTTTTTATATCTACAGCACGCACAAACAAACAAAAATTTTCATTTAAGCAGTCATAAGTAATCAACCGGTATGTGTGAAAGTTTAAAACACTTTTTGTTTTAATTCACTTTCAGTTTTTTCCCAAACATTTTTAACGGGCAGTGTATATTTATAAATTGAACCTGGAATAACGTTTGTTAATATCACTTTATAATGTATACTGGTTAAAAAACAAAATAAATGACATTTATCAATATTATTTTTCAATTACCTGGGTATTATGATGAAATATGTAATATACAATGTCCATTCCGTTCCTTTTGAAAAATTTAACAAATAATTGCACCAATTAATATAAATGTTAAAACATGTGAATATATATATATATGGGTATACGACAATATATATTTCTCTAACAATACAAATATTTTGAAGCATTTTTAGATAAAATAAACTTCTTTAGGAAGTATTTATTTCTGCATTCAAAAATGAGTATTTCACATTTAAATATAAGACATCTGTATTTCAAATTTCAAGTTTTTAGCGAAGCGCCTTTTAAAGGAATTCATATTTAAACATTCGAGTCGATGCCCCTGACCTATTTATTCAGAGGTCAATAGAGTACAACTAGAAAATTAGATTTTCTTTTATTCGCTTTTGTCGTTATATCACCGGAATCCTCCGAGAATATTCAGAAGAAAAAGAACAATTTTCTGGAACGAAAACCCTTAAATTTTGGCGCCATTCCCAAAAGTACACACTTTTAAGATAAAACGTATGTGAAGAGGAAAAAAAAAGTCTTGGACTTTGAACCAATCTATGTCTCGTTATCTGTTGTAAATCAAAAAAAAAATTTTGAAAAACCGGGCCAAATCCTAAGAAATGTTGGTATGTATTTTTAAAATACTCTACGGATAGAAATCTTTCGAAAGAGAAGTTATTTTAGCTTCGAAAATAATCTTTTGATTTATTCAGAAACAATAAAAGATAATTTAAAAAACTGCGTTTGTATAATTGCTAAATAGTACACGAGGTAAAAAATGTTAAATGCTTTGACGAACATTGAATTTTTTAAAGAACTTAAAATTATAGATAACTTAAATATCTGAATGAAGAAAATGAATTCAAAAAATCAATTTTATTATGTCATAGTACAATAGCTTATGACTTTTACTCAATTAAGACAAAAATAAAATAAAATTTTTAATAAATTGCAAACAGAATTAAATTTCAGGAAAAGGTTCCCTTTGAAAAGGCTTATGTAATTAAGATCATGTTTTATTGGTTCCTTATCTATTCATCTTACAAATTGATGAAAAAAACTGCAAGCCTTTGATAAATCAAGTTTTTTTTTATCCACATATATTTAATTGCCAAAGCAAATTAATAACACTAATGAAATTGAAAAACTTCATTTCATTGAAAATAAATCTTTCAAGTCCTAAAAATAAATTGACTTTTAGTTACATTAGCATAATTGAGTTAGAGGGTGAATTTCCTGGTGACAAAAATAATCATATGGCTTAGAAACTGGCATCTGATGTATGATGTTTCACGTAATTGCATTAAAAACTCTAAATTAATTCAATTTTATTTGGTTAATTAAGTAAAAGTTTTTCACCGAGAATTAATATTTGTGAAAGACGCATAATATAAATAATGAAAAATAAATATGAGAAAATAATTTAATACAATTATTAATCAATACAATTTTCTTTAGATTTTATTTGATTAAATGTAATCAATGTTTAAAATTTTTTTAAAAAATGACTTTTAAATTTTTTCTTTCGCATTTGAGTACTTCTTTAAAATGATTTTCTGAAGCTCAGCAAAATTTTTAAATTAATGAAATTATGAAGGGTTAGCTTAGCGAAAGTTTTCAAAAAGAATTATTAATATTTTTGAAGATAACGAATGTAAGGGAAAAAATCAGTAGAAGCTAATTTAAAATTAATCTGACCAATCTAACATTTTGTACTTTATATATATATCCGACTGATATAATGTCTATCCACTATCTGCTATCCAATGATAACAAACTCGAACTTTCACCCTACCCCCACCCTTTGGAAAAGGATAGAAGCAAATTTGAAATCTTAAAGATGAACCCTTTCTTTATTGCAGATTCGGATTCTCTAGAAAAAGTGAACACATTTGACTCATGGGTTTATGCATCTTTCCTTACAGATTACACTGTAACCGAGGAATATGGCTTAAACTGTTTAAAATTGTGAATCTGGTAACCTATCAGTTTAAGAATGTACAAACAGAAACATTTCAAATTTTTAATAAATTTTTTTTATTAAGAAAAAAAAACTTTTCAAGCGTTTTTAGTTTTAACCTGATGGGTTTCAAAATATTTAAAAACGCGAAAACAAGCACTTCTCAAAATTTTTAAATTAACATTTTATCAAATATATTTTTTGAAAAAAAGAAACTATTCAACTCTGTTTATTTTTTGTAATCTAATGATTTTTCGTAATCAATTAAGAACGTAAAAATACATTCATTTACAAGTTTTTAATCAGTTTTTTGAACTTTATTTAAAAAAAAAAAACTATTTAATCATTTTTATTTCCAATCTGATGTGTCTCGAGATTATTAAGAGCGTAAAAAAGACAAATTTCGAAATTTTTTAATTGATTTTGTCGCGATTTCTTTCTTTTTTGGAAAAAAAAAACTACCCAAATGTTTTTATGTTTACTTTATTTTTTAAATCTAATGGTGGTCGAGATATTTAAGAGTCTAAAAATAGACTATTTTTTTTTGTTTAGTTTTTCTCTTTCTTTCTTTTTTTTTTTTTTTTTTTTTTGAAAAAACAATTGCTTACACATTTTTATTTTTCTTCTTTCAGTCTGTTGGGTGCCGAGATAATGTACGCATTTAAAATTTTTTAATCGATATTTTTCCCCCAAAAAAACAAGCTACTTAAACATCTTTATTTTTAGTTTTTTTTTTATTCCGATGTCACCATTCTCAAGATATACCTTTACCACGTCTCAAGATATCACCATTTTAAACAGTTTGTCTTATAGCCAAGCACATGAAGATCTATACATTGCATTTCAAGAATAAACACTTACTTTAAATTTTTCCTGTGTCAGTTGTGTCACATTAAAGTTTGAAATACTGAATATTGTTCACAAATTCCTACGCGTAGGTATTAAACAAATTGGTCTTATTTTGTCATAAAAAAGAAATATCTGATTATTCAGGACACAAAAAACTAATATTACTTATTTATAAAAATCAAATGACTGTTCATTAATCTGAATATCTAAGTGATGATAAATATTTCACATTTATCCGGAGCTCCGGTAGATAGTCATTCCCATTTTTCTAAATTTATGCTCAAATCAAAATAGTCGTGCTTTAGAAGAGAATGATAAATTGACAATAGCTTTTTTCTGTTCATCTTTTTATTTGAAAAGATATTTTATTTGAACATTTCCTCCAAAGTATATGCATTTAGTTTATTCATTAATTTTGATTTGCAGTGTTTCCTTATTAAAAATAACTTAATTTGTAACTTATCATGTTGCAAGGAATTTTTACATTACTTTACTTAATTAAATTATACAAAAAGTAACGAATTTGAATTGCTGCATATTTTCTTATTTAATACTTTTTTTTTTAAAGATTGATGTTTATGTATGTAAGGGATGATAAATGTTTATAATCATCCAGTGATTTAGTAGACATTCTAGCTATTTATCAATTTTTTTTTCTTACGAAATGTATTGCTATTTAAAATAAAATGAAAATTTTGTGGAATGGTTTTTTTCAAAAATACAAGATTCCGTTATCAGTGAAAGTGATGATTTGTTTGAATGTTTCCTGTAATATATTTAGGCGAAAAATTCTTCAGCTCTTTCGGCCATTTTTTGCGCCAATTTGAGTTAGCAGTTCTTGTAATCAAGTCATACTATTTTAATATATTATCATATTCACTTTGTCTGTTATTGTCTGCCTTTGTTATGAAGATCATTTTTAGTTACATAAGTACTGCCAAAAATATTTTGATAGTAGTTACTCTTTATTACGTATACTTTAGTTATTTATTGTTCTTTTTTGATGAAACACGGAGGCTCCATATTTTGCTCGCTCCTCTTGCCAACCACATAATTGATTCTAATTCATGATTACTTATTTCTTCTTCAATGTCAATATTTTCCATTTTATCTCAGAATATTTTAGCTTCAAAGAAACAATTATTTTAGCTTTATGTAAAGAACATTTTGTGATGTAAATCATAACGAGGTAGACAATTACCTGGATTTTTTAAAAAAAATCATCTGAACTTGAAAAAAAGTTTCACTTTGAGAACAAGGAATGTTTTGACTCAGTACGAAGATAAAAATTGGAGGAAATTTTACTCGTTGGCAAAACTTATAAAAATTCAAATAGACAATGGCTCTCATAGCTCTTTATTATTAAATATTGAGATTTATATCTGGCAACACGTAATCTTTCTCTCTATTTTTTTGTTGATACTTTTGATTAACTTCTTCTCGAGTGTTATAAAATAGAGAAATAAAAATATGGTTAAACGAAAAACAAATGTTCTACAAAAATGAATAAATAGTCAATGTATAAATTAAAGAAAACTGAAAAAATAGTAGCGTAAAAGCAATTTGCAATAACTTTCGTAAAATTAGGAATTTCTAAAAAAAAACTCTCATTAAAATTATAATACAAAATAGTCCCACAGTACATTAAATTTCAACCCTGTCAAATTCCACATCTGTAATTGCATTTCAACCCAACAGAAGATCGACTAACATGGTTTTTGTTTCTACAAGTTTAACGACTTATAATTATCGAACTATTAATTAAATCGTATTTTTCTTATTTCATCGAGCTACTTGTGCATTTTTATGCACAACTTTGCAATTTTAAGAGTCTAAGTCCTATAGATTTCGAGCAGTAAAAGAAAACGTAACGAAAAAAAGAAAATGCAAAGAAAGCACTTAAAATTTCGATAACTTCAGTATAAATTGAAATTTCGTAAAAGAGAATTGTGCTAAGTTTATAAACAAATTTGAACCTTTCAGAATGCCAAATTACGCCCTGTAGATCGCCCTGTAGATCGGCTCGTGTGGCATTTTTTTCAATCAGGATACAAGTTATAATTCTTGAAAAACTACTGAATGTTATTTTTTTTTATATTTCGTCGTAATTCCTGTACACTTTTCTACACACTTTAGTTTTTGTACAGCGAAGCAAAATATAACGTGAAGTTAAATAACGAAACAGCAGCTATATGAAGTGATATAAAACTTTTCGCGCCATGTAACTCAAACTATTATGCGAGTATTATTACATTAAAATTTTTATAAACTTATAGAAATCATTACTTATTTTACCTAAATTACATCACCCATCTTAAATTATATGACTGTCTTTAATATCATATATCATAAATTAAATGAGCTTCCTAAATATCAGACAGAGTGAAATAAAAAAATTACCTTAAATATCGGGTACTATAAATTATGAACGCATCTTAACCCTCTGGGGAAATGGCAAAATTGAGAGAATGTTTCTCCCCTATACACCATTCCCCTATCCATTAACATGGAAAAACCGGTTTTGCTATGCAGAGAAGACTGCAGTTTAAAATGCGATTTTTAGCGTGCAGAATCGTCAGTGGGTTAAATAAATCAAACATCGTAGATTATGTTAGTACTTAAGGATGAGATATCACAATTTAAATAAGCCCTTTAAATATCAGGGATAGTAAATTTTAATATTCAGATACCGTCAATTAAATGAGTGCTTTAAATATTAGATATTGTTTACTATATAAATATCTCATATTTCAAATATTAAATATATCAGCATATCAAATATCATATATTCATAGTTAAATAGATACACAGTTAAATATCAGGCATCGTAAATTAAATAAGTGTTTTATATCTAAGGCATTGCAAATTATGTAAGTTCCTAATATCAGATATCGTAAATTAAATAATCGTGTTAGGAATAGTAAATTATGTAAGTTCCTAATAACAGATATCGTAAATTAAATACGCACTTTATATCTAAAGTATTGTAAATTAAATAAGCTCCTAAAATCAGATATCGTAAATTAAATAAGAATCGTAAATTAGATAAGACTGTAAAATTTCTATAACTATTTCTGACTGTCCAAAGATTAAGCATTTATGTGTTTACTGCATCTGACTTTTTCTAAATATCTTTGACATTGATGTATCGCATTTTAAATCTCTTTTACGGTGAAAGAATTTTTTGGCATCAAATTATTCAGACACCATAAATTATATAAGCACCTTAAATACCTTTTTTTAGCTTTTTCTTTAAAATTGATTTTTTTTTTGTAAAAAGAAATAAATCTTCCTCATTTGGAGCAGAAAAATGGTATGTTGAACGCCATCTGGCTGCCCGTCAGTCTGCGTCACTATTCCATCGAATAAAATGGAGGACGTCATCCTACAAAACAGCTCTTTTCCACAAGAGAATCTGTATGGTAATTCGAAGACAGAAAGTACGGAATGAATAATGCATCGGTCAATCAAGTACACCCCCACAACATAATACACCCGCCAGTGTCGCCGATATACGTTACAGTTTCCTTTGCTAAAGTAAACGGAAAACTTTTTCCCTTTTCAAAGGGAATTTCATGAATGAAAGGGGGAAAGGTTTCCGCCTTGACTTCCCAGAAGTCCTTAAATGAGAATACTTGAATAAAGAGGACACATTTTATTACCATTTCATACTTTTTGATGGGCTTTACTTACATTTCAATCTTTATAATTTTATGCATTACTTTTGTTGAAATATATCATGAATCTCGAAAGTAATCAAATTAGCATATATTTATAAACGGGTTATGTGATTTCCTGTCGTATTAACTTATGAAGCTTTCGTAAAATGATGTCATTTGTAATTCGTTTTTGTATTTCATTTTGCATTCAAATGAAATATGCTTTGAAAAGAAGAAAAAAAATATTTCCATGATGGATTTTAGAAGGTTTATTTTAATTTTATGTGATCTTCTACTAATAATTGTTGTTCTTTTTATCATAAAAAAATAAAGCTCTACACAATGTAGTAGTCTTTTTTAAAAAATTTAAATAAAGAAAGTTGTTTTGAGATCCATTCCAAGTAGCTTATAATTAGTTTAATGCAAAACAGAATGATACTCAAAATATTTACATACATTTCTGAATGATATTACTTTTAACTACGGATAGCTAGTTAACAACTGATTGTGTCACCTCCGGTCTTGGAAACAACTGCAATACGACGAGAAGTAAATTTAACAAGATAGCTGAAAACCTCCATAGGAATGAGTTGACGAAATTTGACTAGAGTTACCCATAGTTCAATAAGGGTATTAACTGGTGTTATGAGATGTATTTTTACACCTTTCTTTAAAATATCCTAAAAATGTTTGATAAGATTTAAGGCTGTGCTTATGGATGGTAAATCCTTGACAAACGAGTCAACCGAATGCTCTTCACTGGCAGGTCTACTATAGGACTACAGGCGGTTAGGCCATCCCTCTGAAGATGATCAAAATTGTGATCATTCTCAGAGATGTTTCCCAAATCGTCGTTAATAGCCCATTGTGCGAGTCGCGGTAGCTCAGGGAATAGAGCGTTCACCTCCCAATGAGATGTCCTAGTTTCAATATTGATACGAATTCCGCTTCCAGCTCGCATTGATCACAGTGCTGACGTAAAATAGGATATAGGATAAAATAAAATATCCTCAGAAGAATCCCCTTGTCGTCGGGATAACCGTGGAGGTTCATGGCTTTCTTCTCCTTATATAGCAAATGTGGGTTAATTCCATCAGAAAAATAGTTTGTCCTAATGCTTGATCCAAGAGTTCCCTTGTTTTCCGGGTTTTGAGCAAAATTAAAAGCTATGGAGTTGAGTATTGATAGTCGGAAACTCAGAAATGGGTCGGCTGTTCAGCCTTGCTTATAAAATATCCCATTGTGCAGTTCTAGTGCGATACTAGAGCTAATAAAGTATTAATACTATTGCAAAGAGCATACACACTTGAATAACAAACGTGGTTTCGGCTACTTTACACCAGGTAGTGTTAAAATAAAAATTTTGTGCTTCATTAACACCAGGAACTATATTTGGTTCTTGATATTGTGGAATATACTACTTTGATGTAACGTAGTTGTCATCACTTTTGTCATTAAGATACACAAACTTGTTTTACAGAGTAGCCTCCAATGTGCACCGTAATATGCAGTAGATTAAATATCATTTATTTATTGAAATTGAGAGAGTGTGATATCTTTGGATGAATAACTCTACCTTTAAAATATAATTTTTTTAAAAATTATAATATGTTTTACAAAATTATTATTTTGGTTTTACAGCTTAAAACGTTAATGAGTTCTAACTATTTTTTTAGTTGTTTTCCTAAATGAATTAAATTTACATTCAACTAGTCAGATCAAGTGAGATTTTTCTATCTTAAAATAAGGTAAAGTAAAAATTTTGTTTTTAAATTAATTTCATTTGTTTGTCCTAATGCAAATCTTTTTCACACTGAAAAAATCTGGATGAAATTACGGTAAAATATACAGCCACCTTAAGTGATACATCCGTAAACTCTAATTTACAGTATAGTTTATACCGTATTAGTTATATTACTGAAAAAACTTATTTCATACTTGATTTTTGTTTTGTAAAATTTCACGGCTAAAAGTACTGTCATCCTCAAGATGGGTACTTTTTACTTTAATTTTATCCAAAGTATTTTAATGAGTGGCATATTTACATCCAGAAAGAAATTTTTTCCCGAACTGAAATAATCCCCTTTTTATATACAAGTAATTCTCAGTTCCGTTTCACTTGAATGCTTTTAAGATTAACTATTTCACTGTAGACTGTAAAATTTCAGATTAAATTACGGTAAAAAAAAATCAGCATTCCGGATGCCAGTGCTTTTTAACGTGAAATCCATTATTACCGTAAAGTTTAAGAATCAAAAAATCTGATGTACCGTAGTTTTTACTATAGAATTTACTATGAAAACACTGTATACTGTAATTGAATATATATTACTGAAAAAATCCTGGTGTAAAATTTTACAGGTAAAAATGGATCTTACGGATACAGCAATCAAGATGCTAGTAATTTTGATCCGGACCCGTAGGTTCCAAAATCATAGTTTCCAGTAGTCTTACGATTTCCATCTTTACCATTTGAGAAAACAATTGGCCAATAATTTTATGGACAGTTACTTAGAATTCATGATTATCAAAGTGTTGCAATAATTCCTCAGTGCTATTTCTTGCGCTGTATTTATATAATCTGTCTACTTGAACGATTGCCTTACTGATTTGACACCCGTTTATCTCTTCTGCACGCTATAACTCCACAGATGGAACTAAAATATTCTCCCATCCCCCACACACTACAATACACGTGCGATTCCAAACAAAGCATTTTCTTCTCTTGGAAATCTGCTGCTACAAAAATAGTTTTATTATATGCGATATGTTGTAATAAGTTTGGAAAGATGTAGATGGGCGATGAAAGAGCAAAAAGAGTGCTTTTAAATATACGATTAAAATCTATTGTTTTAGATTTCACGAATCAATCTAGTTACTAAGTAAAAAAATGCAAATATTTTGCACGTTATTTTGGTTGCTTTTTAATTTATTCTTTTTTGATCTTAAATGGCGATGGGAGAGGATAGAGAAAAAAATGTTTTTAAGTAAGGGATTAAAATTCTGTTCGAGCTTTTTTTCGAATTAGTCTAATAATTATTAAGTAAAAACAGGGTAATATTTTGCATGTCAATCAATTTTTTTCAGATTTATTCTTTTTTTAATCGTAAATTGATATTTTAATAACGAAAATTGAGATTAATGTAAAAACCTAGAAAAAGTAGTTACATACCTTGTCAAAGATAACATAATAGATGAAATTATTCATAACTCTTGGATTTCAAGCTAATTCATGACTTGAATCCTGAATGAAGTAATGTGTAATTCATGATTTGTAATTCATTGCAAAATTTAGATGCTTCGCTTTTTTTAAGACTTTTCACTATCATCATTGCAAAATTCCAGACACAACATCGAGTTTTTTTTTATAAAGAAGAAAACTCCGAAATAAATTTTCTTTCGTTATTAATGCTTTAACTATCCCTTACAATTTGTAAGGATAAATCTACCTTTAACTATCTTCTAGATAAAATGATGGAATAAAAATATATTAAAGTACGCATAAGGAATTGAAAAATTTAATATCATTACAATTTTTAAATTTCAGTTTGTTTTAAATTGCATAAAAATTCACTCATTTTGATTGAAACAACTCATGAACTCTTATAAAAATTGGTTAAACGCTTAAGCACAGTACAGGAAACTTAAACTATAATACAGGGTAAAATTGTTCCATCCTAAACAATGTGCCATTTTAAGTAATGTTTCTGACAAATGTAACCACATTGTTGCGTATATAAGTTTAAGACGTACGATTTGATTAAATTTAACAACACATTATTGTTTCAGTAATTTATAACCATAATTCGCTCTAAAATTTATAATGCAGTGAAAAATTGCTCCATCCTTAATAATGTGCCATTTTAAACAATGCTGCCGTACAAATGTAACCACACTGTGGCGTATACAAGAAAATATGATTAAATTTAACAACACATTATGGCTGCAGTAATTCATGCCAATAATACGCTCCAAAATTCCATTAAAGAAAATTTTATACTTCTCCTTCATTACATTAACAGGAATAAGAAAATTTGTTTAATAATAATTTATTTTGAAACTACAGTTTTACCACAATTTCTATTTAGTTAAAGCAAATTATTTCTAAGATATAAAATTCCAAAACATTTCTCGAATATTTCTCAGAATTCATTCATCTTCAATTGAAATCATATAGAACGGACCTTCAAATGTTGTTTACTGGAGCATTCCATTTACGTAACACAAATATTTGAAAAGAATTCTTGGCAAATTCAAACGTTTTTTTTTTTTATTATTATTCTTTTGACACTTACTATAATATATCGAAATATAGTCGTCCATTACTGACTTAAGTCTGCAAGTGTGTATTTAAGTAATAAAGCACATTATAATACTGAAAACTATAACGCTTGAAATTTTAATAAAAAAATGATGGTACTTAAATATTATAATACTTTAATGACAAAACTGTTAATAAAGTATTACAATATTTAAGTTATTATTTTTGTTATTAATAGATTAATGGCAAAACTAAATAAATGCAAAATGATAAATATTCATTCGTTTATTTGTGGCTAAAACAGACGCATAATTGAGCATTCACAGTAATGAAAACAAATAAAAAGCTTAAATTTAAAAAGATTAAAATGAGTAAATCCAACCGGAAAACATTTTTTCAAATATTTTAAAAGGCATTATAAAGAGTATTAAAAATATCCTGATCGTTGGAAAAACCATTGTTTATCATAAAACTAGTGTGAAAGAAAATTTAAGATGAAAATCAGACAAGACAGTGTACAAAATAGATTTTTTTTTTTAAATGGGACGTCAAACCAATTATATGATGTAAAAAGAAAAATTTCCGATGGTAGTAATTAGTCAGTTTATAATAGAAGAAACACAAAATTTCATACTTTTTCAGTCATTAAACTTTTTTGAAGTTGTCAGCATAGGAATGTCGGGCAAAAATAACTGGTAAAAGGCAGGGCTCAACCTGAACTGATCCACCAATTAGGTAAATGAGACAATTAAAAAATGAAAAAAAATGGCCAAAGCTGACGTCTTTAGGGGGTACCAGCGCGGATGTCATAATAGTAAAACCTTTTCTATCCAGAAAGCAAAATAAAAGTATAAAATTGCTTTCTCTGTATCCCAAAGGTTTTGCCAAAGTCCAGGAAGAGAATAGAATGCATAAAATACAATAAAACACAGAAGAATACAATATTAATTGTACTTTGCATAGAATTAAATTTAATCTGAAAGGCAAAAAAATAATTAAACAAAATTAAATCAAAGCCAAGACAGGAACAAAACCTTATGACATTAATTGAAAAAAGCATTAAAAGAAACTAAAAAACTTTTAAAATTACCACCAATTAGGTAGACCTTTTTGTCCAATATTAAGGGATTTGTTAAAGTTTCAATATGACATGGTTATCAAATAAATACTAAAAATAAAGTAATTTTAGCCGGGTTATTTTTTAAAATCTACGGCATTGTCTTTCAACTAAATTTAATTTCCATAAAATTTAGAACCTAAAGTGTTAGAGAAATAAGACTCACATTTTGATTGAAAATTTTTACCAGGATTAGTAATTGTATATATATCTACAAAGGCACGTTGAAATTTATACAAATTTATTAAAGCTAGAAATTTGTGAGTTAAAGAATTTATAATATAGTTAACCATTACTAGTTATATTCCGATAAAGTTACTCTGATCAAAGAATTATTCTGTTGAAATTATTCTGATTAATAATTATTCTAATAAAGGACTTTTCTTACAGGTGTTTAGATATTTTTCTCCATATTACACATTATTGACAAATATAATAGTTAAATTCTTCCGTGTTTTCCTATAAAGAGTAACATGAACGTGTTTCTTTTTCATTTATATAGTAACTAGTTAAAAGTTATTTTAATATTTCTGATTCCCTTTTAGTTATAAAAATGCGAACTCAGCTTTTAAAGTTTTCGTTTAGTAGGCATATTTCGATGAATAAAATGAAACAAATATTTTTCAAAAATGTTAACTAGGGGCTTAATAATCTTAAAATAACGTTCATAGAATTTTCCATAGGATTTAAAGGAAATGGAATTCCTTTCTGCGAATGGAGTTATTCTTTTAAACAAAAAGCATGGATCACCTGATGGCTAAATGATATTGATTGTAATTTTTTTTTATCCACCCTTGTAATAACCGGTAACAATTATACCTAATTAAATCTGAAAACATTTAATCGCACTTACTAATTTATCTCGTCTAATGATTTTTCGAAGTTATATTGGTGTATGAACGCTTTCCACTGCCTAAAGTTAGATCTAAAAGCAGATGGTAGTATTACTCGGTCTCCGCAACGCACTCTCCAACAGCCTAACTATGTCTTCAATTTTTCTGGTTCAAAATTCCATGGAACATTATATCAGAGTGGATTCCAAATCATTAAGATATGATCAAGAAATATTATTTCGGATAAATACCCAGCCGTTACCACGAATAATTTAACCCTTTTTTCATATAGTAGAAGAAGAAGATATGCTCTGCACTATACTCATTGAGTAGAAATATTAACTAGAACACACATATGAAAGAAACTTACTAAAATTCATTCTTCAGAGAAAATTAACTCTCTTAGTAAGTTCAGATGCACCAAAATTTATATATTCCTTCACTTCGTGTAAATTTTGTTTATCCTTCATTAAATAATGAAAATTATTATATAATTAGGAATAAAATAATATTTGTAAGCAAAATAAGTTAGCTCATGTTACACGTATATATTTTGTTTCTAAAAAATCATAAAGTTTTTTACTAAAAACATTTCAAAAAATGAATTTTGATTATCAGTAATACATTAAGGTGAAAATAAGGATTTCAAATGAACAATTATATATAAAAATAGCTTTATCGTGAATAAAAACTGACATCTATGTTTTACTTCTAAATCATTTTGAGAAAATAACTTTAATAATGTAACTTTGTGAATGAACATAGATTACTTTAATTTTCAAATAACTTAAACATAAAAATCCACCAAATACAGCATACGAAACTATTTAAAAATATTTTATTATATTTACTAACAAAATCATTTTCTTATTTAGCAATTTTTGCTTTATTTGAGTATTCATTTGTTGATTACATTTATGACAAAAACACCTGTTTGCAAAACTGATAAAAATTCAAACATTTTGCTTTGGGATAACAAGCAAACATTTTATATTTCCATCATTCAAAATTAATTTTTAAACATGCACTTAAACCATTATAAAATTTCCATATCAATTGAATAGAAAAAACAAGAAGTTTTCAAAATATAGGATACAGCATTATTTAAAATAAAATTTTCCATTTATATGTTAATATAAGGACATTTCTGTTTCCTTCTTCTTTTTTTTCTTCTTAACTCTCTTGTAGGGTTCATAGTTTTGTCTACAGATGTCTCTTTGCTAAAAAGGGCGGAGTTTCCAGAGGTGTAAAGTGAAGGCGGAAAACGGGAAACATTTCGATTTTCCCGTTTCTGTGCGTGAGTTCTCACTATTTCATCTTTAAACTCTTATCTATCCTTAACGACTTTCACTGCCTCAAAATTGCATCAAAAAATTATTAGTGCTTATCTGTAAGTATATCATTCACTTTTTTTCTCCTTTATTTTTTTTTCTTTTATATGTTTCGAATTTTTGAAATGAAATATATTTTAGAACGTTGACGAAGTTTTAAGACAAGGATTCGTATAGTAGTTTCAAGTTAATTGGAATTCTTATATTTAAACGTTAATTATTCTTATAATGTTCTTCAATTTATTAATACTCTAAATTTATAGAAATTTTAATTGGGGGTGTAAATTTAAACTAAAAATTTTTAATATAAACTAAAAGCACATAATATTTCTGAAAAATAAAATATTTTATTTATAACATTTTGTAACAAAAAAACACGTTTTATTGTAACATTTTATAAAAATATGTCACTTTTAAGTTATTTTATAGTTTTTTTTTATCTTACTTTTAAATGTAAATTAATTTATTTCTGTCACGTGTTTTATATTATACTTTTTTATTTGAAAATAAAAATAAAATGCTTTATGTACTTTTAAAATGCTTTATGTAGTAAAATGCTTTATGTACTTTATTTAACGCATTTCTCTTTTGTAATTTTGAAGAAGGTTACATTCTCTAAACTCCTAATATAATTTCTCAAGAAGTGAACCGGGTTCGAATCCCAGCAGTGGCTGGTCGATACAAATCCCCTTTTGTCTTGCACGGATCACAGTGCTGACGTAAAATATACTCAGTGGTAGACGGATCATGGGTTAGATTCCCTTTGCCGTTAAGCTAACCGTGGGAGGTTCTCGTGGTCTTCCTCTCCATGAAACGCAAATGCCGGTTAGTTTTATAAAAAGAGTCCTCCTTGAAGTCAGATTTCACCCAATATTTTATCCAGGAGTTCCCTTGTCTTCTGGATTGGGTTCAAAATTGCAAGGTTACGGAGTTGAACATTAGCAGTCATAAACCAAAAAATCGGGTCCGCTGTCCAACGACAGCTATATAAAGAAATAAAAATGAATGAAAAACTGTATTATGTAGTAATATAAGTGTATTATATAGTAATATTATTATTTATACAATGTCACTGTTTTTAACCGCATACTAGTAACAGAACTACTTATTTAAGCAAATACATAATTTTTATGAAACAGTTTTTTAAAGTATGAATAGAGAAAAAATATGTTTTAAGTTTTTCTTAGCAAAATAAAAGAAAACAAATTACAAGCACAATTTCGTAAATTTTTATTAAAAAATATGGATGAAAAGTATTTTTTTCAATAAGCATATAAAATAATAAATTATACCAATTTTACTACAGCATAAGTGAAGTTTAATCCATATTGGTCTTAATACAGTGTTAAAGTCATTTTCCTCTAAGCTTGGCATTCGTAATCATTGATTATTTAAGAACTTTTTCACACTTTCGATTAGAAAAAAAGAAATAAACCCTCTGATAAAACTTCTTATCCACTTCTCATTTTTTTATAGTAATGATCTATTTATTATATTTTGAGCGAATATGGAAATATTATAAATGGTGCGACAATTAGTCCACCAATTGTCACACTATTAATTAGACTATTAATCCTAAAGTATTCCTTGACAAAAACTTCGATATGTTATGATGCACTGTCAGAATTTCCATTCTAAAATTATGTTAAAATAACTAGCAGCAGTCTCTTCATCTAATTAACTAAAAAGTTTAAGATAAAAAAACATTTTTTATCTTACACTTCATCAATTGGGGACTGCAGGATACTAAAAACTCTTTATGCGTTGAAGGAAATATTGGAATACCAACTCTAGGCTTCGAACTCCCGTTCTGTTAGTAACAAGATTGACGGATTAGCCCTCTCGGACATAGGAAGTGACTTCAAAAGGTTGGTCTAGTTGGTGCGATAAAATTCTTGTTGCTTGGCCGCATTAAGTGAAAACAGCTGATAAACGCTTTTTCTCACAGTTAACTACCATAGTATTTAAGTTTTTCTTTACTGTTTTGTTTAAAAATGGTAAAATAACAATCAAATAAATTGTTCTTTGACCAAGTTTTTCAAGAAATTTTAACAATATGAATGATATCTGAGAACTTCCCTCCTTTTTTTTTATAGGAAAATGAGTGCGATTTGATCGAATTTTTTCTCGTGAGGTATTGTTTGCGATTAAGGGAGGTTTTTTAAGTAATATATTGCTTCCGAAGCATTTATCAGATGACTTGAATGACCATTAGAATCAGACTAATTGTTTATTAGTTATAAGAGTTTCGTGTACAAATAATACAAATTAAATTTGATATTGCTACACAAGAGTGAGACATTGTTTACTATGTATTTTTTCACATTGAATGGAATGTGACTGCACTAGAATTGAACGAATTCCTCAAAAGTTGCAAACGTTTTTATGTATATACAGTGCTACTTTTTTGTAAACCTTTTTTTTGCTATCTAAAGACTATCTGGAAATGTAGGGTACATTTTCAACTAATATTTTTTTTGTACTATATGACGGTATCATATTATAATATACTTTGTACTATATTATTATTTCTTGAGAATTTTTTTTTTGCACTCTATTGAATGAGATGAATTTCGACTTGATTAATAATTTTGAAGTCATAAGGGATTTATTTATAATACGTGCTATTCAAGAAAAGTACTTTTAATATAAAAAAAAACAATTAAAAATTGAAATATTAGCCCTTTTGATTTGTGTCTAGTTTCGTTCGATTTAAGGAGAAAAAATATACACAAACAATTCCTCAACTGTCTGTATACCAATGTATGATCCGTAAATAAGTATAAAAATAAAATTTTACATTTTATACACAAAACCCTTCAAGCATTTTAACAGATGACTTGAGCATAATTTAATTCAATTTAGCGGGAAAAAAACATACGAAACATGGCTGTACTTGTTAAGATAGCGATGGCAGATGTATAAACAGATACAAGTACGAAATTGTACTTTTTGTTCATAAACACTTATAAATTTCGAAGTTTTTTTTCGACCGTGTCGACTTAGCGTGAAAAATAAATTGGAATAAACAGTTTTCTTGCCTATCTAGAAGAAATCATTCCCCTTACCCCCAAAAAATTCCTATATTTCACTCGAAAAAAAAAGGGGGGGGGGAGAGAACGTAGCGAGAAAAGTAGGAGAAGTTAAAGGCATTTTTATAAAAACATACCAAAGTTTTTTATGAAAAAAAATCTTGCATTTTTTCCGAAAAAAGTATAATTTTACTGCACTAAATCAGAATATAAAAACTAGATTTTAACCCTTTATATGGCCACTTTTTTCCTAGAATTTTTATGTTAAGATATTTCTGGGATTGAGATTTATTTATAGTAAGAAATTCATTCAGGCTATGTTAAGAAAAATTAATTTGATATTTAAAACTTTTTGGGGGGAAGGGGTGGAATTTTTAAAATTTTGCCTACTGTAAATAATTACCCATGAACTTGAATGTATGTGCTTTGAAAAAAATCAAATTTATAATTTCTGCCTTTAGAACTACAAATGACCTTGATAGATAATTATTAACTGACCGAACGCAGCACACAAATTAAAGAGGAGAGGCCAGTGCTGGTTTTTCCTCTTGACTCCACGCGGACCTTACTATTACTCACATTTATCTAAACATAGCCCTACATTGATATTTTTGCTTTTTTCTTTTTAATAAGGGAGTTAGCGGACGACCCTATAAATTCTAAGTGCATTTCAAGAAATTGTAGGGTCAAAACTACCAGAATAGCGTAAAATTTACCGTGTTTCTGGTTCTATAGTATCACCGAAAAAAAGCTCGGTAATTTTTATCGAAGTTCATTGTTAATGATTTTGGTAAAATTAACAATGAAAAACAGTTTTAGAATCCGTGATAAAATTTGGTAAATGTGGTAAAATTTGGTAATTTTATCATGCAATCTTAGAGCATGGCATAAAAGACATTTATTTAGTTAAATTTAATTTCAGTTTTATAATTTTTACTAAAGGTGTGATTAGAAGAACAATAATTTCGAAAACCAGAATTTTCGATTAACCATATGAACAGAAAAATTACCAAATGAAGGGTTTAATTGCCATATATTTTGGTTTTCATTTCCATAATTATGTTTTTCTTCTTACCAAAAATGTTATTGCCATACAGTACGGAAATTTTACCGGAATCTTTTCTCCATGTGGAGAAATAGCTTCCCATTGATATTTCAATATCAACGAAATTTGTGAGAAGCGTACTTTTCCCAGCCTTATGAAGTTGCAAATTACAACCTAAGGTTACTGTTCGAAAAAACGGCTTTATAAAGGGTTAAATTACAACCTAAGGTTACTGTTCGAATAAACGGCGTTATAAAGCGCTAAATTACAACCTAAGGTTACTGTTCGAATAAACAGTATACTTCTATTACACCACTTACACACTGTTCTCTTGTAAGTCTCTTATGTTACCTTTTTTAGGAGAGTTTTCAAAATTGAAAGTTTACAAAGATTAGCCTGAAAATCTGAAGAAAAAAATCGAATATTTTTTTTTTTTGTAAACAATATATAGACTTTGTAGTAGCTGTGATTATCGAATATGTTGCCCTTCACGAATCACGGAAAGGAAGATTTTAGTTAGTTAAAAAATAAGCGGTAGCCGAAGTAAAACAACGTTAATTAGTGGTAAAATCCACTCATTATACTTATTGCAAAAACCAGAATATAAAAGTTATTATAATGAATAAAAATAATTTTTCGAAGCTTATACATAGTTATGCCTTAGTTTTACAAATTTATAAATTATTCGTAATTCCTTATAAAACTTACTTCAAAAATTTCGACTGAGTATAAAATTACTGATCATATATTTCTCATTTGCATTTCTTTGTTTATTTTCATTCATAAAAAAATCACGAATGATACAAAAATGACATAAAATGTCCTCGGAAATTCGACATCATGACTTTAATCTAAGCACAATGTTAAAAATCTTTCAACCTTTAAACTCTTACAACTTTATAAATCATTGAAAAGTGAAAAAAATAAGTGAATTAAGGGTACTACTGAGAATTGAAATCATATTTCCATATTTTAAAGCTTAATAAAGTCATTTCATAAAAAGGTTTAAATGTCACTTATCCGGGCAAACTTGCTAATTAGCAATTGCTCATAAAAGAAACAGTAATAAGTATTAATACAAAACAATTTCAAAAATAAAAAGTTTAACACATATTTGATTGTGCTTACCATTTATAGAGATCTTATTATTTTTTTATAATCAAAAAGCATTAGAAAAATACACTTAAGCTACTTTCTGCATTCCTGCTTTGGTTTGTAAATAATTAAAACTCTCAAAATTATAAGACGCTATAAAGATTTACTAAATTCGCTGAAGTTATCGAGCATAAAACATAAGGAATCTTAAGTACCTTTATGTTAAATTTAGTTCATATTTAGTTTTTAAATTATTATTATTCTAAAAGCTTTTTGAAAGTTACGAAATTCATCTTTCCTTTCAGTTTAATATCAATACATGCATTTAAATTAGCTTTTTATGAATAGTTATTAAGACTAGCAAATCGGAAAAGCTATTTTGGAAAGCTTTTATAAAATCTAAAGCACATATGGCATTGACACTGATTAATATTAAAGAATATAAAATCCGATGCTTTGATTCTTTGTTGAATATTAGACAATTTCACTGAATTCTGATTTTGAAAGGTCTAAATTTAACTTACGTTTCAGATATAAATTTCAATAAAAAATACTCATCTTTTTTAAATTTTCCATACTTAATAAGCTTGTTTTTAGAGATTTTTATATAATGTACTTATTTAAAAATTCTTATAGCAATGTCCCCCATGGCGGAATCGCAGCAACACGGTGACATTGTCGCAGAGTTCTTGCAGAAAGATTTTGCTTTTGAAAAGTAAAAAAAAAAAAATAGTTTTATTTTCTACAGAAATTTACACGCAATATTTTAATCATACATTTAGATAATCACTTTTTGACTCGATTAATTTACGCCGATAGTATCAAAAATCTATGTGCTGTTTTGAATTGTATTTTCGGCAGTTATTGATATTGGTTTTCATGTGGTTTTTAAATTTCTCAATATATTTCAAACAATATAGAAAATTCGAATCGTGCATTTCAGTGATAACTTTTTAAATCTATCAAATTGTTGGCAGTTATTGCTATTGATTTCTCAATAGTTTTTAAATCCGATATTTTTTATGCGATATTACAATTATCTATTATGCATTTGAGTAACCCTTTTTAGAGGAGTCCAATAGGCATAATTTCGTCGCCAATCTTTTTTTTTCAATAACGGATTTCATGATTTTTAAATATTTTTTTATTATGATGATTATTAACAAAATGCGAAGAAGGAAATAATTTATGCGTTACCCCCCCCCCTCAACAAAATACGAGAAAATCACCCATAATATTAGAATAAAAAATTATTGCATGTTCAATTTAAAATAACTATGTATTTTTTGTAAACACATATATATGGTGGTAATTATTTATTAAATTAAATTAGTAATTATTAATAGTTAATTAGAAGTTATTAATTAAATTAGTAACATCTATGTTTGTTATTATTAAAAGTATCTTGCGGAAAGGAATTAGTGCTAGACGGTTTTGTCGCAGATAGCTCGAAAAAATTCTACCACAGGGGCTATGTCATGGCTTTAGAAAAGTAAAATCTACTTATTTATGTTATAATTATTAAAATGTCGTTATAAAAACGGATTAAACAATGAAATTTCCTTAGGGCATATATTTTAATATATTTACAGCATTTTTTAATCCTCATAGCTGTTATATTACTCTTTATACTCATTTAATTATCTCAAAAATGCTGCAACAATAAAGTCATGATAAAAATTTTTAGGTGATCTGAGATTATATTAAAAATATTAAATGTTCTAGTTGTCTTAGAAATTTCGAAAGGTTGCACTTACGCTAGGAATTTTTCTCTCTAAAATTTTGTATAACAGATTTTTTCAAAAATTTAAAACCATTATAATTATTTTATAATTTTTACTTTAATGACGGGTAAGTATTTTAAAAATTGTGAAGACTGATATATTTTGCTCCACTATTGAAAACTGTGTTTGCAAATAAAAATAGAGCGAAAAGTATAAATCTTCAATCAAAATATTTTCAAAATAATGAACCGTAATTTTTTAATGTAAAAGAAGCAAAAGCGTTTTTTACGCTTGATTCAGAGTTATGAAAATTGAGTAAACATTATAATTTTAATAATATTTTATGTCAAGAATACAAGAATTAAAGCAATTATAATGAACATTTTCTTTTTGCTTCCTGTTGCATGATAGTTTTAATGGATCTTGGATATTTTCACGCCTCTGATTTCAAAGCTGCAATTTCTCTTCTTGCTAAAGTTTTTTAATGACATTTTTAGTCTATTTTTTTCTGGATTGAAAAAGTTCAAAATCGCTATATGTATTAAAGAGTAGCATGAATTTTGTAACAAACATTTAGGGGAGTTAGGGCGGACCGGTGTAAAGGGAGTTGACCGGAAATGCCACTATACGCCGTTAGGGGAGCTTCCCTATAACGAACTGTTTCTTCTTGTGATTTTGAACAGGTCATTATAGGGAAAGTTTCCTAGAAAAAGGCAAAATATTAATTGAAAGAGTGGCGGAGAAGTTTGTAAATAAAGTATAAAAAATGTGCTTTATATATCCATTGTGATTTTAATAAAGTGTAGCTAACAAATAATTACAACAATTACTAGGAGCAACACACTTGCAAAGGAACCCTCCATGATGAAATTTCATTGCAATTTCTTCTCAGACAAATTTCTTGTTTAGTAACTATGGAGAAAAATCTGGTATCGACTAGAAATGTCAAAGAAATTTATCATACTAATCTCAGTATCCCAGGAGAGAAGTAATAAAATAAAACCTATTCTGAACAGTGAATAGTATGACAAAAGTTTCTTAAATGAAAAATGTGTCTGAATGGTAAGCATAAATATAAAGTCTATGTGTGGACAACTGAAAAAGTAGTTTTGTATTAATGGTTACTACCTGATAATTTGTTCGTAGAACAGTGTAAAGTAAAACATAGTTAATAAATTATGGGCATTAGACCATACAAGTGGAATGTAAGTAGAGCTCTTACATCAAGATAGTTTTTGTCCTCGGAATAAAACCACGGGACTGGAAGGCGAATCGAAACAGAATTTTTCTCCCTTCCGTTTCCCCTACTTATTTCAATAGAAGAATGGCGGGAATTTTAAACTCAAAATCTCAAAATAAGGTGGTTCACAGTACTGCATTTTGATGTAAAGAAAAATTTGTTGAACTAGGACATTATATATTTTATAGGCAAGTCATTATATATTTCATAGGCACTTTATAGAATTACAATTGCTTTGTTTATTATAAAAATGATTTCTTAGAATGTTCTTCTTTTTTCAAAAAACATCATATCAATTAGGATTATTCTATTTTATTCATTCTAAAAGCCAAATTTATACTTTTAAAATTATCTTACAAGTAAATGTAAACAAGTACAAAGTCGACTTAACCATAAAGTTATAATGGATTTATTTAATAATGATGCATCGTTTTTTTTTTTTAAATATTTCTATTTAAGTGCTTGCAAAATGTGGTAGATGAAGTTTTGGGGTGGCGGTGTTTCTGTCCTTCTACTTTATTGATTTATCTGTTATTATTTATTTATTGCTATTTTTTTTATGTTGCATATTTTTACTGTCTCTAATATTTCAAAAAAAAATCTATTTGACTTACTTTTTTTTAAATTTTAGTAAATTGCTTTGAGTTTATTCTTTTTATAACATAAGATAAAAGAGCAGTTCAGAAATATTAATAAAAAATTTATTGAATACAATTTGAACACTTAATTATTAGCAAGAAAACAATTTTAACGCTTAAAATATTTGCTTTAAATAAAATCTTCCTACGTTTTTCGATTGAAGTCGTTTGATATTTTTGTTTATTTCCCTAATACAACACATGAAAGAAAAATAGTGTCAGAAGCATTAAAGATTTTTTACCTTATTATTGCGGGTTAAAAGACAAAATAAAATGTGTAATAACATTCATAGAAATGATAGATGTAGACACTGTAAAACTTTTCTCATCTTATCAATTCTTTTTTCATAAATTCGATTTTCGTAAAATAACTGAAAAGGACTAAAAAATTGTATATACGTATATAAAGAATTCGACCATGGGTAAAACAGTGGCAATTAGTTATAGAAAATTATGAAAAATACATCATCAAAGAAAAAATACCTTTTTTGAGAAAATGTATTTATTTAATTTTGTATAATCGAACACAAGATTTTTCAGCTTTTAGTTATTTATTACAGGG
This sequence comes from Parasteatoda tepidariorum, assembly GCF_982258835.1. Classification (NCBI taxonomy): domain Eukaryota; kingdom Metazoa; phylum Arthropoda; class Arachnida; order Araneae; family Theridiidae; genus Parasteatoda; species Parasteatoda tepidariorum. Next base: position 49,988,320 of record NC_141762.1, on the reverse strand, counting down.
TTAATTTCTTTTTGCTTCAATATAAAAATCACTATATCTAAATTATCAGAATAATGACTTAAAAAATAAGATATTATCAGAAACAATAATTCATGCACTAAAACAGACATTTTGATATTATCTCAAAATTACTGTTAGAAAGTTGAATAAATTTAATTTTTAATCATTTATATCTAGAAATATCAACGTTGCAATGACTACAATATTAATCTAAATAGTTATATATTTCCTTATTACTCAGAATGTCGTATTATAACTATAAGAACCTTATTATCCAAAATTATCATTACGTTTAGCCAATGACAACACACATTCCTATTGCATCTTTTTTTTACAAGTGAAAATGTAACATGCACGATAATCAGTTTATCTCACTTGCATTGCCAACTTTTTTAGTTGTCAACAGAATAAAATTTTAAAATATGTTATAAAAGTATTGTTTCCTCATAAAATATTTATTTACCTTATTCCCGATGGTTCTTTCTCTATATTATTAGTAGATAGCAGTACAATAAGAGGCATTTATACCATCGTTTGAATGATACAAATGCATTGATTTACACTACAAAGAAATATATGACAATGAGTTTTTTTATCGATACAAAATGGCAACAGTCTGACCCAAACGGTCTTTGCGCCAAGCTACGGAAAAAAGCGTAACTACCAGTTGGATTGGTGAATTAATCGTTTTCTTTTATTATTTTTAATTGAATTTATAAAGTTCTTTATAATCGTTTGATCATTTGTTTTATTTTAGTTCTATGAAATACTTAAATGTTAGTTTGTTATGAATGACGCTTGATAATGAAGACAAGAAATACATTTTGAAAAGTAAATGACGATTTCTTTTAATATTCCAATTTCTCATCCTTTTTCTTGTTCTTATGTTTATTTCTATATTGAATTTTTTGCTTATTAACATTTATGAAAAGCACCATTAATCATTTCAAACTAATGAAATAATAAATAAGGAAAAGATTAATGTAGATTTTGCTTTCTTTTCCTGTTTATAGTAGAATGTATTATATGATAGAAAAAAAAGGCAAGAGTAAATAAAAATACGAAAGAATTTTTTTTACGCATTATGGAACTAAAATGCAAAAAATAAGATTTGGAGTGGGTTAGAAAAGTATATGTTTCTGCATAGTTGCACAATATGAAAGTTTTTCAAAAAAACTATCGTAAATCCACTCAATTCAAATTTAATTCAGCAATTTTTATTGAAAAAAAGTATTAAAATTTAACTTTAAAACAATAAAATACAAAGAATTATTATTCATTCATGTGACAAATTTAAACGTACAGAAGTAAATAAAAAAATATGTCCAGGACAGTATATAACATACCGTAGAAAAGCGTTTCCCGTTTTTTTACGCTGATGAACCCTAAATAATCCCAATGTTAATAAATAAAATTAGTAGCTGTGAATATACAAACAGAAAGATTGCTAATTATTTTTATCACATTTGATGTGAAAATTGAAATTTATTCTCTCATTTTGTATGATTAATAAACTTAAAACTATGAGTTTCAATTCAAACAATTGAATTCGTAAGAGTGGAGTTTCATTTAGAGTAGTTCTGAATTTGTTTTTGGTAATATGCATAAGCTGTTAATGAATAAAGTGCACTGAAACATAAGTTTTCGAGGAAAAAAAACTTGTATACGTTGATAATGGTTATTAGTGAAACACAAATCTTTATTCTTGAATTTGATCATTTTATGATAAATTGAAAAGTTTGATGAGAAATAATAATGTTATTTTTTATAAATGCATTATTCATTCAAATTATAATTTTCATACTTTATTCAATATATTAATATTAGAAAAGCCACTTTCTTAAAAAAAGATGTAAATTCTTTTTTAATTGCTATTTTCCATACATAATTTCATAATAAATAACCAGTTTTAGAAATAAATGGTGTTTTATTGTTCGGATATAAATATAGTGACAGGTTTAAAAAATCATCACCGATTTAAAGAATTTAAACTCTCGGAACCCCAAGGTTCCGCTGTACACCATTTAGAAACCGCTACAGTAGAGTATCAACATCTACTAGATAAATTAACCGTTTCCATTGAGTGTTGCTAGAAGGCGCTGTGGGCGATTGGGCTAGGAGAAACTTCAAGAAACGCGTCGTAATGACGTCAGAATGGATCGTCTTTAGGTATTATAGTTAATAAGTTGATTACTTTAAGCTGCTATGATGTCAGAGGAGGTTTGCAAGAGATTCGGTTTAATTTGTCTATTTTTCAAGACACTGGGTGTATATTATTAAAATATTTCTTATCCCTAACTTAAAGGTACTTCCTTTAATTTACTTTTGATTTTCTTTTATTATTCCAAATGTTAGGTTTAAAACTTAATTACTGATTTATTAGCCGCTTTTTAATAGTCAAACAGTAAATTAAGTACATGTTATTATATGCCTTGTGTAAAATTGCTTCCAGTCACCATAAATTGCATTAATAATGAATAATAATTATGGATATTTTTGGAATTATTAAATAATAATGAAAAAGGAATGAAAAATGCACAATAATAGGGGGAAAGGAATTAATATTGAACTCAAAACTGCAAAACAGAATTAGAAAATAACTTTTTAGATAATTGCCTTTGGTAAAGCACATTTGGCAAATTTTAATAGCAACCAAAATTCAAAGAGATATTCAGAAAGCGAAGTTATAGAAGAAGTTGCGGAAATTGTTCTGCATCTAGAAACACAACAATTATTAAATGTGGGATATATGAAAGTAGCCTCTTAGTCATCTACCCCAAGTTAGAATTAGCATATCTTATACCCTCACAAAAATAATTTGATTATTTAAACATTTTGATCAAACATTCTCAGAAATATTTAAATTTTATTTTAAAACAAAGCGTATGCTGTTTCGCAGAACTCCACTAAGTATTTGAGTGAAGTATTTTAATTGATCTAGTGCGTTCATAATGAAAATCAATAAGTCTTCTATAGGAGAAAAGCTTCTGAAATGAATTAGAAATTAAATTGAAGCATTATTCACTGCTATAGATGTGCTTGAAGACTGAATCATTATTCATTTATAATGAACTACCCTTCAATGGCATCTAAACTTCATTCATAGCTAAACGTTACTATATCATATTTATTCCAGAAATACTAAATTAGTTACGAGGGCGTTGAAGCTAATATGAAATATTAAAGGCAATAAGTTTAATGATAAATATTTGAGTAATTTAATTTTAAATAAAGTGAAATAAATATTCTACTTTAGAATTAAGTTGAATTAAAATAATTATGTAGTCTGGGTAAAAATTTATTATGTCTTACTTTCTAGTTTTTTGAAGAAGTAGGTAATATACCTGTACTTAAATTAATAACAAACAGTATGCAATATTGTAAAGATCACCAGCAGAGTTTTTTCGATTTTTGCGTAAAGCATAAAAGAAAATATTGTCACAAATTAAAAATATTGTATGTTCTTGCATTGCGATGCTTCAATACTGAGTTAGATACGTTTTTGAAACAGAAGAGCGAAATATTTTAAAAATTAATATCTTGTACTACATTTCACTAAGAGCAATCGTCCTCTTGTTTGTTTTTTATATTAGATTATTATAATTAGAGTTAATTTAAACTAGACAAGAGATTTATTTTTATTAAGAATGTTTATTTAAAATAATAGTGTAATTTTTTTTAAAAAAAAGTATGGTTTTAGTCCGTTGAAATAAAAAAAAACTTTGAAAAATGAAGCAAAATTAGACATAAAGATACCAGATCAGATGCTGTCCATGAAATTTGATTTCAAAATGATGTAGTATAGCTTATGTAAGGTTAATAAAAAATGTATTTTTTCTAACCGATATCTATAAAAATATATATTTTCTAACATTAGAAATATATAAATAATAAATAGTTTCAAAAATAAATTTTCGAACCTATATTTCTTTTTTTAAGCTGAAAGCAATAACGCTAGAGCAAGGGATAACTTAACTTTGATCATGAAAATGCTTTCAGTAAAAAAGTCTATCTGTCTCAACGTATTCTTAAGTAAAAATATTTATTTTTTAAATACAAAAATTATATATATTTTGAAATATATGCTTTTTGAAATAAAAAATTAAAGCAATTTTTTTTGTAATTTATTGATTCTATACCATAGGTGTTCTGTACAATAGTCATAAAACTGGTTTGTAATAAAAATCTCGATATTTTTGTGAGTATAAAGCATGCATAGATGAAACTTATAAAGAAATTTTTATTTTCATTTTATTTTTAAAATTGCGTACGCTGTCAGAATTTTTATTCTAAAATTAAGGTAAAATAGCCATCTGTGATCAGTGCACCCAAATAATCAGAAATTTTACCATTAGAAGAATTTCTTCACTTTTACGGGTTTAAAAACATTTATAACTTGTATGATTATGAAAACCACGAATGTAGGACTATGCGGTTTGTAAAAATTTACTACTGACATTGTTTTAAAACCATAAAAATGAAAGTTAACAAGACGTCGAAGGTTTCGTGGGGGGATTAAGTTGTGTTTGGAGTTAAGTTGTGTTTTGTAAAGTGAACTGTGGAAAGTGGCTTAATTAGTTGATCTAGAGGGCTATCGATTGTTTGAGATGAGAAATACTGAACTAATTTGTGCTAAATATCTCTGTAGTGCTCTTCATGTGTTGAAATAATAGTATATATTGTGGCGTCAAGGTTGGGATCCCGTGCACCCGGCAAGGACATTGACAGATATGCCCTTTCGGGTATATACCCATCTGTAAGGAACTAAATGGATTTATAAAGTGTTATCGACACAATTATTAATAAAGATTATTAGATATCCCATCTCAATTCTCATTGTCTGTGGGCCTAGTTTTCGTGGTTAAAATAATGGGGTTTGTTTTTTAAACTTATAACGCGAAACAGTCAATAAACGGTTTTTTTCACAATTGCAGTTTCAATATATTTGTTATGGTTATTTTACTGCTTTGGTTGAATATGGTAAAATAACAACTAAATAAATTGTTATTTAACCCTTTTTTCCTCTATATTTCTAGCAGTATACCGAAGCTCCAACACTCTTTTATCTTAAAAATATATTCAGACATCGAAACCAAACATTTATATATTTTTAGCATATTTTAAATATTGTTTGCATTTAGTTTCAACACAGTTTTTTTTAACTTTATGAAACAATCTAAGAAGAGTTCACGATTTAGCCATAGCGACTGCAGTGCCGTAGCCAATTGTGTTAGATTACGTGATTCAGAATCTATAGCACGAACAATCCAATCCATTTGGTCGAACAGATTCTCGGATTGGGTTTAAATTCAGGGAATTTTGTGTCTAAAGGATTACAGTCAACTAACCCTGGTGCTCTGTAAACCATGCACGTATACACTGCGAGCTGTATGACATAAAGCATTATCCAGCTGGTAGATTCCATCATCCTGGGGGAAAATAAGTACTATGTAGGGGTGGGTGGACGTGGTCAGCAAGAACAGATGCATAAGTTAATGCATCGTGCCCTTACAATGATGAGTGCACCCAGAGAATGCTACGAAAACATTCCCCAGACTATAATACTCCCATCCTCCAGCTTGGACGTTCCTGGGAATTGCTGCAGGTTGCTAGCTTTTTGACATTTCACGTCGTATGCGCCAACATCCATCTGTCCTATAGAGTATAAAACGTGATTCATTGGTAGAAGTCACCTGTTGTTTCTCAGTAAACGTACAGCTGAAGTACTGGTTCTCTAATTCCAGCCCTTGTCGCCGATATACAATCAGCATAGGTTATGAACCAGGCGTCTTTTGCAACTGTCTTAAACGTTTGCTGAATCGCTGTTGAGGATACGCTGTCATTAGCTTCTTTGTACCGCCGAGCAAAGAGGCTACCGGTAGTCATCTATTCGTCCGATTTCTCAACAATATACAAATAATTTATCGACGATAACGGTTAATTGCTCAACGATAGCAGATGTATTCTCCTGAACACATCTCCTCAGTCATCTATGCATTTTGGTGTACAAGGTTGACTTTGGATAGTGCCCTTTCGCCAGGCACGATGTTCGGTTTTACCTGAAACTTTCATTTCATATTTCTGTTAGTACAACAGCGCCCTCTCCTGAGGAACGCTCTAATTAGCCATTCGTGACTGCAAGATTATTAGATGGAGCTTACTATGGTGTAAGCTATTTGTAAATATGTATGTGTTTATTAGTTAAAAATTGCATAGCCATTACTTACTTTATTGGTCGTCAATTTGCAATAGATAACCAGTGCCTTTGGACTTGTATTAAAACATGGTATACTTTTAACATGGTAGCACGTGAACAGTTTACAAAATTAACCGTTTCAGAAATGCATCAACCTTCGGCCCGATAACCAATGACCATGGCCTTTTAGACTTTGGATAAATAGATTCATTTCTGCATTAAGCCAACGATTGCAATGTTTTCTGTTTTCTTTGAACATTCTTTATATACGCTCCACTGAAATGCTCTGCCACCAGGCGACTGCACGTTGACGTCGCGATTAGGAGTTGGTCACTCTAGTACGGTTGGTGATTCTAGTACGTATAGTATACATAGTATTGTGCACATAACATTGTGTATGCAGTATATATAGTACATATAGTATATATAATGCTAATAGTACATAAAGAGTATATATTATAGTGTAGTATGTGGCTGTATAATAGATTAATAATACTTATGCAGGATGTTGCACCAAGTATTAAAAATAACAAATTTCCATTGAAATATCAAATTTATGAACCTCTTAGAATCTTATTGATAATACTTTCTAAAATAGCGTACAAAAAAGGAGACATTATGTAAGTAATAAATTAAAAATTAATTTTAAAAAAAAATCAAACAATTTGACGAATATAATACTTTTTTAAATGCAAAAACAAATAAATTTGTTTTTAAGATAGTCACTTGTCTTATTAAGTTACCAAATAAAAATATTAACAAGTATTAGTTTCCAATTTGGGTTATCATACAAGAATATAATTTTAGATATCTAACTATAAAAATGCAATGATACAAAAATTCGTGATTAAGTACATAAACAATAAGGTGAAATTGAATAAAAAATATATAAAATAATAACCACATATCAATGAATAGCGATATAAATTAAAGTTATAGTTTATTAAAATAAAAATAATAAATTTGCTTTCATGATAGACGCTCGTCTTAATAAGTTAAATTGTTAAATAAAATTACTTACTAATAATACGTCTTAATAAGTTAAATTGTTAAATAAAATTACTTACTAATAATACGTCTTAATAAGTTAAATAAAATTACTATTTTCAGTTATAAAACTTAAGTTTTCCAATATTTTTGCTAAGAAAATAAGAATAAGAACAAAATTTTAGTTTTCTAATTACAGCAATCGTTCTAAATGTTTTTAAAAAAGAACACATAAAACTGATCTCAAAATTACTCCAGCATCGTTATTTTTAGTGATCGGCATGAATCGCTTTTCTGCATCTTTTAAAAATGCAAACACTACAAAAGACTAACTAATTAAATATCTGTTTCCTCCGAGAAACAAGAACAGTTTTTACACATATCCAGCCTTAGTTTCACTTTGAACAATTAAACAAATGAAACAATTCTGCTTCATTTGTTTTATTTGAATATTCTCATGTCTGCTAGTTGAAGATAACAAATACTTTTAACCGAGCATTCCTGAACTTTAGAAAATACAGATACTTTTGTGGTTAATTAACAGAATTATTGTTTATTTTACTTAACAATGAAGAAAATCAATTTTTAATTACTCGCAATTTATAGACTTTTGTTCTCAATTGTGCAATAATTTCTATTGTTCACAGAAAGACGATCATTTTTAACAAAAGCAAATTCTTTTATTTTTTATTATTTTTAGTGATTGAGCAGAAATCTTTAATTGGCAGATTCTATTTCTATACTATTTTTAAAAAAATTCCAGACTATTAAGGATCCCCACCAGACAGAGAAAGGGATTTTACTTCAAAGGAAAATGATATGAGCGCATTTCCTTTACTTCTTAAATTACTAATTGTTTGAAATATTTTACTGTTTCATTTTATTCATTGAAAAGTTGTTCCATTAAACAAAAATACCGGAATTCAAATTTTAAGGTAATGAATATTTTTACAGATTAAACCTTAAAATGAAATTAAACATTAAAGCATTGAAAAAAATTAAAATATTAAATTAAAACTTGATCATTAAGTTTAATAAGACGCATTTCAATGAATAAAACGAAACGAATTTCGTCTCAAAATATTAATTACCTAGTTAAAAAAGAAGTTTCCTTAAAACGGTGATGGCAGTGGGAACTCTAACAATTTGTTATAATATAGAGTGGTTAATGTGTAATGTTTTTAATTATCATTGAAAAAGGCATGGATAATACATAACTACATAATTCTGCTTTAATTCATATTTTAAAATTATTGTATCTATCTATTGTATTATTTTACGGACAGCGTCCATTTTTCTTCAAGGGTCATTAAAGTAGTAATTGTTATTTCATAGGCAATGCTTCTTTTTTTACAGGTTGATGTTATATTTCGTAAAATGATAAGATACTGATTATTCGCTATTTAAAATTTAAATTTTTTTACGGATTTTGTCGAGAATCTTTGAAGCTGATCTTTGTCCATAATTTCATATCGAGTTTGTACAGTTTATCGTGTAGTTAATTTATAAATTATACATATTTTTATTTATAAAACTGGCGACATTTTATAATTTAATGTTACTTTTAAACTTAAATTTTTATTAAACTTCAATTTTTGGATAAAAATTAACGTCTTTATTTCAAAACTGATTGAACAAAAAAGATCATTATTTATTTTCATTAAGGATCCATAACCATAAAAAAGCCTTTTATAAAATGCAAATTAGGTGCAGTACATTTTAAGATGCGACTTATTGCTTTTCCAGAATAATTATGGAATTTTAATTTCACAATTCATAAAATTCACAATTCATAATTTCACAGTTCATAAAACGCACAATTCATGATTTCACAATTCATAAACACACATTGTGATGAATTTTACAATTCATAATTTCACTATTCAAATTATGAATTTGCTCTTTCATTCGCTATGGTATTTTACATCATAACAAGTTCGAATCTAGTTTAACCACAGTGTACCTAATGAAAAACTACATAGATTGATGTGCGTTTGTAAACATGCATAAAAACACTCTTTGCGTATAAACGAGAATGCGGGAACATAATTTAGTTTTAATTTTCTGCAACAGAACGATAATATCATTAATGGTATCACTGCTTAAATTTTAAATTCCTTTTTTAGTTATCATATTATTAAAAAAGAGAAATTTAAAATGAAATGTTCTAGCAAAGTGAAGGAAATAATTTGTCTTCTATCATTCCATAATCCTAGAGAATAAAATTTTACAATATTTCAAGATTTAAAAAGATAGTGACATTTTTTATAGATTTAATTAGATGCATCATTTATTTTGTTTCAAGTAGAATTTTTAAAAATAACACTCCTTGAGGAATTGCAATAAATTATAGTTGCAGATAATTATATTTTTTTGCAACAAATTTACTTGCAACATCATAATTTTTCACATACTATATAATGTAAGGATTGAAATATATGAGACTTAATTGTATACTGTCTGCTACGTCATTGTGGTTATGCATCCTAATTAGCTGTCAAAACGAGGCATTTGTTTATGTTAGTTACAGTTCTTTCCATTCTATTTCGAGTCAGCCTAGCCTATCAAATGTGAATTCTTTTAAGTGATACATTCTACATTCTTTCATAATGAAAAATTTGGTTTATTTCTTAACACGAAGACAGGCACGGAGCCATGCAGAAAATTAACAAACTAATTATGCAGCAAAGTTGACAGATACGCAAAACAAGAGTAATTACGCGAATAATAAAATATATAAGCAAATAATAACTCCAGATTAAATAAAAACGTAGACAATAAAAAATTATATTTTAAAAATTTCGATATGCGACACAACGTTGTACTTAATTAGCGACACGTTAATTGACTTTTTAACTTATGTAAATAAACTTTGCTGGATCTTACCTAGCAATGTCTAGAACGTTACAGGCCATTTTATCTATAATTATCCAGATAGTGCTGAGGTCATAGGTCAGGTGGTTGTGTAACAGAGGTCTTCTTCTTATCGAATTAAGAGTATCACACTACTTATTCCTCGAATATTTTTTTCTTATTATTCTGTCATTTAAAAAGCAATAATAAAAGTTAATACTCCTAACAGTACGATTTATTCATACATCTTTAAATATAATTTCAGAAAGTTCAATGAATCAATATTTATGATAAAAACTTGAAACATTTTACATAGCTTCAAATAGAAGCGTCATTTATTGTGCTTGAAGTATAAGTTATAAAAATAGCACTTTTTAAGAAATAGTAATAAATTATATTTACAAGTTAATGCTACTTTGGAACTTTGAACGATAACATTCAGTATTTATGTTTCGGAACTTACTGAACAAAAATAGACTTTAATATATTCACCTCATAACTAAACAGAAAACATGTTTTACAAAATGCAAACTACTTGCAGCATCTTTTAAGGCTTCACAGTTCGCTACTCCCTTAGAATAAATATTGAACTTTTATTTCACAACTCATAAAACTCGAGTGTCAAAACATTGGCGTTCACACCACGCATTGTTTTCAGCCAACAGCTCATTCTAGAAATTTGCTCAGCCATTCGGACAGATATTTCTCATCATAACAAGCCCGAAGCTAGTCTTACAGCAGTTTTCCACTTGAACAACAACGCATATCGATTTGCGTTGTAAGGATGCATAAAAACATTCCTTGCTCAGAAGCGAGAGCACAATTTACTTTTAATTTCAAAAGATAGAAGAAAAAATATCACCATCACTCTAGGCTCTGAAGAGTAAGAAACTCGACTTCTAATTAAATGTGGAAAAAATAAGAGGTTAATCTTGCGTTATGAGCGATATTCAGAATTTGACACTGAAGACATTTTGAGTTATTTGAAGGGATAATAATTAAGTTTTTCATCAGAAATAAATACCAAAATGCTTCTGATTATGGTCTGATGTTAGCTAATTAAAATTTATTCTTAACTAGTGCAGTGATTCATTTAATTCGTTTGAGCTATTATTCTATTAAACTACAAAATATGATAATTTTTCACTTTAGAGTCAGTCAGGTAAATATTCTGAAATGTTTAATGCAGGGTAAATTTAACTTGCTTTGATATTTTTATGCATAATATTATCATAAATCATTTTAAATTATTTTATTTGTAGTATTATTAATTTAAATTAATAATTTTAATTGATAATTATTTATTAATTATTTATTAAACATTCATTAATAATTTATTAATTTTTTATTAGTTACTTATTGATAATTTATTAATTTTCAATTAATTATTATTATTTATTTGAAGTATTGAGAAGTTAAATTGTTTGGTTAAATCCGAAGAGTTAGAAATATAAAATGTCATAGCTTATAAATTTCCGTTAATTAGAGGACAAACAAATTATAATTTTTTATTCACCTAGTTTTATGGAAATTTATCTAACTTCGTCGCGTTGTTTTCTGAATGATAAGTAAATAGGTTTCATTAATTATATTAAATACCTCATGTCGTGTTTATAAATAGTGAAAAGCATATATCATTTTAGTTTGTATAGTGACAAACTTTTAATTTCACATTTTTTAAAAGTTTATTTAGAATTAAACTTTTTCCCAATGCTGTAATAATTTCATTCATTTCTTTAATTTTGAAAATTCAAAATTTTAGCAAAATCAAATGCTTTTTATTAAACTAAATTAAAATTTAAGAAAATATACTAGTTTTTAAAATAATCAAAAATTAAAATGATATTCTTGAATACTCTTAAATTACATTTTCTGAATAAAATAGTTGAAACCGTTTAATATGTATAAAAAATATTTTGCGTAAATAATTAGGTAGTTTTTAAAGAACAGTATAAAAATAAGACTTTTGATACATCCTAAAAAATATAGTTTTGGAAATCTGATTTTATATTTAAATAATAATTTAAAAATAGTATATAGTAAAATAATCAAAAATTTAGATGCCATTTTTAATATTATCTTAAATAATAATTTCTGAATAAAATAGTAAAAAACATTTAATAGGCTAAAAATATTTTACGTAAATAATTAGGTAATGTTTAAATAACAGTTTAAAAATGACTTTTGATTGATCCTAAAACATATAGTTTTAAAAATCTGATTTTATGCTTAAATAATAATATAAAAATAGTCTAATATAATTACTAATTTTTAAAATTGAAAGCGTAACAAGCTTATTAAATATTTCTCGATGAAATACGCGAGTTAACTTAATACTAAAAAGTGCTTTAACTTTTGAAATTATATAGTACACGAATTTTATACTGTAGCTTATTAATTTAATGAAACTTCAAATCATGTTTCCATATTTTATAGTGTTACTACATAAAACTAAAATTCTTAAATTTGCTTGTTTTTTACTTCAAAATGTGTTTTATCTTTTCTGTATTAAAGTGCTTTAATAAGTCCTAACAAATTTCTCCTCATTTTTGAAACTTTAAAGTGCATTTTTTTGGTGGTAGTGGGGGAAATTTCAAGTGTTATTTGATTTTAAGAATTATTTTAGTAAGTACTTTTGTAAGAACAGGTTTTGTTTAAGTTGAAGAGGAGAAAAATAAACCCAGCTGAAAAACACACTTAAGTTCGCTTTGCACAAGTTGCTTAAGTTTCGTTAGTACTTAATTATATATTATAATCGTTACGTTAATCATTAAATAAATATCATAATATGTGTTTTGTTTAACGTATTTTCATATGCCAATAATCAAATATGCTCGAATAAATTAATTCAGTAAAATTTCCCTTTGAAATCAGTCAAATTGTAATTAATCTGCCTTAAAAACGGTTTGAAAATGGTGTCGTGCTGATCTTAAAGTTCCGTGGGAGAGTTAAAAAAATTCTGAAAATTAGAACTTTTTTTAGATGAAAAAGGATAAAAAATTGTAATGATTTTTAAAACTTTTAAATCTTTAGATCCAATCAATAATCCATTATTTATTTAATACCTTGATTTCCTTTAGAAAATTATTTAAAGTAAAATACGAAAGAAAAAAAATGGCATTTGTTTACAAAAGAAAAACATTTTTTTAAATAACAATGTATGGAATAAATAATGGAAATTTTCTGCATTTGTAGCAATTTTTAAATCAAAATAAAAATAACTCAATACTAGGAACCATTTTCAACTTTCAACTAGGAACCATTCTCAACTTGACTAGGAACCATTTTCAACTTTTACAGCAGTTTTTTTTAAAAAGTTTTCATTGCAAAGAAAAATATAATTCGGCTTATTCTTATCATTTTTATGAATATATGCGGCAAAACAAAATTCACAACTTGACTACATATAGCTCTAAAACAAAATTAACTGTATGACACAAAACCTACATTAAAATTATTAATAAAAAAATTAGTCCTCTAAGCCCTTCAAAATAAAGTCTTTTATTGGTTAAAACGTATATGAATGATTTTTATATACTTTATTTTCACAATCAGGGTTCCGATGAAAGAAGGTTGGTCATTTAAGGTTCCATAAATGGAAAAAAAATTGAAAACCGTTACGTAGAGTCCTATTTTAGGGACATTTTTTGATAATATATCATAGGTTCACAAAAAAAAAATTGATATAAAATGAGAATTAAGTATTAGTATTGCAAGGAGCCGTGAAATTCACGAAAAAAAAATAATTTTTATGGAAATCAGTTTTAGAAATAACAACCATAGCGTTTTTATTAATTGATAAAGTATGCAACATATGACTACGCATAAACACAAAGAGAAAATGAGGAATAGCTTTTAAATTACGTAAACAAGTTTCTACTTGCAGTATATACATAGTTGCAGTAAATACTAAATTACTCAGTGTGGTAGGTATTAGCCCTGGGTAGGTATAAGGTTTGTCTACCTCGTTTTCAGTCGGTGTTCGATTTCCCGCTCTAAAAGCTTGGAAGTCTGATCGTATTGTTTTAAATCTGATCATGTTTTACTGGTTCTAATTACATTTTAATGTCCCCAGTTGTTTCAAAACCGAAAGAGGTTTAATGTTCAAGAACTGGAAAATAATTTACACAGTTTTACTTGCTTTACTTCGGTAGAACAACTGAATTTCCCTGGGAAAATTTTTTGTGATTCTGCATGATTATCAGGACCATAAATATATTATCATGCATTTTTTTATTTTAGAATTCTTCTGTGTCATAAACCTTAAAATTCTGAATTTATTATCGTAAACTGGATGATCTGAGCGATGTTTTAACTAGGCGAATTATACTTCCAGGGGAAAAAAAATTTCGAACTGCACTGTAAAAGAAATCCTTGTGAAAATACGATAAATAAGTACCGGGACTTCAAATGCCAATGTATTTACTTTAAAATCCATTTTTTTACGTAAAATTTTAAGGAACAAGAGAATCTTAATTATTTTTTACAGTGCCATGTACACAATTACTGTAATTTAGAAATGATTATATCTATAAAAATTACGATACAGGAGTTTACAACAAAAATGAATTTTACAGTAAAACTCACTGGCGCCCTAAATATCGGTACATTTTACAGTAAATTTTAGGCAGTTTTTTAACAATGTATTACTCTGAAAAACATAAAAGCATTGTTTTTTTTAATGAAGAACTTAATTTTTAGAGTAGTTTTATAAATGACAACAACAGTTCAGACTGTATTGGAACAGAGTAGGCCTTTTTTCCGGGCCAGACTTGTAAATTGTTATTACTACAATTATTATTAACATTATTATTGCATCTTTAAAAAGAAAAAGTTTTATTTTTTAAGTCTTTAATTTTTTTATTCAATTCATTTAACGTGAGAGATTTATTTAGAATTAAAGTTATGTCAGCAACTACACATTTCTTAAACAATATCAGGATGTTCTTACTCGACCTGCCTCATCACATTTCGTCATTAACTTTATTATATATGACACCAAGAACAGTGAATGCATACTGTAGACAGTTTACAGAACATTAAGACCCGAATTCTTTTTTCAATTTATTATATTCAAATCTTAACTCTTAAATCCCGCTAAGAGCTTAACAATAAAAATCATCAAACTTAACAACAACAAAAAACCTAGTTAAAGGGTAAAAATAAAACACGTATCTCGAAGCATCACTGGAATTAATTCTCCACTACTCTCAACTCTATTGATCGATTTATTGCGTTACATTCTTTAACAACATGTGTTACCTTGTCCTGCTAAATTGCTTAATGTAAAGTGTCAATAATTATGTTTTACATTAATATCTGATGGAGAATGCAATATTGGGTGTGATATGTTTGTCACAATGTCATTAACAAAGTTAATTAATCTGTTAATGGAGTTGCTAATTAAATTTTACAGAACCGTGCTTTATTTCATTTTTGATAATATCCCGCAATATTACTGATAGGAATTAGCTTAATAATACGAAATGAAATGTTCGTTATTATTTCTATAAAATTATTTCTTTGGTTGAAAGTGTTGAGAAATTTGTAAAATGAAATCTGTGCTGAAATTTTACACGACCTATCATCAATACATAACTATTAACTACGCAAAATATTTCATACATCTATAATTTTAAAAAAAATTCCCATTTGACCTAGTAGAAGGGAAAATTAGTTTCACATTTGGTGCCAATACACTGAAGAAAAAACCTACTAGAATATGGTAAAATGTATTTTCTCTGGCTGGTACACAAAAAATCATGGTAATTTTTACCGAAACCCTTTGATAGTTATTTTAGTAAAATTAATACTAAAATATGGTTTTAAAATCTGTGATAAAAGTTGGTAGTTTTTTTATGATACTAAAGTGCACGGCATAAAACCAATTGTTAGGTTAAATTTTATTTTCAGTTTTGTATTTGTTACTAAATGTATGACAATGGGGAATTATAATTTGGAAATCTAGAATTAACGGTAAACTGTTACTGCATGAACGAAAAGATTTTCAAATGAATGTTTTAAATACCGTTTATTTTGGTTTTAGCAAAATGATGATACCTTTTTTTTTTTTTTTTTTTTTTTTAGCTAGAAGTGCTTTTACCGTACAGTACGGTAATTTTATCGGAATTTCTTTTCTCCGTTGCAACCCGAATTTGTTCTTTCTTTCCCACCGACTTGCCGGACTGGATTCAAACGAAAAATCACCGGCGCCAAAATAAAATGAAAAAATAGATTCAAAAACTAACCTTCCTTATATTACATTGTCCGATATTGTATGATTTCAGTTATGTTTTTGGGTGACAGCTATTTTGCTTTAATCGTTTGAGAAATCAGAAATGTCTCCAAAATTTTGAAAGAATCTTTAGTTGGCAGAATTCATTCTCGGATAACCAGAAAGTTACGCAAATTTTTCCAGATAAAAAAAAAATTATATTTTTGTTATTTTTTCTTTCTTAAAAGTTCTGCGCCTAAGCCAGCTGGTAAGCACCCTGCCTGACTATTTCGGCAGCATTGTGCTGAATGTATGCTTCCTGTTATGACAGCTTCATTTACACATATTATTTACTTTATTAATTTTTATTATTCATTTACATTATTCTGAATAGTATATATATTTTACCTTCCCTTTTGTAATTATAATTTAGAAGACACTATAGAAATATAATTTAGAAGACATAATTTAGAAGACATAATTAGAACATAATTTAGAAGACACTATAGAAATATTTTTTAAACATTTTGAAAAATATTACTTACAATTTCTTGCAAAGCACAAAAAAGTATACTTTGAAACTTTATGTGCAAATTATTCCAACGTTTATTGGAATATAATGATTTTTTGTACTGTATTTAAGACTCTTCATAAAAAAAAATTTAATTCAAAATTTGATATTCCTTCCTATGGTAAATTTGATGTGATGAAAGAAATATATTAAAATTTAGAAGCTTCCATACGAATAATCTTTAAGAAGACCTTATAAACCTTCTTACATCATTGTAACTTACTCTCCTAACGAAATTTAGATGATTATGATTTTCATAAGCCAGAATTTAGGCATATAAGAAATTTAAAAATAATATTTATGTTAAAAACAGGTGAAAGAACTGAAATATTCATTAATCTGCGATGTTATTATTTGATATGCATCTAAACATTATTTTTATTAACAAAGACGTAATTAAGTTGGAATTAAAGTATTTTTAAGAAAAATAGTACAGTAACTGCAAAGTAATCTTTTTCACTTGTATTCAGGCTGATTCTGTGATCAAGGGGCACATTTGAGGGGGGGGGGAGAGCGAAATCTAAAACACGTGTTTTTTATGTCGGAATTTAGCGTGCATAGTGGCTTATTATGACATGAACGTAAAATATGGCACGAGAAGAAAAATTAATCGATTTACAAAATCAAATGAAAGAGCTTGCAGCAATACGGTGTTCGCAATAAATGTTGAAAATTGTTTTTTGCAATAGTTTTGTTCCACTCCTACAGTCAGAGTTGATGGAAAATCGTTTCACACGGGAACCAATGCAACCTCTCTAACATTGTGTGCTTTAAATCACAATAATAAAAAAGAATATTAAGCATGTTTACACATAAGCAAAGCATGCTCATAACATAAGCAAAGAGATACACCAGAAGTTTTCTAAATTTCTTTCGGTTTTAGGAACCTTGTTATTGTTTACATTTAGTCAGCAATCCATAATCAGAGCAGAGAGATTAAGAATATATTTACGTTTTGGTTTTAAACTAGGCTTACAGTTGAACTAGCTACGTCAAAAAAGGAAAATTTAACTAGTCCATTTTGAACATTTATTGAGAATACAGTGTTGCTGTAAAAAAGAACTTCGCCTAGATTTTGTATAGAAACACATTTTTCCACTCGTGTCATTATTTTCATTTTTTTTTTGCTTCTGTATCTTAACACGTCACTTAAGATCCTACATTTCTATACAAAAAGTACATGTTTCAGTACCCACTACCACCTCTCCAAAATTGTCCCATGATCATCCTGCAAGAAGGTTTCCCGAATGAAAAATGAATAGCGCCTGAAAAACTACCCAGACAACAGCGACAACCTTAAATGTTAAGAGAAGCGTAGGGCAGATTGCGGGTAACTAACTAAATTGTACGAGAGTATTTAAAGTTAAAGTTCAGTCCTGCTCAGTTGGTTTTGTTCAGAACAGAAAAACGCAGGTTTCTAGTGACAGAATGCTATCGCAATGTGAACATTTATTGTTAAATTTTCTTGGTAAACACTATCTAGGAAAAGCAACTGATGCATAAAATTCCGTTAATTACTTGTATGATTATCGGATTTTCTAAGACTTAAAACTAGCAAACGGAATAACCTCCCATGAATTTTCTGTTTACGTTGATGAATTCATAAGAGGTAATCCAAAATCTGTGTAACACGTACATAGTCTGACATAAATATTAAAAAAATGCACAATGATCTCCAGATATTCAAAATTGTGCTACTCCATTTTTTTCTTCTTGTCTCGACTTTACATTCAATTTAAATTCTGTCATGTGAACTTCTTAGTTATATGCAGTCAGCGGCACATTTATTAACCCATATTTATAATTTTAAAGGTGGTGCTGCTATTATTTTGACGCTATCATGCTTATCCATTTTCCTTCTTGACAACTGTAATAATTTTTTTTTTGAATAATGATAGGAATATTTTAGGAACCCTACACAATCCAACCCTAAGCGAATTTTTACACTTGCGTACAATTTCCAAAAAGCTGATATTGCAAAACTGAGTGACTTGATTCTTAAAAATTGTATTCAATAATTTTTAAGAATAAAATAAATGAATGACTTGATGTCTAAATGTCATTGCAGCTGTAATACCCTAATTATAAAACGAAATAATTAAAACATATAGTTTAAGGACAAGAATAACATAATGAAATCTAATTTTACATCAAATATGTTATGATAAAAAAAGATGCTTAGCTTCATTAACGTTTAAAATAAAATTAAACAGCACGCTATTAAATGTATATTAAATACTTATAAAAACAATTGTTATTGCAATTATTACACTATTATATTACACACAACTGAAAAAAGTTATAAACATTAGTATTCTGTAGTATAATTATAAAAAATAATTATAGATAATGAAGCACTTGAGGCTAAAAAAGATATAGAATTGGAAAAAGGATAGTTTGATTCTTTTTATGACAGTCAATCAAAAATAATAACAAAATAATAATCGAAGTATTCAACTACTGTAATATTATATTTATTTTTTAAATCACAGATTAATGCGTATAATTTTACTCAGCTCCGAAAGGATATTATTTTATTTTAAGAATATTGCGTAACGTTTATCACTATATTTTTCATTTTTTTCATTTTTTTACCTCTTAAGAGCGAAAAAAAAATTAATTAAAGGAGCTGTAGCCAGAATTTACTTTGTTCTACAACTTGATTAAATACCACCTCCTTCTCTTTTCGAGTGTTCCTCAAACCTTCTACCACTAGAATAGCAATGACCGTAATTTTTACAAAAACTATGAATAATATATAACATTTAACAATACTATAAAATTATTAATAACATATATTATTATTATAAAATTATTATTAACAATAATAAGAATTATTCATTTCTATTATTATAATATTTTATATTATTCTATATTAATTATCCTATATTATATACACAATATATATTTTAGATTTCAAAGATTTTCAGAATTTTAAAAGTAAATAAAGACTGATTATTACTTCATGAGTCTTTTAATGTATTTAGAATTGAGTTACTACACGTTTTTTCTGTTGTTTTAATTTTTCTACTGCTAAAACCACTTTTAGGGTACAGTATTTATATTGGTAAATATCATTAATCAGTATAATAACTATACAATAAATTCAGTTAATATCATTATTATTATACAATAATATTATTGTTATGCTGCAATATTTATATATTTTTTTATTAAAATGATGAAAAATACCATACTGGCAGCTCTACAGATTGCAGGAATGCAACTACTG
Organism: Parasteatoda tepidariorum; assembly: GCF_982258835.1. NCBI lineage: Eukaryota > Metazoa > Arthropoda > Arachnida > Araneae > Theridiidae > Parasteatoda > Parasteatoda tepidariorum. Next base: position 49,968,267 of record NC_141762.1, on the reverse strand, counting down.
AGTTGAAATTTGACACACTGGAGGAACTTTAGTTGTTTATAAATTTAACACAGAGTTCGAAAATTATTTTAATTTTAAATGCTTTTCTTTTAAATTTTTTCTTAATTTTTTTGCTTCTACATTTTGCTTTTTCTGCCCAAAATCTTTAACACTTAGAAACTTGAAATTACGAAAGTATGCAGAAAAAAATACGTGAAGTACGACGAAATTAAAAAAAAATTAGGATTCGACAATTAGTTTGAAAATCATTAACTATCCTCTGAAGTGAAACTAGTTTAAGCTTGGCGTGCTGAAAGAGCCATTTTTGAGAGAAAGATTACATGCCTCCAGATACAATATTTATGTTGGAATTTTTAAAAGTCAAAGAAAAATTAGCAAAGAACTATATAGACCATCTCGTTTCATCAACTATTGAAATTTCTTATAATTTATTTCTCCTTATTCTTTAGATTATTTTTTTTCAAGTACAGATACTTATTTTTCAAATTTAGGCAATCGTTTATTTCGTTACGTTTGGCATGATAATAAAATGTCTTTACATAAAGCTGCTTATTTTGAAAACAAAATGTTCTATGTTTTTGCATAAAATATTGACATTTTAGCAACAAAGAAATAAAATAAAAAAACAATTATGAATGTGAAGACATTATGGAGTACGGGGATCAAACTGTAAAATATTACAGATCAATTTACGGTTTAAGGCACCATACTTTTATGCTTCATAATCAAAATCCATTTTGTCATAAGATATTGTACCGTAACTTTAACAATATATGTATTAAATTAGAATTATTCAAAGAATTTATGGTAATTATTACTTTAAAAGCATGATCCGGTAGCATTATATTAATCATTCTGAGTGTCCCCACTTTTTACCGTAATTTAAACTGGATTTTTTTAATCTGTAGTGAGTCGAGCGAGCAGGGGGAATAGCTTCCCAGTAAATATAAAAATATGTTATTACTCATAATTAATATTTTGAAAAGTAAACAAACCAACTTTAAGTTTCTTATAAAATACGGACCATAATAAAGCGCAATAGGGAAAATTTAATTATACTATTGTTTTCCATTTGCCTATTTTATTTCATGCATAATGAAATTTAAATTATTTTATTTCCCACTACTATACCAAAACGTCTGCATAATTAACTTAAAACACAAAATTTAAAAATATCACACTGGAAAAGATTAAATTTTAGTATGGAGTGTTGAAGAAAACAACCATTAAAAATGTAGGATTTAAAATTGAAAATGTTTAGAAGGTTTTATTTCTCTTTCCTTGACTGAGCATCCGCTAAGCTTAAGAAACTCTCACAGCTCTATAAACCTTGTTTGCGGCTGACTTTGTATAGCCCCATTTTATACAAGAAAATACCGTATAAAGTAGGGTATTAGATTTTCTAAGCAGACATAATATTCTGAAGCGCATTTCGTTTCTACAGCCGAAGCTGAAAAATCGTCTTTATACCGTAAGGTTAGATAAACTAATATTAACTTTTCTTCTGAGATTAAAGAAAGATGTTATTAAAGTTTCTGTCTGAAGTTAAAATTAATATTTCATGCAGCATTAAATTTATTTCAAATAAATTCATTAAAAAATATGTATATTATCTGTTGAATATATTTCAGAGAATTTTTTTTTTCTAATGTTTATCTTAAAGTAGTTAATCTTTATGTGTAAAAGTTGTTGGAAGCATTTAAAAAGTTAGTATTTTAAATTATTACCCATTGGCAAAATTGGTCTTGGTTTGGATTTGATGGCATCCTCACACTTTTCAACTATAATAATCATAGTAAACAGTGCGCATGCGTCGTCATTGCATGTGTTGCTATGGCGACCTCTGCTGTTTGCTAATTTTTTTTAGAATTCTTTTTTTCACTTTTAATTTTAACATGCACTAAGTTGGTACATTTATTTTTGAGATATGGGAGCAGAGAGATCTCATAAATACTTAGTTGTGAATAAAAGAGAATTTCATCATTTGAACGATATTTTTGCTTCTATTGCTTTAATTAGGAATCAGAAATTCCAACCTACAGTTCAAACTGGATCGTTTTCAATACTAATTCAGGTGAATATCACAAATAAAGAGGGTTCAAACTGATTGGCATGGTCCCAAAAGTTCGAGTTGAAACCAGAAAAAAACGATGCCAATGCCTAAATTTACAAAGCCAAGCTGAAAAAGCCAAAGAGCGTAGACGGGAATACCTTAAGTGTTACCCAAAAACGGAAAAACGAAAGGATTCCGTTCACAAACGCAAGCATGAAGCCCGTCCCTCACAAAAGTATCAAAATGGTCGAGAGAATTGAACCCTACCGATGAGCGAATGGTGGTTCTCCGAACTCCCTTCCGGCAAATACGAGGACTGGGTGTTAATCACCAGTTAGGGATAAAAGGATCCATTGTCTACTTACCCAATAACTTGCAGAAGACAGTAGGCTGTCCTCCATGCAATATAAATGATTTATTCACTATTCATGTAAAATTGAAAAAAAACCTAGCTTTCAAATCATATTTCATGTATGAACTTGTGAATCCGAAACGGGTGTATGATGCAGCTTACAATCTCCTTCAAACACCATTGTACCAATCCGAAAATGTTAATATTGATCTCGATAGGCTGCCTATTCAGTCCTATTCAGAATAATTTACACAGAATGTGTCTGAGCTGCATTCAAGTATGTTTGCGAAATTGTATACTGAGCAGTTTAGGAGTAACAGTTAAAGATGTCCAAGATGAAAACACAATAAAATTGCTATTCGAAGAAAAATTAGACAACGACCATTTTGCTAATGGGTAACCTGTGATCACAGCAAGGCGATTACAATTTTTTTTAAAAATTTTTTTAAATTTGAACCACATTCAAACATATTTTCAGAATTTGCGTAAATGGTCGCCGGTGCAAGTCGTATATCGGGTTAAGTTATCGACTAAAATATTTATCTATTTAATAGACATCAAAAATGTATCTATTTAATAGGTTTGACTTCTTAATTAAGTTAACAGAATTTTTTTATTTTCTCCTGAAAATGCTGCTTTGAATGAAAATTTATACTTTGTAACCGCACTGAAGCAGTTTATTTACATTTCCGCAACGTCTCGGAAACACTACAAAGATACTTTAAATACTTTCAGGCGCTACGACGTAAACAGTTTGCGTTATGCACATTAGGAAGTAGCTTACTACTACCTGTATGATAAAAATCTAACCAAATTTTTTAATACGTTACAAAACTGTGGGTGAAGCTGCTGTGCATTGTGTAATCACATTAAAACTAAAACTTTTGTGTAATATATTTACAAAAGAAACTATATTTAAGTAGTACTATGTTTTAAATATACTTTTATGAAAAAATACAATTAAGTTTTCCGGTAAACTAAGTCAGCTTATTTTGATTTGTAACTGGAGATATAATTCTTCACTGAAAATAAAAATGGAGATGCGATCGATGATTAGTGATTGGATATCTAAACATTACACTCGTTAAGCTGATTCACACATTTCTCTTGTGCTTCAAGAACGTAACGTTGTTCAGCTAAAATAGTAAAACACGTTCACAAAATTTTCGATATGGGTTATCGAATTCCATCTATTTATGTATTTATTTATGAGCCTCTTATTAATTATCAGCAGATTTAAGAGATAGAATGAACCGGGATAGCCTGGTTGGTAGGGCATTTGGCCCATGAAAAAAGGTCGTCAGTTCTGTCTCCACCGGCTGACGACTCTCCGTGTAGTAAATGGTGACTGGTGCACGTTAAATCTGTCGGGTCACAAACTCCTCAATGTTCCCATTACAAGCCATACCTCTGGGGGTGATGAATTGGAGATTGATCGTTCTCTGGTTTAGGTGAAAATTACGTTCTGTAGGTGCATGAATGGGTCTGCCAATAAACAGGCTGTGACGTGTGTGTGAGTGAAGTCCTATTCTTAGCAATAGATGGCCCCACTGAAAAGCTAGAAACGCACCCTCTGCCTTAAATTCGCTTGGTTTCAATAAGCAGGCTAACTAGCATTGGCAAGTAGCATTAGAAACAATAACAACAAAAATAGCAGCAGTAAATTCGCAGTCAAAACAGATTATCTCATAATTTATTACGTAAACATCATACTATTTGATATTATAACATAAAAAAATTTTGAGAGCACGTTAAATTTATGATATATCTTAAGAGTTTAAACATTTTCAGAAAAGAGATATAAAAGTTTGAGTTATGAGAAGTAAATTTCACTTAGATAAAATTCGGAAAACATAGTTGATACAGTTCAATAGCATTAACAAAAAATTAGTCTATAGTATTTTGTCTCCCTTTAGTAACTTTCTTACCAAACTTCATTTTGCATATGATTTATCTGAAGTTAACAAATTATAAGATTCCTTCAAAAGATAAATCACCTAATGCACACTGCAGAATCACTTAATTTTTTAATAAAATAAATTTCTTGCTTTTAGCTCAGTTGTTTAAGGGAATAATTTTCTTGTATTGATACAAATATTTTTTCTATCGATTCTTATTGTAAGATCTAATATTTATTGAAAATTTTTTATTTGAAACTGTTAAATAACAATTTATTTTAATGAAAATAATTTTTCTTATCAAACATCTCATTAAAAAGATCGAACAAATTTCAGAACGTCTAAATGAAAATATCTTTTTTTAAAATGCTAAAATAATTTTTAAAAGATCTATGCTTCTTAAAAAAAGAAAGAAAAGAAAGATTTTTTTTTAATATTTATATTTATTATATATCAAAAATATTCTGCACAACAGCGATAAAAATAGGTTGCAGTAAAAATCTCGATATTTTTATGTATAATGAGCATGCATGAATAAAGTATAAAGGGGTATTTTTTTTTTGTAAGTTTTAATTTAAAAATGGTGTACATTGTTAGAAGTTTTTCTCTAAAATTACGGGCAACAGTCTGTTGATCCAATTAACTGTAAAGTTTACGGTTAGGAATATGTCTTTACCTTCATGGTTTTTAAACCGTTTACGATTGGTATCATTATAAAAACGTGAAAATATAACTGTACAGTTTTGTGCCATTTCCAACTAAAATGATTTCAAAACCGTAAAAAAAGAAATATAACGGGACATCGGAGTTAGATTTTTCGTGATGTAATGGACATTGGAGTTCGGATGCAGTTGAGTTGTGTTTTGTCAAGTGAAGCGTGGAATGTAGCTTGTTTAGATTATCTAGTGGTCGCCTCTATAGTAAGATATAGGGAAATTCGATACTTTTTTTTTTGCTTCAAGTCATCTATGCATAAATGAGATTTTCATTTTCCAATAGTCTAGGGTTACGCAAGACACTGAATAATTTTCACGTGCTGAAGGAATAGAGGAAATATTATGGTGTGAATGCTAAAATCCGAACTACCTTTCAGTCGGTCATGAGATTGATAAATGAGATTATCTCTCTCAGCTAAAGTATGTACCCAGCTGTAAATAAATAAGAAGTTACATAATTTATTTGCCACTCATTTATTACTATAAAAATATTATATATTCGCAGTTGTGATAGGCATCCGTTAATGGAAAACAAAAACTCGCTTAATTTACTAAATACTTATTTATTTACTAAATTATCCTTAATCCTTATCATTTTACTAAATTTATTATTAATTAAACATTAACAGTAAATTTAATTTTTTTTATTATAAATTTGATTTACTTTTAACTATAATTTATTTATAAATTAAATTTATTTGGAACTTCAATTTATTTTAAAATTATTAACCATCGTTTATGACTGTTTCTGAAAGAAAATTAAAAAAAAATAAGTGGAACTACATCCACAATCTGAAAGTATATAAAGCATAATTATTTAACAAATCCAGACTAAATTATTATCGAAAAATTACCGAATTATCGAACAATTATCGAACAATTAGTTTTAACAATATAATTGTTTTCATTTTTTAATGTAAATTTCATTTAAAAGCTGAAGTTATATTTCTGTTCCTTTAAAAATAAAATAAGAATATTATCTTTGTTTCCCAATGAAAGCAATACAATGGCTTATGTAAATATGCAAGAATATCCCGCTTCAATTAACTTTAAGAAAAGCTTAATTTTAGTATATTACTTTTTCAGTATAACTTGTAAAAAAGAAAGTCACAAAACATACTTGGAATAAATTAACAACATAAAGAAAACTCATTAAGTTGTCGGAAACTACAAGATTTAATTTGTTTTAAGTATAAAAACACAACGATTGTCTAAATATTAAATAAATATAATTTTCAAGTGAATAAACACATTTCACAATGAGATACATTATGTGAGTATACTCATTCTTAAAGAATAATGACTTCATATTTTGGTTCTTAGCCAGAAACAAATAAATGTAAGAAATAGAAAAATTTAAGAAAAAGAAAACATAATGGTGAAAACTGAATAAGCAACTTCTTCAAACAGATTTTGTTTTATAAAAAGTACTAAACATTTCACTGTTTCAAACCCAAAAAATGAATTAGTCAGCATTTTTCTTGCTGGCCAAAAGTAGAATTTTTCAACGGAAACGGTTATGGCAATTCTTCAACTAAGGATAAGAAGTTTTTCTGCTTGTTTATTTGCCAATTTTGTTGCTAGTATGATGCCGTCAGATTTTATCTTGTTAAAGATTCCAAAGTACTTTTCAGTAAATTTCAACTTTCCTCTCATATTAAAAGAGTTCATCATATTTTGCATAATGCATTTTGTTTGTCCTGCCTTTTGTCTTTGTTAAAACTTTGTTCTTAGAGTATAGTTCTTAAGTATAAAAGAAGCTTAAAGGAACTTGATATAAGCTGTGTTTCGTAAAACTTGTACTGCAGAATAATGCTATAAAACATTTGAATGTCTTATAAAATATAAATATTTCTTAAAAATATTTTAAACTGTTTAGAAGAATTTTCGAAAGTGTTATTAAATAACCTCATTATTATGAGTTATATAAAAAAAAATTTTTAAAAAATGAGCATAAAGCATTAAATAATATTAAGTTTACCATAAGTAAGGACAAAAAACAAAACATAAGTTTAACTTAAGTTTTATTATTATTTTATCATTTCAATTCAGACATAAATTACTTTTCGTCAAAAATTACATCAACTTATATTTTACATTTCTATAAAGCTTGAAAAATAACAATTATAAATTAAATTTAAATTATGATTTTTATGATGCCCATAAAAATTAAATTTTAAAAGCAAAGTTATATGCGTATAAATTTTAAAAGAATTTTTGTCTGTTCTCTCCTTTAAAAATAATATGAAAATACGTAAATTTTAACCGAAATATATCAGTTTGAATTAATCTATTACAAAGGTATTTATAAAATTATTTTAAGAAGTATGTTATTAAATTTATATTAACTAAATCAAAAGTATTTAATTATTATGCAGTTATTTAATTTTCATTTTGTTTGAGTGCTAATTACAATTCATATAATTCATATAGTCATAATATAATAATAATTCATACATTCATACATAATATAATAATAATTCATACATTCATACATAATATTATAATAATTCATACATAATATAATAATAATTCATACATTCATACATAATATTATAATAATTCATACATTCATACATAATATTATAATAATTCATACATTCATACATAATATAATAATAATTCAAACATTCAAATGTTTATCATAAGGTAAACAAATTAAAAATTCAATTATTAGTACATATATTCAGAATGCATGTATTTATGAACATATTTTGTGAATTGACATTTTATGGGAAATATAAAATTTAATGCAAATTCTGCAAAGTAATAGTATTTGAATTCTTCAAAAATGATTAATATTTGACAAATATTTTTCGTCTCCCCGGATACAATTATTAAAAACCATTTATTTCAGGAAGAAAAATGAGAAAGGAAGAATATCACTTTAATAATGATGTTGAAATGATTTATAATGAAAATGAAAAGCTAACAGATTTTAAACCAAATAAATTTTCATTTAGTTGTCCATTTAAGTTTTGAATTTTGAAATTTGTAAGGTTTATGTAATTGATATGCTTTTAAGATTTACATGTTAACGCAATTTACTTTGTGCCATGAGAGAGCACGCATATTTGAAAATTGACTTAGTTTAAGATAATGACTTTTTCATAGAGTCTATATTTAAAATTTAAATACGTTATAGCTCTGCATTTAGAACTTAAATATGCAGATTAAACGAGAAAGATTTCAAATAGATGTTATTATTCTTTTGAATATCATGTGTAGTTAATCGTTTAATTTATTTTAATTATGTACCAGTCAATAAAACGGTTAAAAAAAGTATTATAATCTTTATGCAAAATGCTTAAAAACAGATAAATATCACTCAGACAGGTACTTGATACACGTGGGTTTCTTCAAGAAATATTATTGATCTATGTATTTTTTAAAAATCTTATCAGAAAAGAATAGAAATAAGCATTGGGGATCAGAAATTCGTATTTGAGTGCCCTGTAAAAAAGCAATTGAGCAAATGTTAATTTCATTTTTTGTGTTAATGTTAATTTTAATTTTTGCGTATTTCTCTATATCTCAAGAACTTTTAAGGGGAATTAAAAAAACTTTTTAAAATAATTATAAATTTCGTTTATCTAAAGGTAATTCTACGAAAAATTTGACTTTTAGCAAATATTTATCATTTTTATTATATTGATTAATAATAATCGAAAAAGTTTTTACATCCTTTTTTTACATCCTTTTAAAGAAGATAGTTTTAATTGACAAAAAAAAACACAATTTAAGGGAAGTTGGTCGCTAGTTATAGTGTAACAGTAATAGTTTCTGAGAAATGGAATTTAAAAAATATGACTTTTTCAAATATCGGTTTTGCAGGAACTATTCGACCGATTTCGCTCAAATTTTGTATTTTAATATTCAAATTTTTGTTTTTTTAAATGTTGAATTTTAATTTAATGTAATCAAAATTAAAGCAACACAAATATATCGTGGACATAGGAGGCCTGGGAGGAAGAAAAAATCTCAGAACCCAATAAGATCCTTATTTTCAGAATTCCAGGTCCAAAAATTCCAGGTCAACACCACATAGCCACTGCCAGCCACCACACGAACCAAAGCAAAATCCCTGCAACTATCGCCATTAACTTATTTATTTAAACAACCTGAAAAAAATAATAAAAAAGAACATACAAAAATTAAAATAATACAATCAAAATTTTTAAAGTTCGCATGAAAAAGCTCGCAAAAAATCCACTATTAAAACATCTTTCAATAATAAAAAGGAAAACAAAGCACACTCTACCAGAAAAAGATTAGCAAAATTACCGTACTGCAATGTAATTTTTAATAAAGAAAAAATACTTAATTATGGTTAATAGAACCATAAGTAAATTGTTTCTAAACCATTCTTTTGGAAATTTTTCTTCGCCGTAGTAACGGTTTACCGGAAATTCCGGCTTTCAAAATTATTATTCTTATTACCCAGATTTAGTAAAAAATACGAAACTAAAAAGTAAATTCTACCGTAATTTATACCATGCTATAAAGTATCATGATAAAATTATCAAATTTTACCACGTTTACCAAATTTTTTCTTATATTATAAAACCATACTTTACTCTTTAGTTTATCAAAACCATTACCAAAGCGCTTCGGTAAAAACTCGAGCTTTTTGGTGTTCTCATAGAGCCAGAAACGTGGTAAATTTTGATGTATTCCAATTGTTTTTTCTATACATTATTGCTAAGTGTATTTACCAAAATAAAATTAAAAACCGCAAAAATATTTTTGGTCCGTCTTCTTGTACAAATAAAAAACTATTTTAATCAAAAACGCAATAGTTTTAACTCGCAAAAGCTTCACAAAAAAAACTTTTTTTTTCAGGAAGTATTTTATCAGTTTCAAAGTTTTTCTATATTTCATTTAGAAAAATGAGGATAAATCATCGATCTTTTGGATATTCACTAGATTTAGTGCTTCGGAATGAAAGAAACATGTGCCTGTCTTCGGTATTTCCTTTAAAACGTCAAAACTCGAAGCAATATATCACTGTACAAACTTTCTTGAAGTAAAATACTGACAAAATACTTTTTTTTCTAGTTCAAAGCATCATAGAGTAAAAGATTTAATTTTAAATAATAGTTCCAAAAGGGTTTTCGAAAAGATATTCTAATCTCAATATAATTTTCCGATTTCGTATTTCTTTATTTATGAACCGCAATCGAGTAGAATTGCTTTTATTCAAGATTTATTTGTTACGAAAATGCTGAAAAATTTATAGAACTCTTCCAAAAAAAATTTTGTTTTAAGTGATATGAATTATTCTTCTAAATTTAAGTTTACGCTATTTTGTCTTCTAAAATTAATTTTCACAGAAAGCTTTAATATAACTATCTCATGTTAAATCAAACGTTTCTTTTAGAGACTTATGGAGTAATAAATGAGGCACACTTAACTTAGATTATATATATATTCTAATTTCTTAATTTTTTTGTAAATCTGTTTTTTAAAAAAAAAAACAAAAAAAAATTATTTTGGGTTATTTTTTTATTTTTTTATTTTTTTTTTTTTTTTGAAACAGCAAAAATAGTCTCGAAAATCTTACCCCCTCTCTCAAAAAAAGGAAGAAAAAAAACATAGAAGTAGAAAAAATAACCAACTATAAAGCATACAAATTTTATACAAATTGAAATGAATGAAAACACTTGATAAATTTATTTTTTTTTTTAAAAAATGTCAAGAGGAACGACTAACAAAGCAATGACATCAAGGAATGTCATTCTCAGTTTAAAACTCTTGGCCAATAGACCGTTTTTAGCCTTTCATCTTGTTTTTTTCTATCGTAAAAAATTAATTTTTTTTTCATTACAAAGCAACATGTAGGATTTATTTTTATCGCATAATAGTTTTTGTCATAGCAAAGTTTTGTGGTTGACAAATTTTCTTGCATAAATTTTGGTTTTGTCAAACAGATTTAAGTTTATACATAAGTTATTGGTAGGATAACCATTTTGTTTGTATTTTTGAAGTCATGTTTCAAATTGAAGTAAAATAATAAAAATTAATGTTACCTTTTCTAGTTCAAATCCGCTTCTACATTGAAAACAAAAAACAAATGGGTAAATTACTTATACTTGTTATAAAACGTATGTTTGGTAAGAAAATTATTCCAGTTATTGTGAAAAAGCAACAAATTAAAGTTATAAATAGATTAAAGAAATAAAATTGCTGTGCAAATTAAAAATTAACACGATTGATAGCATCAGAATAAGGCAATGCTAGCTTCGCCACCATACATAGATAAAAAAGGAGGTAATAAATATCTATAGTAAACTATGTAAAGCTAATTAACCAGTTAGTATAAGAGTATTTAAAGTGAAAGCAAAGTCGAGATTAGAAGGATGATTGTAGAATTAAATAAAGCGAAGCAAAGCATTATTTATGCCCTGGGAAAAGTGTATGGTCTAAACTACCAGAATATGGTAAAATTTATCGTGTTTCTGGCTTTATGCGAACACCATAAGGCTCGTTAATTTTTACTGAGGTACATTGGTAATGATTTTGATAAAATAAACAATAAAATATAGTTTTATAATGCATGGTAAAGTTCATTAAATATGGCAAAATGTGGTTATTTCATCATATTACTCGGTTAAATTTACTTTTCAGTTTTGCATTTCTTGCTAAATGTATGACAAAAGGAACTATACTTGTGAGAACCAGAATTTCTGTAAAACCATGTGAATGGAAAAACTAACAAATAAATGGATCAAATATTCTTATATCTTGGTCTTAGTTAGCAAAATTACGTTTTTTTTTCCTTTTAAAGAAATATCTTTACCATACAGTACAGTACAGTAATTTTACCAGAATTTTTTTCTTCCTTGTATAATGACGGAAGGTGATTGCATTATTCTCTTTCTTTCGACAGACTATATGCTTTTTAGAAGTTACTCGTCATTTTTATTTTTTTTTTCATATTCTAAAAAAATTTAAAAATATTTTGTAACAATTTTTTCTGAGGAATCCCCATATGACTCTAAATCTCATCTATTCTTAGCCACTCTACTTTATTTTTATTCCGAATCAATCGAACTTGTGTCCTTTTTTTTAAAATGTGTTTAAGCCAATTATTAATTCAAATATTTGGAATTTATCTACCGATTTATTTGACTATTATTCGTATCTAAGAAACATCATTATCAATTACATAACCAATAATTATACCAAAAAGGTGGGAAATCCTTTAATGTTTTGAAATTCAGTAATAAAAATGTACTCACTTTTATATTTTGTAATATATATGCACTCACACTTTAGTAATAAGTACATATCATATTCGATTTTGTAATGTTATTAAATCATTTATCGCTGAGATCAAACAAATGTAAAAAAATATATATATTCAGGCAAAATATCAACTATTCAAAATAATTGGACGAATTTCAAGTAAATTTGAATTGCTTATTGATTTTTTGTACTTATTTAAAGTTGATAGATGTTCATATTTAAATTGCAATATCATTTTCTGCAATCCTTACGAGAAATAAATTCTAAAACTGCGCTTGAATCTTCAATTATTAGAATGATTAATTTTCACACGAATTAGATTTATCCGTGTAATTTAAATTCTATTAACAAGGTTCACTGGAAAATATTTAATTTGCAACCCCCGCTAAAAGCGAATCTGTAGGGTCAAATGAATTTATAATATTAAGTGTTCTCAGTTGTAAAGGTTTGGCGGATGTTTCATTTCATCTCACTGGCATCTCGCCAGAGAAATTAAATTGTCTCCCTCATTGAAATTCTATTGCATTGCTTTCTATTTGTCAAGAAAGACCGAGTCACGAGATACAACTATAAATTTGCGATTTTCTTAACATTACTAGAATGATTTATTTAGAATTTAATTTTTTCAGCTTTGCTTTTTCGTAATTTTTCATAAAATGAAATATTTAAGTTATATTCGTTTGATATGTAATATTTAATAGTATTTATTTTACATTCTTACACGTGTATGTTGAAAGTGTTCGGCATTGTTTTAACGAACTTATTTCTGCTGTTCTAGTCATTTCTTACGGGTCGTTTAATTAACTTAATTGCATCTGAAAACAGTCAGCCTGTTTTGCTCAAATGCAATTTAAGTCATTGCATTTAAATATAAAACTAAATTTTGACGATTCTGAAATTCTTGAGCTGTATTGCGTTAATTTAGAGAATCACTCGTCACGAAATCACGTGATTTGGGAGAAAGCGCAAACTCTTAAATATGTTTCCTTAACTTGGAACCTTATCGCAGTGAATTGTGGGAGATAGTTATCTGGAATGACGAAACTAAAACGAAGTTTGGATGAAAACTATAGAATGATGATATAAGCCGACCGGGCTGTACAGGGGTTAGCCTCATACCGAGAAGGTCCCGGGTGCGAATCTCGCTTCGGGCATGGAAGTAGTTAATCTCTCGGTTCCAACTATCCGTCTTGCGTTGTTGGGGCGACGCTGATCCACCTGTATGATGCCCATGAAAAAAGGATCAACAATACCAACCGTTCTTTTTATTCTTTTTTTTAAAAAAAAACAGAAAGACGTAAGATTTCTTTACTTTTGACGAAATCCATTTCATTAAGGAAGTAGCAGTAGTTACTTCGTCACTTTGACAAAATGTACACTTGGGACGTATACCAGCAAATGGCAAAAACGTGTGAATTTCATGATATTCGAGTATTTATTTGTACAGTTTAGTTTCTGTAAATAAAAGTATGTCTTTTGCAAGGGTAAAAACGAAGTTCGTTTTTTTTTTAAAGAAAAGCATTTGAAGATTTAAATGCATATTTTAAATTCCTTTTAATGTAATGTAAGCTAAAAATATTTTAAAATAAAAAATAAATGCTTCTAAAAATATTATTAACTAACTTTCTTATTAAAAGCACGAAATATTTAAATTTGCATTATTTAAAACGCAATTGCTTAATTTGCTTAAAAAATAATCATCCAAGGTACGACGCTCATCTTTAGTGTTATTTTTGCAAGTTCTTGTCAAACTACAAATACTGAGCTTAATACTTTGAAACATTTATCTTTTAATAGGATAACAAAGTTTCAAGTAAACAGCACATACTTAGTTTTTTTTTAGTTATTCTATTAGATAAAATAATATAACATAATTGCTACAAAATATACGAAATTATTCTGCCTAATTATTCACGTTTTGTACCCCGAGGGATTGCCTGTTCACCACAAATTTAATTACGGCTCTAGTTTTTCTAGAAAAACTTATGATGTTATCCTCTTCTTAGTGGAAAATTAAGGAAAGAACAAAAAAGAAGTTTTAGAATAATATGTTCTTAAAACAATGTCTCTGAACAACGTTCCTTAAACAAATAGTGATAATTAAAACTGAAATGATTTTTTTCAATGGTAGGGTGATTAGATAAATTTCTTTTATAATTTATTAATTTTCTGACAAATAATTATGTTTGTTTAAAAGACATCTTGAATTAAGTATATTGGAAAAAAAATGTACACGAAGAAAAAATTCTGGAAAATTACCGAAGCGTTTGGTAATGACATTTCTGGTAATAAAAAGAAAAATTTATAATTCTAGTTAATAAAACCAAGATATGCAGTATTAAAATCATCCAATATTTGATTTCTCTATTGAAATGATAACGGTTAAGTATTTCGCCTTTTTCAAAAATATTTTTAAACATTGTTATGAAATTTTATATTAATTGTATTATTATATTTAATATGCAGCATCTATTTTTAATCTGCCGCCCCGGCTTTTTTAAACTTTTTTTAAGGAAGTGCTACGATAAAAGGACTATACTACTAAAATAAAATCTTGCTTAAAATTGTGTTTTTGAAAAACTTATTAAAAAAACAGTTTAAATCTTTCACTTCCTTATAACTTCTTATTATCTTTTAAATTTATTTTATGGTGCTAAATAAAGAGAGAGATTATTATTTAAATTTTAATAAACGACGCAGATCACAAAAAATTTATCCTTTGGAATTTAATCATTATTTCGTTAATTTTTGTTAAATATTGTTCTTAAATCATTGGCATATTCAATATCGTCTAAGCATTTATTGTTACACGAATTCCATACAGATATTAGTCTTATGTATCTCGAGAAATCGACTGTTAAAAACTATGTTGCAAACTTTGCTAAAAATTGTGTCTATAAGATTATTTTAAAATTTCGCATTTTGTTAATATAATAAAATTACATATTTCATAAGACGAAAAAGTAAAAAATACTTATTTTATCTAAAATTAAAAATTTATTTTACTCCGTTCTTAAAAGTATCTAAAAATGCATCTAATTTTATGTTTCCTCTAAAACAAAACTTTCAGTCCCGGTTTCCATATCTCTTCAAACTACTACTCCTGGTACAAATTTGTCATTAGAGAGGATATACAAAGTGAAAGTCTACATGTACATCTTGACAAGCATTTGGAAAACTTTCCTAAGTTTGACATTCCTTCGAATAGCGAAATCTCAAATGAGAAAGACAGATGATAAATTCAAGTGATTGTAACTGCAATTCATTAGAAAGGGTCCTCCTGTTTAGTTTAACAAGCAGGAAATAAAATGTGTCTTTCATTTCATACGCCAATACGAAGTAATAGTTATACAGAGACGGAATCGGTTTTCTCGAATGCTAAGAAAGCCAGAATATAATTACGAAAACTATTGCTTGTAAACTGTAAAAAATTACGGATCAAACTACTATAAGAAGTATCAGAGAGTCGGTACTTTTTTTTGTAAAATACTTTCTTACCGTAACATGTTACCGAACGAGAAATCTGATATAAAGTAAATTTTTACAGTTATAGTTACGGCAAAATCACGAATCATTCTAAGTAAATAAATATTAATGTATTAATTATAGTATATTATTGTATGATCAAAATGGATTTTACGGATGATGCATCAAAATGCATTTTTTCATGCAAAATGCAAATGTATACTTTGCATTTTTTCCGGATTTTTTTTATGGTGTACTGAATTTTAAAAAATAGAAAGACTTTAAACACTTGCACAGTTGCTGTTATTAATATTATGTTGACATTTAGTTTTAGTTACATTTTTCTATTTTTGCTTTTTTTGGCTTATGTTATTTATGTATTAAAATAATGTCGGATAAAAATTGTTATACTTATTTTTTTCATGGCTCATCATAACTAATTTTTACCTCTCGATTAATTGCACATTCTTCGAAAATCGCTCCAACCGTAACAACCTACTTGCACAGAATATCCGAAAAGTATGGAAGCAATCAAATATCTCAATAAAGACTCAGTGAATCAAAAACCTAATGAAATGCACGTATTATCAAAGAATATACTGAATGATATCTGACTCGATTCTCATTTTTTAGGTATCATCTTAGCCTCAAGGAGTAGAAAGCTTTCCTGAAATAGTTTTTTTTTAAGATATCAAGCATCATAAGTATTTTTGAGTATTTTTTTAGATAGCTCCATTTTAAATAATGTGTTGTACACAAAATAACGAAGCATCCTGAATTACTTCTGATCTAATGGTCAGATTTTCATGTACTAGCACTTAATGGTTGTCTTGAGTGATGTCAAATTGTTCAGCAGACGATATTTTAAAGCAGTGTTTCCCAAAGTGTGGTACGCGTACCCCCAGGGTTACGGGAACAGTTTAGAGGGGGTACGTGGTCTTATGTGAAATATCTTGCAAGAAATGAAAATTTCAAAAAATTTTATTTAAAAACAAAGCTAGTCATGAAAATTTACGATTACGTATTTTTCCATAGGCTATTTTTTGCTGAGTTAACAGTTGATAATTAGTGGTGTCAACAACCAGTTGTGATTTTTAACTTTTGCACAATATGTTATTGCAAAAATAAACATATTTTTAAAAAAATACATTAATTTTATTAGTGGTGCATGACGTTACGAAACATTTAGAAAGGGTACACAAAGGCCATAAGTTTGGGAAACACTGTTTTAAATTAACGAAATCAGACACAGAAGCGTATACTTTATCTGAATGAATTTATCTTTTTCTTTCTTTCAAGAATTTGGATTTCTCACCTTTAAAACACAGTGGATAGTTGTGAACTAGGAAACATGGTCCCAATAGTTTGGTCAGGAAAGCGATCCAAAGTTATGACCTCTTAGTGTTAATTTTACTTTTTGAATATTTCACTATAAGTCGAAAAATGTTAAAGCAGATTGAATTTTTTTTTACATGCAATTATAAAATTCGTTTATTCAACGATAATTCAATGCAAAAAATTATTATCAATAATTGTTTATTATTTTCGTTAAAAACAATCAAAATATTTTTGAATTGTTAGGCATTCGCAAGTTCTTACGCCATTTTAAGGAATGCAATTTTTTATGGAAACCATTGGAACAAAATTAGTCGAAATTAAAAAAAATCGTTTATTTAAAATATCGTCTGCGCTAACCCATTAGCATATATGAGGTCCCTCCGACGAACCATTAAAATCGATGCCAACTACTTGAAAATACGGAAATAAGATAAAAAGTTATTCATGGTGTTTCGATCTTCTTTTTCTTTCGCTCGGTGCCCTAATTTTTTTCGTCAATACCGTGCCATCTGTGTACCAATATACACTTCAAGTTCTAACTAGGATTAATTTTTTCGGAGTAGGATATTATTAGGTGTATCTCCTTAAAATAGTTTACCTGTGAAATTTTTTGTTTAATTTTTCAACCGAATCATATTTTTTGAGGTACTTGACTGTTTCCTTATTTTTCAGACACCCTATTTATGCATTAAAATAGCATACTCCTTGAGATCAGTTAGCATGATGTTCTTCAGAATGAGATCATCAGAACTCCATTACCAGTACAAATTAAATAATGATATCTTGGCATTTACATTGCTCTAATTGAAAAAAATATAATTTTGAAAGCGTAATTGTTTAAAAAGTAAATACACTACACTGCAAAAAATTAACAAGAAAGCAAAAGAGGATGAATTTAAGTACATGCGACAATTAGATTAATGTTAAATGGAAAATCTTTAGTTAAAGTTGAACGGTAAAAATTGTTGGTAAATAGATGACAATTCAATTTCATTAAAAAAATTAAGTAACAAATATGTTTGCGTTTTAATATAATAAAAATTTATTTGTTTCATTAAAGTTTTCTTTTCTCTTTCAGATTCATACAAAACTATCATTGAAAAGTGAAGATACTTTTAATCAAAGTATCTAATAGAAGAGTCAGAAGAAGTTCAGAAAAGACGTTTTCTTTTTAATTTTGTCCTTTTAACAAAGATCATATATACCAAAGCATCATCTCATCGATTTCTTAGGTTAATGTTAGGCTAATGTAATTGATAGCTTTTTTTTATTTCTTAAGTTTGAGGGAAATAAAGGATGATAAGCCATTATTATAATAATCCTAAGCGTTCATGAAGTTGCTCATGTAAATGATTAAATGAAACAAAAATTGATAAGTTAATGCAATGTCATGTGTTGAGCATGTGAAAATTTTAAAAGTAAGGACAAATATTTTAAAAACACTATGAAGAATAAAATCTGCATGAGAAATAAAAACCTTGAGAAGTATGTAGGGCCATAGAAGTCTCAAATGCTAAAAACTATTTTATAAACTGGAAGACAAATAAGCATTTGATCAGTGAAAAAGAAAACTTATATGAACATATATGAACTCTTGTAATGAATGCGTGTAGATTAAGACTAAAACCAACAGACTGAAAGTTTTTGTCTGAATCTTCTATTGAAAATATATCTTTTAAAAAAAAATGTCTTATTAATATTTTAAAAATGTCTCTATGTTTCTCTTAATGGTCATAAAAGTTTAGAATAACAATAACTATAAAAGTGATGTAATGCCAAAACCAAAAAAGAAAACGATAAGTATTTAAACAAATCTTAAATTCTGACTCGTTTACATTATGGCGTCAAAAAATACTAAAAGAACGCGTCTAGAATTGCAGATGAATTCTTATCAGTAAATAAATAAAATTACACAGAAAAGAAGAATTTTTCCACTTTTTTATCTTCTTCAAACAGAGTACGATTTCGAATGAGAAGTCTTTTATGCCATCGAAATGGCTGCTACGAGTCGAGAGAAGTCGAAAAGTATTCCACAATTTTTCGTAAATGCTCCATGGTATCTTTAAAAGAATCAATTTTTCGTCGCTTGGAAAATTCCTTTTTTGAGAAATGTAGCCCTGGACTAAGAAGGATTGCTCCAAAAAATATTTATTATCTTCATTCAGCAGTCATGCAATAATCTCTTTCTTCAATGGCGCTTATTTTTGTAAACTCTGGATGAATCTCAGTAAAAAGATATTAAATAATATTGAAAAGCGAATGATGTAACTGTAACTGTATAGTTCTTAAAAATGGATACATTTCAATGGAAAGTAAACGAAACTCATAGCTTTCCAGAATACGAGCTTCTCACGAATTATTCGTCAGCGTCTGTTGAAGAGTTGGAATGCTTGCTTCGGTTTTATAACCACACATATCCAGATGAAGGTAAGTTTCCATTTGATTTTATTTTTTCGTTTTGTTTTACTTGCTTAACTTACAATTCAATTTATTTCGAAATAAACTTTTGAAATTATAAATCATTCATTTGTTTTGCCTATATATATATTTTTGGACGTATATACAAAGTTTGCCGACATCGTTTTTAATAGTTACATATAATTCAAAGCATAAAATATCGACGCACAAAATATAATTAATAAAAAGGTCTGAACAAGCCTTATTTTATTAAAAATAATATTCTAAATTAGAAAATAATTCCAAATATTATGTTCTGAATACAATTGCACTATTATAGAAATTTGAATAGATTTATTAGAATTTCACCATTTATAGGAATTTTGAAAATTTCCATATATATTACTTTTTCAAAGTAGTTTTCAAAATTTTAAACGTTTGTTTTTCATGCAAACCTTTTAATCATTGCAAAAAAATAACTTTTCGCGAAAGTAAGCTTTGAAGATGGTTTTCAAATATTTCCTATAAAAAAATTAATGTTGAGTTTAAATGTACGAAAAAATAACGAACAATAAACCAAAAATAAAGTACAAATAACGAACAATTAAAAATAACGAACAAATAACCTTTCAATAACTATAATTTTTTTTTAAAAACACTTTTTAACGCTTTTGAATTTACTTACTTGTAAATAACTGATATTCATAATATATATATATATATATATATATATATATATATATATATATATATATATATATATATATATATATATATATATATATATATATATATCCCAACTCTCTTCCTGCACGTTTCGAAGCGGTCCGCTCTGCCAAAGGTGGTTATTCTGGCTTTTCACAGGTGGTCACATTAATGTGAGTGGACTGTGTATATATATACACACATTTTTAGATGAAAATTTTTTAACAATTTCAACTATCGAACTACGCTGACATAGAGCAAATATCCAGAGTGACCCCTTATACCAAGAAGTTCAAATTTCCAGAGAATGCATGGTTGCTAGCGGACACTTAAGAGTATTGGAAGGCTTCCAAAATTTGGCGAATTATCGATAGAAAAATCACCAAAAACAAAGATAGCCCAGCGTTATTAATATTAAATTGTAAACAATCTGGCTACCATCTAATCTTTAAAAATACTGTTAGAATATTATGCAACTCTGTAACAGAAACACTTTCGTGGTAAGAGAAATTAAATTGCTTAAAGAAAAAATAAAGTAAAAATAGATTTTGATATTCGATTTGCAGGGCACTGAATTAAGGAATTATACACTTGTATTGAAATAAAAAGTTAGCCGTTTCATTAATTTTTAAGGAGAGAATAAAAGTATTTATATTTTTACTTATTATAAAATGCCATAAATATTAAACAATAATTATAATAGGATTAAGAATGATTTAAAAAATTAAATTTTTGAGCTTAAAAAAAATTTTAAACGTAAGAAAAATGTGATGTCTATAATGGCATCACAATCCGAATTATTTACAAAGTAAAAATATCTGTTAAGAATAATTCTCGAAAAAATTGCTGTTTAATTGCTGTCCACTCATATATATTTATTTTTACTTTAAAGTCTTATGTAAGTCTTATTAATATAAGTTTTAACATTATGTAATTATGCCGGTACCTTTATTTTAGATATTCTTCATTTCTCTCTGCATTTCTGTTGTACGTTTGAACTTCAAAAACTGTTTCACCAGAAATAATTTTTACTTCAGCATTTCTCTCATTAAAACTGTTCTCTCAAGGGGAAGGATTGTAGAAACCTATCATAAACTGAATTCAAAAACTTTTTCGTTTTCTATTCAAATAAATTCTTTGAACAAGTTTTTTATGCCAATAAGAAACAGACTTAATATTGACTTTACATTAAACTTGTGTTGAAAGATAAAAGTACGACAGAGTTTCAAAAGAATCAGAATTATTTTTCTTAACAACATTTTTCCCGAAAAGCAGAGTAAAAAGAGAATAAGCGAATTTATTTTATAAAAATATATTACTTCAATGAAAAAGACATAAGCTTCGATAACGATTTCTTAAAATATTGTAATTGAAGCTTATTTTTTTAAAAACTCATTAAATATAAAATATTTTTCCTCTGTTTAATGAATAAAAATTATTACCCAGTTCTCCAGTTCTGAAAATTATGAAAACATTATTTTGATTCTTAATTAATCTTTGTCTTTTTTTTTGCCAATTATCAGTAGTATATAAAATAAATATTTTCTCCCAAACTAAACTACACTATTAGAAATGTCTTGGAAAAAAATGATTAAATAACAATTTATTTATTTGTTATTTTATACTACACCGTTAGAAATTTCTTGGAAAAAATTGTAAAATAATAATTTATTTAATTGTTATTTCACCATATTAAAAAAAACTCTAATAACCAAGTATAAGATGGTATTCAAACTGTTAATTGTGAGAAAAACCGTTTCCTTCTTAATTTACCTAATACGGTTAAACAACTATAATTTTATCATTTTATCTCACCAACTATGCCCACCTAATAAATCCACTTTGTTCCTTGCAGTTGGGTACATACTATATTCGAGAGATCTAATCTGTCAGTCTCAGGACCGACAGAACTAGGTTTGAGTCCCAGATACACCATTAATTTGATCAAGACCACAATATTGTTTTCATTCCTTTCAACACATGACGTATTTCCGGTGTTCTGTACTCGCCAGATTAAGTCCTGCACTCTTCAATGCCCATTACGTAACAAAAAGCCAAGCTCCAAAGTCCAGTTAAATATCTGTTTTTCGGCTTTGATACCATGCTAGTTGTAAATGGTTAAAAAAAACATATAGTTTTGAATTCATGGTTTTGTAACCATGCCAAAGCTGTAAAGGTAAAAGATGTTTTTTATAACAAACTTTACTGTTAATGGGATGAATAGACTGCTGCCAGGAAGACTGTAGAAGGACTGCTGTAGAAGGAATTATATGAGCAATTATCATTTATAAAAGAAAGCAAAAACTTAAGAGGTTAAAGAAGTTAAAAAGACAAGGTGTTAAGAGGTTTTCTGGAGCTATCTCTTTTGTTGTTGGAACAATTCGAAAGTACACCCCCATTCAGTTGGTGATATATCTGCACTGTTGCAACTGTAGATATATATGATATGAATATTGATCTTCTACATCAGATGTAAGAGAAAGCTTAGCTAAATTGAACGCGTAGTACCGAGCACAGGGGTTCGTTTGGCTGCAACGTAATCAACTTAAAAATCAACAAAAATTAACGTAAGCTGCAAAAAATTCAAAATTGAAATTTTTATATATTTGATATTCCTGTATGATAAGCCACTTTATTGCGAGGTACACTCCTATTTATGTAGGCTTGGTGATGAAACCTCGGAACTTTCGACATCTTTACAGACAATTCTCGTATAACTCCATAATTATTAGTCCTATAACTTCGAAACTCGAATTTTATTTTCTCAGCAAAATGGTCGCCATGTCACCAAAATTATCGTCAAACTGACTCTTGCATTAAAAGATGCATTAGGCTTTACATTCTCTCTAAATTACATTAGAATTAGGCGAATTTCTTGCAAATTTTCTAATAAAACTGTTTATTTAGGGTTCGTCTAAAATATTTAACTTTATAACAAAAGAATATTCGCAAAGTTATACACATGTATTTAAATTTGTAACAATACTAATGACTCATTGCCTTGCTACTGTTGTTAAATAAATTTTATGCTTTTCTTTATCAAGATCAGTTTGTGCTTTTACCCCATACATAACCATGGAAAATTCCAGGGTGATGCGATTGTTTCTAGTGAAGGAAATAAATACAATTAAAAACATTCATCTGGTTTATCAAATAGAAATAACACAAAATCTGATTTGAATATCCACTTAATAGGCACTGTCATACGTACAGTGAGCAAAATGAAAAACGGACCACGCTGAATAACTTTTGATCTAAGGATAAGATATTCATCTTCTAGGACACTATCTTGAAGGTTCAACAAATGCAAACATCAAATGCGTAATAATGCACCAGTCAAACAAGCATGTTTTGTACATAAAACCCTTATAACTTCCAAACTATTCGTACTGTCATTTCATTCAATTCAGCGTAAAAAAGTACATCAAAAGTAATACCTCATTTGTTTAAATATCATTGTTTCAGTTTCTCCTCTTTTACTTACCCCTTTTGCCAAAACCCATGACAGGATTTCCTAGGATTTTCATGTGCAGTCACC
The DNA here is from genome assembly GCF_982258835.1 of Parasteatoda tepidariorum. NCBI lineage: Eukaryota > Metazoa > Arthropoda > Arachnida > Araneae > Theridiidae > Parasteatoda > Parasteatoda tepidariorum. Next base: position 49,944,557 of record NC_141762.1, on the reverse strand, counting down.
AGAGAGCCTCATAAACAAGTTCCATTAGGTCCTGGATTGTTATTATTAATGTCTGTTTCAAATCCTAATTTGACTGTGGGTATTGTACTTCTTTGAGTATTGTAATTTTCAGAATATCTGCTAACGTTTACCTTTCTAAAACCTATTTGTGAAAGTTTTAAAAAACTTTTCTTATCAAATGACAGACTTTAGTTAAAAGGATCCACAAATCTTAAGAATGAAAGTTCTGTTGATTTAAACGACAGCTCACTTCGACAGTTGCTTTAATATTTTACTGTAAAAACGTTTTATCTTGTTTGCTATTCCGTACAAATTAAATTTACTTAGACTAAGGTAAGATGAGATGTCAGATGGAGTATTGATTTGCCTGGGACAGTTTTGAATTTGTATGTTTATTAAAACTCAACATTTTGATTCATGATTGGATATATTTTTAATGCATGTTGTATATTCAAAATAGGGTCAATAATCTAAACATACAAAAAAAAAACATGTCCTTGCGAACTGTTTCATAATCGCAGAACCTAAACTACTGAGCTTAAATACGTAAAATTCCCCTGGGGATATTAAACAGGTTGTTATCATTTTGTTAGGCTGTCATAAGTAATAATTTAAATAGTGTTAAAAAATTAGTTATAAGTTAAGTATTTTATTTTATAATCGCCGTTAAACAGGCGACCAAATTTTGGGTTTACGACTAATGATGTTCAACTTCATAGTCTTGTAATTTTGAACCTAATCCAGAAAACAAGAGAACTCCCAGATCAAGTAATGGGAGAAATTTGCCTTCGTGGAGGACTTTTTCATGGAACTAACCCGCATTTACGTTACAGGGAGAAGAAAACCTCCCAAGGTTAGCCTGATGGTAAGGGGACCCATGATCCGTCTTCTCTACTGAGGATACTTTACGCCAGTATTGTGGTCCATGTGAACCGAGGGCGGAATTTGTATCGACCAGCCATCATTGGGATTCGAACCCGGTTCACCTCATTGGAAGGCGAACGTTCCATTCCCTGAGCATACTGCAGTAATACTGCCCTAAACATAGCTGTGTTTGCATGTGTGTGTGGGGGGGGGGGGTAAAGATCCTAACAAAAACACTGAAGTGGAAAAGATTATTTTTTAACAGTGAATATAATAAATAATTGTAATTGTTTTAATTTTAGAATTTAATAAAAAATAAAATAATAAAATAAGGGGAATAATAAGAATTTTTAGAAATTTGATTACAATAAGAACTTATGCAAATGAAAATATAATAACACTCATTAATAGAAATTTAATAATTATAATTTCCTATTTATTATAATTTAACTTAAAATATAACTATTTTTATTAGAATTAATCGAAAGTGTGGAAAAAAACTAACTAATCACTGGGTAAAAATTCTTTTGGAATCATGTTTTCTTTTTCTTTTATTTTGCACGGAAAAAAACATTCTGGTAAAAATACTGTACTGCATAGTAATGACATTTCTAGTAAAACTCCCTTAATTCCGGTCAATAAAAACGAAATATACGTTAATAACGAACTGATTAAATAAAATAACTAAATTATCCATTTGGCATTTTTTTGAGGTTCATATGGTAACGGATTGCCAGAAATTTTATTTTCAAAATTGTAGTTCTTATTACCACATATTTTGCAAGAAATACAAGATTAGAAAGTAATTTATCCACACAAAAAATGATTTTTGCGCCATGCTGTAAGTTCGTCGTTATAAAATTATCAAATCACTTATTAATTTTTATCACATGTTACAAAACCATACTATTTTATTGTTAATTTTACCAAATTCAATACCAAAAAGCTTCATAAAAAATTACCGGGCTTTTGGTGCCCCCAGTGAGTTTGAAATATGGTAAATTTAACCATCTGATAGTTTTAATCATACTTTTTTCACTGATCATTTATCCTTTAGAACAGCAGATTTTCAATAAATTAATTATAATTAATGAAGTAAATTCTATTCCCATAAATATTTCAAAAGTTTGAAGCAATTTTTTACTCTAAAATCTACATTAAATATTTACTTATATAAAACCTAACACGTTTTCGAATAATCCAGGATGTTATATGATTTTTGAAATCACGATAAGATTTTTGACCATAATTTATATTACTCTTTCAATACAAATATAAATTTGTTATTATATCAGAAAAAGAGATTTGCAAAACATTATCGTTATCTCGTAAAGTTTCAAAATTTACAACTTTTGCGACACTTTTATGAAATTATTTATCTTCAAATGATAAGTGAGAAAATGAAACAAAGACTAAAATTTTACTATTTATTTTAGCTTTCCTTAAAAATTTGACTTTACCGTTAGATTATAAAAAATTGTATTGATATAAATACTTTCTAATATAATTATTTTTAATAATTTTGCTCAAAGGAGACTTTACAAAAAGAAATAAACTTTTATTCTTTATTTTTAAGTTTATCAAAAATTTTAAGGTAAAGTATCAACATCGCACTTTAAAGATCCAATATTTTACTATTATGGTTTTCAACAATAGTTAAAAAAAATCGGAATTTAGCTCAAATGGTAAAACTACATTTATATATATACATATATATATATATATATATATATATATATATATATATATATATATATATATATATATATATATATATATATATATATATATATATATATATATATATATATATATATATATATATATATATATATATATATATATATATATATATATATATATATATATATATATATATATATATATATATATATATATATATATTTGCCATTCAAAATATTTCCAAGTTGTTGTTGCTGTTGCTAATTCCCATCTAGTCTGACGGGGTCAGACCAGATCAATGAATCCGTTGATATTAAGAAAATCCGAAACCAGAATGGGAGAGGAATGAATGTCGTTCCAGTCAAGCCCTAAACAGTTCAAGATGTGCTCAGGTGATGCCTGGTTTTGTTGGCATTTAGGGCAAAGAGGAAAGATCTTTTGATTTGCAGAAAATGTGAGACTTTTCAGGTGTCCACTGGCCAATCGGGATAAGCAGGTGTTGGTTTGCCTGTCACCAGGAAGAGATAGAGAGAGTCCTGGTCTTTTTGCTTTATACCAGTAGTGAATAGGTGGAAGCAGCCACTTTTGTTTGTTCTGGGCCTTTTGCCTTGCAAAATGTTCAAGGTATGTAAGCTGTGAGGTGGAGGGGACTGGATGGTCTAGTCCCTTCTTTGCAAGAGTGTCAGCCAACTCGTTGCCGTGGATATCGACGTGGGGCGGGATCCATTGAAAGTGGACCTCATGCTGTTGGGAAATGAGCTTTACTTTTTGTAAGATCGAAAAACTGGTTTTATCTCCAATGAAAGCCCAATTTTTGAGGTGTTGAATTGAACTACGGCTGTCAGATAGTATCCAAGTATTTCCAAGTAATCTGACTAATCCAAATAACCTACTATGACACATAAATTTCCAAAATATCCAAATAATCTTACAAAAGGTAAAACGATAAATAATAACAGAATTTAATTCAAGCAATTTATTGAAACAATGCATAAAATCTGGATAGCTAATAATTCTAAATAACTATTTTATAAATTTATACGAAGAAAAAAATTCGGTCAAAAGTATCGCACTGTGGGGTAATTATAATTTTCCTAACAAAAAATCAAAATAATAATAAAATTCTTCTAATAAAACCAAAATATACGTTTTTTAAACTATTCATTTGGAAATTTTTCCGTTCGCATAGTAACATTTTACCGGAAGTTTTGGAGCTTAAAATTGTAGTTCTTTTTACCACGCATTTAGTAAAAAATACGAAACTGAGAAGTAAATTTAACTGAATAAGTTGTTTTTTGCCATGCTCTAAGGTATGGCGTTAAAAGGTCTGATATTTACTAAATTTAATCACATTTATTAAAACAATATTTTATTATTAATTTTATCCAAATCGTTACCATAGTGTTTCAGTATAAATTACCGAGCTTTCCAGTATTCAAATGGTGCCAGAAACACGGTAAATTTTACCATATTCTGAAAGGTTTGACCATGCTTTTTTTCAGTACATATTTAATAAACTAAAATATCCATAACTTATCTTTCCCCGTAACATATAATGATAAAAGAATATGATCTTAAGAGTACAAGCTATGGGCGATTGTTTCGTTACGTGTGTTACTTTTACACGACATAATTCAAATTTAACCCTCATTATAATATAACTTATTTTGCTACTTTGGCCCTATACTGATTCTTCTCAAGAACACTCATTTTATTTACTCTTTCTGTGACAATTCAGTTCTTTTTTTTCCTTGCCCTTGAAATGCAAAAAATATGCTTTCCTTTTCTGTTTTCTCCAACTTTCTATTCCTTTAGCACCAGATAATGACACAATTTTGGATTTATCCATAAAAGAATAATTTAGCAAATGCAGTTGAAATGTTTCACTTAAACATGAACATGTACTGTAGAGAGGTTTCAAAATTATCGTCTTATCTTGCTACTTTTTTATTAATGCTTAAGTCAACCTGATTTTACAAAGAGCCTGAATCTTACAGTTCCTCATTTATAATATTGACATTGAAGTTGTGTGGTGGTTTTGAAAAATGTACGGACAAGATTTAAATTTTTTCGTTTTAAAAAAACATGTATAAATAAAGTGTAAAATTACTTCTAACACATGTAACATTAAGATGCGTAACTTTTTTTTACGTGTCTTACTTTGAATAAAATTAGTTTTTAAGTAACAACTATTGACAGTTTTAATTCGAGAATTTTTTTCTGATAAATATTTTGCCTTCTTACTTTAGGAAACAAAAAAAGCTGAAATTTTCTATCTTATTAAAGATTTTACGGAGAAAAATGTAAAACTATGTTACCTGTGTTACTGGAAAAGTAGATTATCTTGATAAATCAACTTTTAATAATTTAGAAAAAAATGTAGGCCAAATTGAAAAAAGGTATAAAACAAAGATAAAAGGATAAAATAGTTATATATAATATTAAAAACTATTTAATTGCTCTTCAATATTTTCAAAACTCCATTGGAATATAACATAACAAAGTACAGAGCCCGTGTAAAAATTCAGTATGATCCCCCTTTTCTTAGAATTTAACTAAACATATTTTATAATTTTTAAAAACATCTTAACTATTAGAAAATGTGCATTTTCCGGATTCCAAAATGTTTTCCTTTTTGATTTTACAATAATTTTGAATATTTAGTCACCCAGGACCACTTTTCGTGGTATCGCCCTGTTCAAAATAATTAATTAAATAGCATTTTATCAATAAAAATTTAATGATTTTATAATCTATTATTATTGTTTTTTTATTATTTATGCAAAAAAAATATAAACTATCGATTTTAAAATGGCAACACGTATTGATGCTTGCCAACTCTAATTTGAAATTTTTATTTAATGTATTCTTCTCTGATTTCCGCAATTGATTCTACACTTTAACAAATAATGAATATTTCCCAGGAAACTAAATGTCACCTCATTTCTAAAAAAATTCAAAACTTCAACTCACTAAAAGAAGTAGTTAAAGTTAAACGTTATTTCTATCTCGAATTCCTTCGAATAAAGAGAAATAATCTCAGTTCTTAATGAGAAACTTAATATCGAACTATTCTCTCCGATTATTTTTCTTCTTCCTAAAGTAAAAATACCTCCACATAGGGATTCAACTGTTTTTAATCAAGCACTTAACATAAAAAACATAACACTGGAAAAACTCTAGTGAAAACTTTTTTAAAACATGAGATGTTTTTATTCAATGCTGCGATCTCAACTATTTGAAAGCAGTTTTTAATCCGTTCCCTAATGTTTTAAATTTTTTTAAAAGTTTTATTCGGCGTACCTCTTAAATATAATTTAAAGAATTATTTTAATGTGAACCTTAAAAAAATGTATTGGTATTACGCAGTTTTATTTTATCAAGATTGTGCCAATTTATACTGGCACAAATAATGAGGTCATGGTAGCTCAACGGATGGAGAATCCGATCCAGAGGGACTGGGGTTCAATTCTCGACGCCGCAAAGACCCATCTAGCACATGCGATATCTGTTGAATCGATAGTCCTATGGTCGGTCGCAGAACAGTATCATAAATGCAGGGATGTGTAAAAAATTTTCTTCCTCTTCAGATCTCTGTCTAAATTGAAGAGGTGGCCTTACGAATGAGTAATCAGGTCATATATCTGCGGGGTGATGAGCTCAGACGTACTGTCACCTTAGCGGTGATCTCTAATTAAATGAAGGACGCACCTTCCCGACTTAATTCGGAAAAGGCCAATGGCTGGTGAGCTTTACATTATAGAAAGTGTCATTATAAAAAGTTACGCAATTAGAAACAGCAAGCAATTTTAAAACATGTTTTAAACTTTTTAACAATTAAAAAATTCCAATTTTTTTTCTTTGTTAATAAAAAAATATTCCTATGATTTACTTTCCAGAGGGAATTTAAATATATTAGATTTTTTTTTTTACTAGATGTCAGGAAATTTTCTTACTAGATAAAATTTAAACCGAATGCTTGGTGTTTTACCTCTTGCAACCACAAACTTGTTTTCAGATATTAATTTGAAATCTAAATTCGTAATATAGATTTTGAATTTTATATATTTATTTCGCATGCATTATTTCAATTCCATACAATGTTTCCACTCATCTCAATTTTACGTAAAGTGTACTTTAAAAGTAAATATAATGTATCAAAAATGAAATTTAATTTAAATATTACAATTAATTTCTGTAACGTTTAATACAACATAAATAACTGTAAAATTGGTCACTAAATAACTTTATCATAAACTATAGAATTGAAATTATGGGATTATATTATACTATAATAAATGAACTACACTTATATTTTTAAGCTTTTCATATTGAATAACCGAGCATAATAGAGTAGGACTGATAAGTAAACATAACTGTTAAATACCATTAAGTAAGAGATAAATATGTAAGATAATGACAAATACCTTTATACAATTTCTAAATTTTATGATGACAGAAAGACATTTGAGACTTTTTGCATTTATTCATGAGATTTTTTGTCCAATGAAAACGCTAGAAATAGTCATTATAATCATAAAATATATGTTAGATTCTTGAATATGTGGAGAAATTTTGTTTTGACATTTGTTTCATTCTACAGCTTGCCCAAGCTCTCAATTGTTACATTCTTTTTTTGTGTGTTGAAAACTTAACAATCAAGCCAACATTACACTTTTAAAGTGATAAAGAAAGTATATAAAAGCCAGCTCAAATAAATTATGTTTCAGTGATGGTAATAACATGAAAATAAACTTTGAGAAGAAAATTTATCCTCGATTGGAGAAACTTTCTACTCTTGATTTGTAAATGGTAATTCATCCACGATTTCAGAAAATTTTTATAGACTTGTTTTGTAAAGGCAGATTCAAACTCGATATGAAAATATTCTTTATGCAAGTTTAATGCAGACCTCATTGAGAGTAAATTAACGTAGGTAAAATTTAACATTGCTTCAAGCTTGCATGGTTTTCTTGCTAACATTTATAAACTTTGTTGGACTTCGTGATAAAGGTTGTTGCTGACATTAAAATCAACCTTACACTGCCATCTGGGATCAAATTTATGATAAAAAACAATATCGTTTACTTTGTTCCACAGTAAGTTTGCAGCAAAGTTTAAAGATACTATTTGTATTCTTCAACAATCCAAAATTTCTAACTATATATTTTAGTTTATTTTTAACCGTACATAAATCGCTTCATTATTAAAATCTCGAATAAGTATTTATTGCTTATCCCCAAGCATCCACCTTAATACGAGAGAATAACTTGAAGTTATTACATTTTAATAACACTCGAAACAAGTACAGCTCCACAATCCAGCTAAATCCTTTCCAAGATTCTCTGGCATGTCCAATAGTTATCACCGGATTAATGGTTTCTCTACCAGAACTGCCAAAAACGGCAAACGTTTGAAGACAAATGTAATAAGCGAATGTATACTACAATGTAGAAGAAAAAATCTAAATCACTAGAGAAAACAATTTGCTTTAGCTTTTATTTTCTCAATCTCTCAGGTTTCGATAACTATTTTCGTAAGAAACTGTTTCGTTCAATACCAAACATTATTATGTTAGACGACTCAGTGGTCAGTTTGTGGTCACTGTAGGTCTTTCATTTCACTTTTGTCGTTGTTTCTTTTTATAACTTTGTATTATGTCCCATGGTGATTAATTTTTGTCACGTTCTGATTATGTTTGGGATAAGTTTCTGAAAGGAACTGCGATAAAATATTTTTCTCGTGTTATTTAGTGCTTTTATGTACTGTAATATTGTCTATTAAATAATTCATTTCCTTTAAAATATTATCATATTTTAAATAGCAATTTTTGTTATTTTTATATGTCTTATACACAGAGAAAAAAATTCTGGTCATTATCGTACTGTATGGTAATGAAATTTCGGGTAATAAAAAGTCACAATTCTGGTTATTAAAGCCGAGATGTACAGTACTTAAACCATTCATTTGGTACTTTTTCATTCCTACAGTTTACAAAAATTCTTATTTTCAAAATTATATTTTCCATTAATCCAATTTAAAAAAAACTGAAAAGTAAATTTAACAAAATATATAATTTTTATGCCATACTCTAATGTATCATAATCAAATTACTAAATTTTACTTGTTTACCAAATTTTATCACATATTTTAAAACCATATTTTATTGCTAATTTTACAAAAATCATTACAAAAGCGCATTGGTTACAACTACCGTGCTCTTTGGTGTTCTCATAAAGCCAGACACACGGTACATTTTACCATATTGTGGTAGTTTTAACCATACTTTTATCCTCAGTGTACTAACCGAAGAATTATAAAACTAATATCCAGTTAATTCACATGTGGTTAAGCCCTCGTAGTAGAACTTAGTTGATTTTAAATTGTAAAATAAACTTTAGAATATAATTGCTAAATTTGAATAGTTAATTTTATGTATTAACATATACTTATATTAAATCTTCTTCTTGAATGAAGTATTTTAAAAGAATTATTTTTGAATTATAACTAAAAATAAATAAATAAATTTTATTATCATTAAAACATGAATTTTTTTATTTTATCTTAAATTGAAACGAATTTTAATTATAAGTTCCCAAATTTAAGCACTATATAGTTACTCGGTATAGGTTTTTAAAGTTAAGAAATTTTTAAATACTAAACAAATTTGAACACGAAAATTATAAATTAGTTAACCTATTAAAGTTTATCCCTTTTTCCGGAAATTATGCCAGCATTTATTCTTAGCTTCTAATATTTTTATAGGTGGGAAATTTAGTTCATGTAAAAACTAGAGTTTGAAAATAACAACAAAAAAAAACATTTTATTTTTGATAAAGCATTTTCCATAGTTGTGTATACACGCAATATAGGCATAGCTTTACAGAATTGATTAACAACATAATTAATTTTACTTGATTGAAAATTGCGATTCAAAAATATGCTTATTGAAAATAGTCGACAAGTCATAAGTGCTCAAAAATAGGCATCCAGTTTCAAAACTTGACAAACGTGAATGAGAAGAAATAAAAATGATTTGAAATATTATAGAGAAAGCATGTAGGTAAAATAAAGGTGAGAAACCAAAACTGGAAAAAACCACGGTAGCCGAAAGAAAAAAAATATGTAAAAAAAATAACAGTAGTCGAGAAATATCGAGAGATGATAAAGAGAGATGATTTAGATTTCACAATTTTATTGCTATATTTTTCGTTGCCGTTTTTACATTTAATATTGAAAATCACTTTTGTTTCTTCTCATTGACGTCTGGCAAGTCTTGAAAATGGACACCTATTTTTGAGAGCTTGAAATATATCGACTGTTATTTCCAATTTGTATATTTTTTACGCGTATGACTATTTTATTCTTATCGCTTCAGTTTATCGGGATTATTTGTGTGACTTAAATATCGAAAAATAATAATAAAAATCTAATATTTTAAAATAATAATAAATAATAAAAATCAAAGCTGTTCACTTTCAATTCATTAAACTTAATTTCATACACAGAAAATATCAAGTAAGCTAAATGCATATTAAAAAGAATACGTAATAATAATCAATACGTAAAACGCACACACAAATATTATAAATAACTTATATTTCATGAGTGCATAGTCTGAATTAAAAAATTAAACTGAGTAAGCCAAACACATAAAATAATATCCATGAAATATGTCAGTGTACAAATAATATTTGTAAAATATTAAGAATATTTCGAGATATATGCTACAAAAAAAGTAAACAAAGAGAAATAAATGTCAAACAGAGCAAAATGTATGAGAGTTTTCTATTTTCTTGTAAAAGAGAAGATGTATTTATGTTAGTCGAGTTTCCTTTTTATTTGATAGATACTGATATATTTTTTCTCAAAAGCAATTCACTATTCTTATTGCTTTTAAAGCAATAAAAAATAAAAAGAATAATAACAAACAACAAATAAACAGAGGAACAATAATAGAATAACAGATAAAAAGAAATAATAGACAAAAGTAAATAAACATTTTCACAAGAATTATTTGAAATTCTTTTTTTTTCCAAGATTTTTTTAGGTTTTATAAATTATTTAACATACCATAAAGGATGCACGAAAAATTAAACTTCTGAAGTCTTAAGCTCAAAATATTACTTTCGATTTGATGAAAGTCCTTTATCTTGAGATTTGATTTTTAATACACAAATTTAACTTAATGAAAGATACTAAGACAAATCTATGAAAGATAGTTCCATTGGAGACTTAGATAGTTCCTTAGATAGAAAGATAGTTCTTAGATAGAAAGATAAGACTTAGATAGAAATTTAGTTCCATTGGAAACTTAGATAGTTCCTTAGATAGAAAGATAGTTCTTAGATAGAAATATAAGACTTAGATAGAAATTTAGTTCCATTGGAAACTTAGATAGTTCCTTAGATAGAAAGATAGTTCTTAGATAGAAATATAAGACTTAGATAGATAAGACTTAGATAGAAAGATAGTTCCATTGGAGACTTAGATAGTTCCTCAGATAGAAAGATAGTTCTTAGTTAGAAAGACAAAACTTAGATAAAAAGATAGCTCCATTGGAGAATTTTAACATATATTTTTTGTGGAAAAAAATAACAAAATGTCCAGTAGCAGTCAAATTGATCACACCTAAGTATTAGGGGGACCAGAAAGAAATGTCGTTTCAGCGCATTAAATATTCATTAGTCTTATTATTAGTCTTATTAACTAAATACTTAAAACCATATTCATTTTTTTCGATTCATTTTCTATCCGGCATGGTAAGGTTGTTGCTAAAGAGGGTTAATACATTATTGGTTAAAAAAATAAAAATACTGATAAAAAATATAAAATGCATCAAGACGACATTACGTTCCGGTCCCCTTAATGCCTCAAAGGTTATGCATGTTAGCATCAAAATCTCTTACAGTATTTACTTTTTCTTAATCTACAGTGCTATTAACCATTAAGTTGTCTTTTAATACAGTAGAACCTCGATCGGACATTTCTTATGGGACCATTCATTACGAACGATAAATGGGAAAACGATGAAAGCGGGTTCACTTAAAATATCAAATAGTGACTCGAAAATGTATCTAAAGTGATGAAGAAGTAATGGTCTTGGAAAAAAATTATAATTGGTCTAAGTCATTTAGTTGAAAAAGCTATAAAGTTAACGGGAAGCTTTTTTCGATGCGAAAGGATGATGAAAACTTATTTACTTATTCAAAATATCTGTAAATTTAGGTTTGAACACACTTTATTCTGCTTAGCACAAACAGTAAATGTTCAACAGATTGTTGCTCATTATTTGTAAGCTCGTATGAATACTGAAAGCTCCTTATTGTTTCAAAGACTCTGAGGCCACGTTCACTTTCTCCATCTGTATCACATTTCATACATTCAGCTTTTGCAACCATTTCTTAAACAACATCACAAGTTCAATTAATTTCATTAACTGATGCATAAATATCAAACATGGTGTTGGAGGCGTTTTTCCCAAACTGCAACCAATCCTCATTTTCTTCTTCATTATTAGCATCAGGAGTTAGTGTTTTTTTCTTCTCAAAATGAATTAACTTCAATATTTTTCGAAAATATTAGTAAAATTTCTAAATGATAGAGGCAGGAATCTGCTAAGTTTCAAACAGGCATTATTAACATTGTAGGGATAGCATCTGTGACCAGACCGTTCAAACAAAACAATAAATATGATAAACGAAGTAATACTGTATTATTATAATTATTATTAACATCTTCGGATATATTCAACTGTTCTTATTTGTGCTACATATGCATTCCATACGCTAGAAAATAAAACATACAGTAAAATAAAAGGTTATAATTTTTCTTTTTATGCTTCTAATGCTTTTTAAATTATTTATTTATTTTTCCATGCTTTGTACATATTTTTTTATAAAAGTTTAAGGATTTACACGATTGAATTATTCCTAAGAACACAAAAATTTATTAAAAAATTTCTTCTTTAAGTTAAAAAACGACAATCATAAACTTAAAACGTTTTCTTTGACAGCATTTACGTCATTAGCAAAGTTAACGCTTGTCCAGATATATGACACATCACCTCTTTAGGAAGATATTTACGCCACCCTGAACAGTAAAAAAACTGCGATAATAATAAGAGAGAGCTTTTGTTTGACTTATTGTTATTTCAAATCCAGCTTTATCTTTTTGGATATATCTGAGTAAGTTAATGCTTTATAGAGAATAAAAAAATATGAAATAATTGAAAAAAGGAAAGTTTATATTATTTTCTTAAAATCCTCCAAATTTAAAAAAAAATTCAGAAGAAGAAGATCTCTAGTAAAAATATTTAACAGCTCAAATAAACTCTTTAAAGAAACAGGGCTTTTAATTAATGCAGTTTGGTATAATGTTTATTTTGCATCATAATATAGTCCTGCACATTTAAAAATAATGCTTAAAATGTGCTATTTTAAGCTTACTTTTTTTTTCTTAGGTTTATTCAAAGAAAAGTTTTACTTTCAGGCGTTTTTTCTTGCACGGTAAAGCACAAGATATTAGTAACTCCGATAGTAAGAAGTATAATTTTGAAAACCAAAATTTCTGGTAAACCATTACCATATGAATGGAAAATTTACCAAAATGAATGGTTTCTAAATACCATATATTTTGGTTTTATTACCAGAATAAGGATATTTTTACCAGAAATAATATTACCATACATTACGGAATTTTTACCAGGATTTTTCTTTCCGTGCAAGATTATTTCCCCTCTGCGCAATTCTAAGTATTCCTTCCATATTTTATCTCTCTTTTTTTCTTAAATATTTTGAAAAAAATATTTCAGCAAATGGAATTTCATGGTTTTCTTTATTCATATACATGAACTATACCTCAAATTTTAAATTATTTATGTGCTTTAAAGAAGATTTGTCATGAAGTGTTTTGCATGTCATATAGCATCATAATAGCTCATCTAATCATTAAGTCTTTGTATATTTAACCGATTAAACACCCAAAATAGTATCTGTAATAACATTGTTTGTATCTCTCGTCATAGTTTTGACGTATCATTAATCTCATTTGCAAAATAAAGTACAAAAGTATACAATTTTATGCAGGGGTCATAAAAATCCATTCTACAGCATATATGAAGTAAACAATTGCCATCATTGATATTACTCCTGTGGCGTTACGGAAAAAAGCACGCATCCTTCGCTAAAGTGGTCGGAAGCTCTAAATTTTCCACATTTACCCTTCTGGTCCGGTAATAGAAACCTTCAAAACGCAGCGGGCCCTGTAGATTATTACAGCGTCTGTAAACTATTTTTCATCAAAGTGTTCTTTTTATTCTTAAGGAGCAAACAAACAAATGGTGTTAAATTGCTAGGACTCTTTTTTAAAACACTTCTAAACTTGTTTCGAAAAACATTTAAAAGCTAAATCGAGAGAAAACCGTAATGAACAAAAGTATATATATAATGAACAAAAGTATATATATTAACGTAAGTCATTTGCAAAGTGCTACAGTAAGAATAACCGAACTTTTGGTGTTTCCATCGAGCCAGAAAAATGCGGTCCTTTCCATATTTTCGTAGTTTTACTCGCACTTTTTCCACTGTGTATTATTCTTAATAGTAGGTTTTATTAGTACAACATACATTTGCAGGCTTGTGGGCTCAATTAAGGCTTTTTGTCAAGTTGAATAACAGATAGCACAATATAAAGAAGCACAGTTCGAATATGCATCCAGGTTAACAGCGGAATTCGAACCCGCTACCTATACGCTACTTAAAAACTATACGCTACTTACGGTACTTTTATTTTACGTCACCCTAGAGCAGGACAGTGGGCTATTGGGGATGGTTTGGGAAACATCCCTGAGGATGATCCAGAGACAGAATACATACTTCGTATTCCGTTTTACAGGAAGGATACATTCACACACCATCCATACATACACAGATCGTAATTTTGACCTGACCCAGAGCATGATCAATCGCCATTTCAGTACTCTTAAAGATATTGATTTGTTATGGAAACTTGGAGGACTTTGTGACCATTGTTAGCTTGCATCAGTGACCATTTTGTGGACTGCCGGTGGGGATCGAACTCACGAACTGTCGGTGATAGCCCTACCAGCCTGGAAATTCCTGCCCCCTTTAAGAAGTAGGAATATCTTATGTATAAATTCGTATCAATCGATTAATTAACCCACCAAACATATGAAATTGCGTTAATTAAAATTTCAACTTTATATAAATTCATGATTTTCTTGAACTTTATCAAATAAAATGTAGCGCTTTGAACTAATGTGCAAATTTAAATTCTTAAAAACATTGAAGAATTAATTTCAATTTAACATTAGTTTTGAGCAAAACTTTATCCCCATTCTGTACAATAAATTTTAGATAAGTTTTAAATTTATATCTATGTCATTAAATTACCAAGTTTAATAATTGCCATCAATTATAAAGTAGCATTTAAGAAATAGATTATATTCCTTAAAATGTTACTTTATGTTATGTCGAAGACTATGGGGAAAACTTATGTAACATTTTAAAGATTTGTTTTTTTGACATTAGAATTGGTTACCTAGAAATTCAATTCCCAGGCGTAAAGGAAACATTCATCTTTTCAGCAAAAAGATTTCCTTCTAAGAAATTGGAACAAAAACCAGATTTTCTACATGGGCTAACATATAGACAAATAAGAAAACGAAGAAAGATATTTGGGGCCAGCATTCGTCTTATCTCGACATTTTCTCTGCCGTACGCTTGGGATATTTTACATCCAGATAATCTGTGACATTTTATGAATCAGATTCAGGCGCCATATTCCGTTTGTGCATTGCCACTTGGCTGCGTTGACGCCAAATGTTCTCAAATGCTGCCAACAGGAGATGTCACGTTATTCTGAAACAAGTGAATTTTCAGAAATAATTCATTCGAAGTCATTAAAGGAATTATAATTCTCTCAAGTGCTTTAAGATTTGTAACTTACTGGAAATTGAAAATTGTTTCAATTTGTAAATTGCAAGTTGTTAGCTGTATGACTTTTCACATAAAGTCTTTAAAAAAATATTTTTTACTTTTTATAAATTGAAAGTTGTCATACATTTAAATTTTCATAACATTTTTTTTTTACTTTAAAAAAAATGAGAATTTATTAGTTAGTTATAGAAAGTTCTAAAATCTAAAGGTAGTTCAGTATATTTTCAGTAGATTTTTATAATAAATTTTTATTAAAAAAATACTTGTAAAGGGAGAATATAATACTATAATGAATTCATTTAGGTTTTTGATCTGAATATTTTATGTATTGTAATCTGAAATAGTAGCTGGCTTATTAAAATTTCTGAGATTTTAATTTAAAAAGTAACTCGTTTTAAAAAACATATTACTAAAGCTATAAATAAAAAACATTTCACTTTGACATTGACATTCACTTTGACATTCACTTTGCTCTAGATGAAAGTTAATCATGTCCTCTATGTGAAAATGAAACAAATAGTATCATATGTTGTTGTTGTTGTTGTGGACCATTATACCAAGGTAGCGCGATTGTTCTTGTTTTTTAGTGGTGCCATCTATTGCCATGAATTCGATTTCTACCCCACCCACGCACACACCCATTTTTCGGGCGAACCTATTCATTCGTCCACAGATTGTATTTTTAACCTGAACCAGAGAACGATCAATCTCCAATTCAGTATCTGCAGAGGTATTGATTTGCTATAGGAACATGGAGGACCCGAGATACGTGATTCGACAGATTTAACATGCACCAGTCACCATTTACTACACGTGGTGTCTTCGGACACCTGGATTCGAACTCCCGTTCTCACGAACGTGAGTCCAGCACTCTGGTATTCAGGCTATCCCAGCCGATAGTATCGCATAAAAAGATATTATGTGCACTGAAAAAAAAGTATGGTCAAATCTCCCAGAATACTTGTGAATTTCTGGCTCTGCGGGAAC
Source organism: Parasteatoda tepidariorum (assembly GCF_982258835.1). Lineage (NCBI taxonomy): Eukaryota > Metazoa > Arthropoda > Arachnida > Araneae > Theridiidae > Parasteatoda > Parasteatoda tepidariorum. The sequence continues at coordinate 49,928,064 of NC_141762.1, read as the reverse complement.
ACTGAAAAGCTCAATAATTTTTACCTCAGCACTTTGGTAATGATTTTGTGAAAATTAGCAATAAAACTATATTTTTAAAATATGTGACAAAATTTGGAAAATACGGTAAAATTTTATAATTTTAATATGATACTTTAAAGCGTAACATAAAAACCTTTTATTCGTCTAAATTTACTTTTAAGTTTTGTATTTTTACTCAGTGTGTGGTAATAAGAACTGTAATTTTGAGAACAGGAATTTCTGGTAAGTCACTACCATATGAACGGAGCAATAACCCAATGAATAGTATATATATCATAGATTATATTTCGACTTTTATTACCAGAATTAAGAATTTTTTAACCAGAAATGCCTTCAACGTCAAGTTAGATAATTACGCTGGAATTTTTTCTCCGTGTACGATCTATTCAAACAAAGAACACCTTCTTCAATGTTGCTAACGTTTAAAAAAGAAAACAGAGTTAACCTTAATACTATATATACATGGATGAAGCTGGAAAAAAGGCACAAAGATGTTACAGAAAAAGACATAGGATTTTTTGGTACTATGATGGAATACTTCTACAATGTCGAAAAGCATAATGAAAGATAAACATAAACACACTTTCATTGCTCTACATTGCTGTAGGTTTCAGTTTCACTTTTAAATAAAGTAGAGTTTACTTTGTTCTATCTATATAAAGCAGAATATTTATATGTATGTGCATGTACCTTATACAAATCAGCAATTCTGAACCGATCCGAATTGAAATTGTTGTACCATATAGGTTCGAAGACATGGCGGACCAAACTATAAAACGGAACATAATTGTCCAGTTATAGTAAACAGTTTTTTTAATAAGTTTGGGTAGTAGGGGTTCTGACCTATAAATGGACACCCCCGTAAACATATATACTGGTTGTAGACTTTACTTTTATGAAAAAATGCATAAATGTTGGGTAAAGTCTATAAACGGCCTTCTATCCATGTATGCAGAATCTGATTTATAAATAGTCCCCCTATGCGAGCGAAGGAGGAAAAACCAGTTTTTCCTTGCTTGTATGTAAAGTCCTACAAATATTACTAGTAATATGAATGTTCTTTTACTTTATTCGTCTAAATTGTTTAAATAATATATTTTAAAATTTTTTAATTTGTTAAACAAATAAGTTTTTTCTTTTACTTAATTATAATTAAATTTAGCGTTCTTCGAAGTATAAATTGTAGCACTAACTTTTAAATTCGTATATCTTTGAATAATTTTATTAATCTTACCTACTAGCAATCTGATGACCTTTTTTTACAATGTCGTTAACTGGTATATTAATTAATCAATCTATGTTGCTAATTAATCTACCAGTAACGTTATGTTTTTTTGTATTGTTTTGGTAAATTTGTAAATAAGTACAAATTGAGTAAAACAAATTTGGTAATTACAATTATTAGTTAAAAAAATATCGAAATTGCTTAACATTTTAGCAACTCCTTCTAAAGATTCCATTTCTTTGATTGGGGCAGCAAGCCAGTATTTAAGAAACTCTGTTCTAGATAGTTCATTGTTCCAGATGGTTCATTGTTCCAGATGTTCATGATCTAGTTGTTGTTTGAGTTTTTCATCAAAAAATATTATTTTTCCCAACTATAGTGTGATATCTTGTCACAAGTTAAGTGAAAACCTAATTAATAAATTTACATAAATGATTTATTTATATTTATTTCTTCAGCTTTATCAATTTAAAATACGATCAATTTAACCTCGTAAAAAGTAGTTTTTAATTATAGTGCTAAGTATACAAGTTTTTTTTTAAATATTTCCACAAAAAAAAGTGTTGTTTATTTTTTAATGAAATGGTGTTTTTCAGAAGCACCTTAAACATCACGTAATTAAAAATGTGAATAGATATTTTTTTAACTGCATATAAAATCTGAAAAGAAAATACATTTTGAGGATCGCTACTAATTTAAACATCTTTATTTCGGAAATAAATTTTTCTTGTGTGCTTTAAGATTGTTTTAACAGATTCTGAAGACATACTAATTAATTGTGTTTTCAATTTTTGCTTTATATTTGTTATAAAAACACACTGTCGAAATTTAATAATAATGACTCTGCAGGCAATGTCAATATTTTCGGTTTAAAAATATAAAAAAATTCTCTTGAATATTTTTCTTTGTGTTCCACTGTTCTTCTTCAATTGAAGATAAACATTTCACACCTTATGTTTAATGTACTACCTTTTAATTGGTTTTTAATAAAAATAATTTTCTTACTTGTCTTAAAATTGAAATAAAAATATTTTGATTACAAATCGCTTACTTTCTTTGTAAGCTTATAAATTTATAATACAGAAAGGTTTGAATTTTTGTATTTTTTTAGCCTAAAGTTAGTTAGTATTCAAAATGCTTATAAATAAAGTTATAATTGAGATTTATTTCCTATTACAGTGTAGGTAAGGGGAATAAGATCCTGAAAATTATTTATATTCCATTCTAGACCAACTAAAACCGATGTATACAAAAGTGTTTCTCATTGAGTATACTATAAATTAGGATAGAAAAATAATTTTACTGAAAAAGACTTTTCGAAAAGTGTGCCAACCACCAAATCCTTTAAAAAAAATACCTCCAAATTTAAAATTACACCTCTTAAACAATTATAAATACCCCTTAAGTTTATTTTACAGATTAAAATTATAAAATATATCAAATATTTAAAAGAAAACTATCCTCTTTGAAAATAAATATCTATGGTGATTTGCCCTCTTGTAGGCATCTTTGATTTCTATAAACGTTTCATAATCTTGTATTTCATATTTTATTTGCATATGTTCATTTGCCGCAGTTTTATCGACAAAGCTTTTAGAGAAAGTAAATATAACTTATATACTGTTTAGTAGCTGTAAAGCTATTAATCAGCTTAGATATCGATTTAATATGTTTGTCATAAAATGCTCTGTGGCATAACTACCACTATAAACATTAAATATACACCGAAGAGCCATTACATTATGACCACCCTGCCAATAACATGTAGGACCACCTTCAGCCCTCAAAACTGCTAGCACCCGCCGTGGCATTGATTCCACAAAGTGCTGATATGTAGTCTGAGGTATCTGGAACCAAGCGCTCACCAACTGGTCCTGCAATTCCCTCACATTGCGAGGGGGTAGCGTGGCAGCACGAATTCGGTTTTCCAAGTAAGACCACGAATGCTCTATTGGATTAAGGTCAGGTAAATTTGAGGGCCAAGACATGACTTGAAAGTCACTGGATTTTTTCCTCGCACCAATCCATGACGATTCTACCCTTATGGTGCATTAGCCTGTTGGTAAACACCATCCCCCGCAGGAAAAACTGTTGCCATGAATTGGTGAACCTGGTCTGCAACTATGTTCAAGTAGCTTACAGACTTCAGGGATTGTTCTATGAGGATTATGGGTCCTAATGTGCCCCATGAAAACATCGTTCGAGGGCGAGAATCCATGAAAACCTGGCGATCCCATTGTTATAGATGGAGGGTGGTCATAATGTAATAGCTCTTCGGTGTAAATTAACTAGTATATAAGACACGTTAACTTGATTCTATCTTGAGGTACCTTTTGATAGATGAAGGTTGACATAGTCGATAATTAAATCCCTTCAGCTCTAGTAATATCACAGGCTCACTTCACAATAACTATTTGTTTTAGTGTTAAGCCCTTTTTTTTAGTATAATAATCAAACTAAAAAGATACATAATAGCTGAGAATACTGAAAAAAGGATCATAAATAAATATTACAAGTAATTTTACCTTTAAATTAGGAATAAAAATATTTTACGGAAAAACAAATTCTTTATAAATTTTATTAATTTTTTACTAATGACAACCAAGGAAAATCTCTAACCTAAGGAAACATCATCATACCATGTGATTTTTCTAGCCAATAAGAATGCTCTTACAATAATGGAAAATGGTTTTATACAATAACGTTTTTATTTTTTTTTAAAAGAATGGAGTGTTGGAGTTGCTATTAACAGAACCATTCTAAAGTTCCTGGTACTTTGTAGTCTTTACATATGCATACATACTTAAATCAATGAATATAACATTTGTCAAACAGTCTTATTTTCTCATACACGCTATTACTCCCCGCTATTTATTAGCCTTCAATTATCTCCCCCTACGCAAGCCCAAAATCCTGCAAAACTAATGGTTATTTTAACGACGGAACTTCAATATCCTCAGAGGCCTACATAATTAGTCAAACGATGATTGCGATTATATACTGTCATAACCTGACAAAGATAGAGATTCGAATTTCCGTGGTTGCCATCAACAGATTAATTTATCGTTCTCTAACCATGATCCACGAAGTTTCCATAAAACAGCTCAAGCTGCTATAGCAGACAAAATGTATAAACTTTTAGGTGGTTGCGTTTTATGATTTCGGAAAATTGCACATTTTTATGATTGTTGCTTGTCAAAATGATACTTATAAAAGTATGTTACATTGTTAAAATGAAATTTATTTAATGCGTAACTTTAAAAATATTTTTGTAGAGAAAATTGCTAAAAGTTCTTTATGTCGAGAACTTCTATGTTTTTACGATTTTGAATGCGTCGGAAAGATAATTTCCTCGTTTTGGTACTTAAACTCTAAATGTGTTTTTTATTATATCTTGGTCTCTGTTTTGTTGTTAGATGAAACAAATGGTATATTATAAGTAATATACAAAATGATATAAAGATATATAGTGTGTAGGATTTTATCATTAATTTGTGGAAGGCATACTTTATATTTTATATTTACTATTTAATCCAATCAACCTATATTAAACTTTGAACCAAATGATATTTTATTTATTCATTTAGAGAGAAAAAATGTATGGTCAAAACTAATAGAATATGGTAAAATCCACCGTGTTCCTGGCTCAATTTTAGCACCAAAAAGCTCGGTAATTTTTACCGAATCACTTTGGCAGCGATTTTGCTAAAATTTATCGCAACTAAAAATATCCGCTGTACTAATCAATTAGTTTATTTGCAAAGTTGCAAAAATGGCTTTATTAAACCCCTCTCGAACCATTAAGATTGAGTTTTAAAACGGGAAGATCTGATCAGTAGATCAAAAGTCATTCAAGATAGTCTGCTTTGTTTTATTTTTTTTGTACACTGTACGAATCGTTGAAATTAGTAAATCATCTAAGAAAAATGTGATCTATTAAAAAAAATGTTATCTATTTCATATAGTTACATGGTGATTTACTGTGTCAAAAAAATCGCAGTCTTCTTCAGGTAATTACTAGTAATTTTTTCTTTTGCTATACGTGAATTTGAACATGTATTTGATGTTAATTTTTACATGAAAAAATAGATAAAATTTAACCCTAGTGGTTGTTGATACAAAATATCTTGTATCTGTAATAATAATAAGGATTTATCTGAGACCATTTAACTACGAATCGAAACAATACTCCGTTATCATAGTATTTACATAACAAACAAATTTTTCGAATTCGTTTTTTGAGTATCATGTTAAGCTTTCTCACATTTTGAAAATTTCATGTTTTTATTAGAATATTTTATTTAAAAGAACAAGTATAAGTATAAGGGAGCTTAAAGTTCCCTTAAGTATCTTAAATTTTAACTTTAATATCTTTAATAACTATACTATTCTGGATTTTTATTCTTATCTACGTAATCAAGAACATAGAAAACTGCTGAAGCTCTTTTAACCATATTTGTGAAAACTCTAAGTAAACGTTAACGTAGAAATTTAGAGTTTTATCGTTTTTAGAACAATCTTTTAAGACATTCTTTTTAGAAACTCAAACATCCTTTTAAAAACTTTCTTTCAGTTTAAATAAAATATTTTTTTTAAGAAAAACAGTCCCTGTCCGTTTCTATTTTAACAAAACAGTCGTTTTTAACTTCGCTTCACGTATTCTTGATTTAATGGCCGAGTTACTCTATATCTTCACTACTCTAGCCATTATGTCGCCTGCATTTCTGCCAATCGACAATGAAACGAAGCCAAAAGAAGGAAAAAAAAGTCAATGAAACTACTCGAATCCTCAAAGCTGAGATCCTCTTATTTCCTTCCCATTGTGTTGGAAGCAAATAAAAGCACCTTTAGCCCTTACATTGTTTTTATTTCTAAGCCCTAACGAAGTAATAATGCTGCAATGTGCCCTTTTGTGATTGCCATTTCAAAGTGATTAGAGTTCAGTCAGACATAAAGCTAATTTCAAAAGGAATTCGCTTGGACTTTAAGACCAAGCTTGGTTGATTTTAGTTGCAATATTACTATCAAATCATTTCAAATTATTTTCTTTGAAATAAAATTAAAAGGAAACTTCTTGCACTTTTTGTTCTTTGCTTAATTTTTTAACTTTAATTTTGATTATTCTTTTTGTTTTGTTTTGCTCAGCAAGAATATGCTTTAATAAGTTACGATTAGTTTATATTCGCAAGACATAAAAATTTGATTTTTAAACGGGGGATGATTTAACAAATGGAATTATTCTGAAAAACATTTCTGTGAAAATAGAAAAGAATTTTTGTTTTAGTTTCAAACGATTTGAAACTAATCTGGAGATTTCGAATTTTAAGTACGCTGCATATTTTATAATCAACATTAAATGCTTTCCAAGATATGAATGCGAAAAACAAAAATCAGTTTTTTTGTCGCTTCGTACTTGATCTACACTTTCCTTAGTAATATATCATTATAATACAAGCATGCAATATTGGCATTATCTCAGACTGTAAATCAGTGTGATTGACACAAATACAGATCGTCTGCTGCTTCGCAATTTTTTTTTCTTTTCTTGCATCATATTTTTTAACAGATACTTTCGTATCATATCCTTTTCGTATACTTTCGTTTAGATACTTTCGTACCGCTGATTTCAAATCTGCAATCGATTGCTCTCTCCAAACTACAGCTTCTTTAATAACATTTTCAATTTATTTTTCGTCGAACTGTTCAAGTTTAGGAACGTTATATGTAACAGGAGTTTGCATAAAGCTTTTGACAAACTGTTATGGCAAAAAAATGCAAATCATCAGGATTAAACCTGCATAAGAATCCATGCTCGGAAATGTCGTCATACGCTACCAGGAGCGTATGGCGACAATGTCACAATGTCTGTCACTTCGTTCTTGATCTACTCTTTTCTTGCTAATATATCATTATAACACGAGCATTAATATCGTCATTATCTCTGGCTATAAGTCAGTGTGATTGGCGCAAGTACAGTAATCGTCTGCTGCTTCATATCCATTCAGAACACAGAGGAACATTTGTTTCTCGGTTTTAAAAGATTTTTTAACAAATACTTTCGTATCGTGTACTTTTCGTATACTTTTGTTTAGATACTTTTGTTTAGATACTTTCGTATCGCTGATTTAAAATCTGCAATTGATTTCTCTCTCTAAACTACAGTTTGTTTTTTTTAAATAAATTTTCAATTTATTTTTTGTCGAACTGTTCAAGTTTAGAAACGTTTTATGTAACAAGGGTTCGCATAAATATTTTGACAAATTTTTTTGGAAATAAAGGCAAATCATCGGGATTAAAACTGCATAAGAACCCATGTTCGGAAATGTCGTTATGCGCTCATGTGTCATAGCTCTGATTACCAGAAATTTCCAGTTTCACATTTATTGTTGCAATACATTTTAAAAGGTTGCTTCAGAGTAATATTTAAAATCGTTTTATTCATAAATAAGCTCACAAATTTTCATAAGAACTACAATTATTATTATTTCGATAAAAAATATAAATAAAATTGAGAAATTATATGGTATAAATTTTCAAGGTAAAAAAATCTTGAAAGTTGAGATCATATTCTGAACGTATAGAACAATAAAAACTATGAAAATGCAATACTTAAATATCTTAAAAATATTCCAAAAATGATTTTTTTTAATAATAGCAGGAAAATCAAGTTTCAAAGATGGTTAAAAACATCATCTTTTAATCCTGGTTACTGAGATATTAACCTAGTTTTTGCACAACGTATTTCTGAATTCATATATGGCACGTACTTGATTGTCTATTTCTAAACTATTTGGCTCACATATCATTTATAGTTAATTTCGGCTTACTTAAAAGAAATTTCGAAAAAAGTATCGCTATTTAAAAAAGTCTTATGTGAAGAGAAAACAAAGGTTTTACGTAAGTTTACGCTACTTTTAACACTGTACTTTTTACGTGCACCTGCTGAACGCCAAAAATGGTGGCAACTACTTAACCCCAAAGTGAAAACCAAGTATAAAATTTGGATCTTGGTATTTCATTACACCAAGAATGTTTTTTTAACACTATTTGGTGTAAAATAGCCAGTATCACTTCTGTTCCATTTTGTGTAATGTAGCCAGTAGCATTTTTATTCCACTTTGTGTAAAGTAGCTAGTACCTCTAAAATTTATAATTACCGTAAGATAAGATAAACACAACAGTGTAAATTAGAATAAAAATACAAGAACACAATGCTAGAAAAAGTAACTTATTTTTCAAGCATTGCAAGCAAAACTAAAATGAAATACTTTCACAAACAGGCATATACATTTTTTTCGGAAAAAGAATCTAAAATATACGACATTATTCGAATTGTTTACGAAAAAAGAACCAATGCGGTTTTCCTTCCTGATTTGCGACAAGAAAAATCTTAAGAAAATTTTTCATTCACAAACAGAAAAGGATTTAACTCTTCAGATGCTTTCCAGGATTTAATATGAATCCCGACTGTCTTTGGATGTTTGCCAGAGAAAAGGAACGGTCCGGTTGACCCATTGTTCTTCGTTTTTTCTTCTCCTCCTTACTCCTTTCTCTTCCTTATATTTCTTTCTCATAACTTGGGCAGATATATCTATAATGTCACTATCATTTCAGCGATGTGGCGAAAAGAAGTCTGCGATGTAATAGCCAGTGTCCTAAATTGCTCTTTCTATTCCATTAAACTGAACAGTTCTTTTTTTTTGGTGGTGCCACTGTATCTTATCAGCTAAAAAGTAGCAATATGCTGCTGGTATTATCGTCACAAAATTATTTTTATTTTTAGCACCTAATGTTGATTTATCATTTAACAATCAGGAATTATAATACACAAATAATTTCAAATGATTATACACAATGCATAATTTATATAATTTTAGTAAAGATCGTTAATAGCTATTACGAACAAATATATTTGAACTTAATTTTAATAATTTAAAAAATGAAGAATATTTTTGGGTTCTATGTAACTTATTAAATAAAAGAAGGTGAAATCAAAAAATTTGAAATTCATAGCTCTATGCTATTGAAATTATACTCACGAAATTAGTTTGATTTTATCTAAGGCATATTTATTCTGCACGATTTGAATATTTGCTTTTCATACAGAATAAAAATAATTTATTATAACAAAAGAAAGAATTTGACTGTTTGTGTGCGTTTTTTTTCTTTCTAATTTTTGATCCGTTTGTGCTAGGTTCCAAAATAGTGATTGCTAAGTTTAATTTCAGCACCCTAACCTAAAAATCCTCCACAATAAAAAATTCAATGAGTTTGTTCGGAAAGATCCTTTGAAAAAATATTTATTTTCTTAGATTCAACATTAAGCAAATTACAAATTAAATTGCTGAAGCTTTTTCATTTCAATTATTTATAAGCTAGCATCAGTGATGCTCGCTATACTTCAAAAAATATAGGCAAATTACAGTATAAATTACCGGCACTTCGGATGCATTATCCGCCAAGAATGCCACATTGGATGCAAAATCTATTTTTTCCGTAAAATATTATGCCATAATTTTTACTGTAATATTTATCTAATTCGAGTGATACAGTGGTTTTAAGGTAATTATTACTGTTAAAATTGCATTATATCGGAAATTTTGCTCAGTATTATTTTCCGGTAAAAGTGAATTTTACGGTAAAATGTACCGGCCGCATGAGAATCGGTACTTTTTACCGTAATTTTCGAATTATTTTCAATGTTACTCACAGTTCCGTTTACTAAAAAAAAAAAATAAGTAACCGAATTAGTAATTCCGAAGTTTTTTTAAGACAATGTGTTTATTTTGTTTATAGTATTGAGTTTATTCATTCTATTGCTTATATTGTTTAAGAAAGTTTAAGAAAAGCGTAACATCATCCTCATGTATTATCGGTCATCTTTGTAACAGTAATGTTAAATCAATGGGAAAATTTATTCTTTCAAATGTTCCTCCTGAACGCTCAATTAAATTTTTTAAATGTTGTTTAATACCAAGAGTTAAAATTGCTGAATGCCACCACTATTCGAATTGTTTCAATTAGATAAAGCGTTTAACTTTGACTAAAAAATATAGTCTTTTTTTATAGTTTAAACTTAACAGATGCTTTGACGACAGCAAAATATTCGAAAACTTTTCCCCCTATTTCATAGTCAGCAATGACAAGGCAGAACATTTAAACCAGAACTATCGAAAGAGCTTCGCAAACAGTTTCAAACAATGTTTACATAGTAGGCACTGCTTACTTGGAGGAAACAACATTGATTTTGTGACAATCCATTCTAGGATATTAGTATGGACTGATACATAACAATTTAGTATCTGATATAGTTCAACCTTTCATTATTTAACGGTATTTTTCTGTAATATTTACTTATTATCTTTCTTAAGTATTATATGCTCTTAGCTAGTTTTCGTTTTTGATTAAAAATGAAAAGTTTAAAACTAAATATAAAGAAGTTATTAGCTAATCTTTTTATGTTAAATATATTTAGTTACCGTTTTACTTTTAGTAAACAGTTAATAAATTATTATTTTTTAAAAAATTTTTGGCGAAATTGTTCCCGGTCAAGACATGCAATAAAGAAAACATCTTTAAACTTTTAAAGAAACATTAGGAATTACTTGATTGAAAACTTCATACCCTTTAAAAAATATATAAATAGGAAATAACACTCTTTATGTTTCAAGCGCTCAAACACAGGAGCTCATTTTCAAGACTTGCTAGAAGTGAATGAGAAGAAACAAAGGTGATTTAAAACATTAAAAGTTTAAGTTGCCAACGTAAAAATAAAGGTAAGAAGCAAAACTAGAAAAACCATAGTAACCGTGAAAGGAAAAAGAGAGGAAAAACAGGACAACAAATTGCTCACAGTTGCCGTTAGAAGCAAATCGGGTTAAAATACAGGTGGTGACGCACAGCTGATAAGGAACCAGTGTCGTTAGCAAGGGAATCAGCATTTATATGAATAAATGAATCCTCGGCATCAACATGTGACTGGTGTGAAAATAATTTTGGCTTTGTCAAAATTTAATTTATGCCCAAGATTCCAACAATTTGCATCAATTGAAGAGTTTCTATATTCACGATAGCGGACGTATTTATTGTTTTTTCTAATTTTGAAGCACGTCTAGTTCGTCCAATGTAGCCAAAGACAAACCACTGACAAGAAATGTGGTAAACACCCCAGCCATTATCAAAGCTAATAGTATCTTTAAAAGACTTCAATTTGGTTTTGTTAGCAGGCCTAAAAATGACTTTAAAACTAAAACGGATAGTTATATTAACAATTTTATGACAAACCGGAGAAGGAAAAAAGCGATAAAGTAACAAGTTCTATGTAGGGATTAAAAGAAGAGGGGTGTTTTAGTCTAGTGAGTCCATCAAGGGCTGAATCAACTGTAGAAGGGTTAAATCTACGGTTAGCAGCAAGCGAGCTGCGAAAGCTATGCTCAGAATTTAAAAAAGAAGAAGAGTTAGAAAAAAGATGAAGTGCACAGAAAACGAAAGTATGAAATGCAAACTTTTTCTAATAATTAGGGTGATTTGAATTAACATGAGGGCAAAGAAACGGCAAAATGCTTACGAAGAGCAGAGCTGAAAATCTGAACAGGGTATTTAGTTATTTATTCTAAATAAGTACTAAACGCTTAGCACATACTAAATTCTAAACGTATACTAATTATAAACGTATAATACTAAGCGTATTCAACACTATTTAAGTTATAACTTAATATAACCTAACAAACTGAGCAATAACTATTACTTAATTTTGACCATACTTCATAACAATAATAAATACATTAAAACAAGAGAAATGAAGCATTAAAAATATTTTTTTCTTCTTTCGCGACTACACTGCTATGCATGGCAGCCAATGATGAAAAAGCACTTAATGATGATCAAAGGCTTTTGCGATGAAAAGAAAATTGAACATTTTTTGCAGCACAGCTACTTAAGTTTTCCTTAACTAATACATCAATACAGCTAACATACCTTAAATGTAATACATTAAGCAAAGGACATCCTAAAAAATTATCTTTTAAAAAATGTATTTTTTTTAGAAAAAGAAAATCTGTTCATGTTTAGCTTCAGATTAAACTGATTTATTTAGGAATTCTTTAAATTGAAAATTCAACTTGGATAAATATAGAAAACTAGCTCATCTTCAAAGAATTATTCAAAAACATGCAAAAATATTTGCTGAACAAATAGCTAATAATCTTTAGATCTTTTACGTTTGAACTTCGAAGCGTTCTTACAAATCTTTTCTAATTCCCCTCATGTTCACAAATAATGACTAAAAAATTTCTCTCCCTTCAAAAAAGCAACTGAACCATATATTGAAACCTTTTTAAGTTTTCTATTTATTCTTTTATGAAAGATTTTATTTTCAGGAATGCGCTTTAACGTTTTGAATACTCAAGCAAAATTCTGGAAAATAAATTTTATTATTTTTGATATTGATGTGTTAAGTTCACTACATTGTTTACATCGTTCTTTTTAAAACATGTTTAGTGAAATTATAGTTTAATCCCGACCAATGACCAGGAAAAGGGCAGACAAAAATAATGGATCTTAATTTGTAGTAACCAACATTTTAATATCATGATTATTTTTCAGCGTGCTAAAATGCAACCAGTTAAGCATCAGTTGACTAAGGTTCATTTCGTAATTTTTGGGAATGTCATTTTCTATTGTCGTGTCAACAGGGTCATTTCGTTATCCCTGAATATGGAAATATTTATCATGTTTTTGACTCTATGGGGACATCAAAAAGCTCGGTAATTTTTACCGAAGCACTTTTGTAATGATATGGGTTAAATGAAAAATTAAATATGGTTTTACAATCTGTAAAAAATTTAGTAAATCAGACAAAATATGGTAATTTTATCATGATACCTTAAAACATAAAATAAAACTACTTTTGTGGTTAAATTTATCTTTCAGTTTTGAATTTTTTACTAATTGTTTGAAAATAAAAACTATAATTTTGAAAACCAGAATTTCCGGTAAATCGTTACTATACAAACGGAATAATTATCAAATGAATGGTTCAAATACCGTTATTTTGACTCAATTAACCAGAATTACGTTTTTCTTACCAGTAATGTCATTACTATACGAATTTTACCAGATTCTTTTTCTCCGTGTAACTATAAAAAACCAAAAGTTATTTTCTTTTTGTTTCATCTAATGAAAAATGTAAAGATTGATATTACTTCTGAAAAGCGTGATTACTCACAAAATATAAATGTCCAAACACCACTTACTGTCGTTCATAGACTTAAAGTCTTTACGTAATCTATTCTATATTTATCGCTTGTTTCATTTTCCGATAATTGTATCTTTTTGTAAGACATATTTGTGTCTATATCAATAAGGAAAATCATTAAGATGCTAAAATATCACAATGCTTGGAAACAGAAGTTGCATTTATAGATCTTTTCTTCATAACTACCTGTCGAAGAATAATGATATAAAATAATTATTGAACTTACAAAAAGTTTTCTGTCAATAAAAGAAGTATTAAATAATGTTTGCTTGCATGATGTTTAATTGATAAATATTACTCACTTCAGTAATTTTTTTCCATTGTTTATTTCTTTTCGAGTGCATATCGATAATAGAATTATTTATTACAGTAACAACTAACCATAAAACTATTTTAATCCATACTGAAAGCCTGTTTATAGGCAATAAAAACAACCATTTTAGATGCCTTACACATAACTGCAGCAGTTTGATGCCACACAAATTATGACAATAATGTATAATGATACTTATTATTAAGACTACTTGTGAGAAAATAAAGGAAAACTTAGTTGCATGAAAAAAAACATGATATTATTTCCTACTCTAAGAACAGTTTATAAACATAAACATAATATTTTATTGTTCTAGGCAATGGAAAAATATTTATAAGAATATCGAACTTAACTGCGAAAATTTTCATTCTTTAAAATTACTGAAATTCGTTATTAAATTACATGAGTCATGGTGACTCAGGGGATTCGTTCGCGCGTTCGCCTTCCAATGAGGGGAACCAGGTTCGAATCCCAGCGATGGCTGGTCGATGCGAATTCCACACCCGGCTAGCACCGATCACAGTGCTGACGTAAAATATCCTTAGTGGTAGATGGATCTTGGGATAGAGTCCTCTTGCCGTCAGTCTAATCGTGGGAGGTTTTCGTGGTTTTACTCTCCCTGTAACGCAAATGCGGGTTAGTTCCATCGAAAAAGTCCCCGACGAAGACAAATCTCTCCCAATACTCAATCCAAGAGTTTCCTTGTCCTCTGGATTAGGTTCAAAATTACAAAGCTCAAAATTAGGTCGGCTATTCAACGACGGTTTAAAATAAAAATAAAAATATTAAATTGCATCTCAATCCGTCATATTTTAAATCGATAAACCGTTAAAACCTTTAACTATTAATGCAGATTTTATATGTTGGGTAAAAAAAAATTCCGTTTTGAATTTGGAAATGTTCAGGTTGAAAATAATAATAAACAGGACATTTTAATACTGTTTCTGCTATTATTAAAGCGAGTTCCACCCCATGTTATGCACGCTGAAAAAACCCAGGTTTAAATTACGGTATAAAGTACCAGCAGTAATATTTATTTAATTATATTGCAGTAACTATTGAATTATTTCACCGTAACTATTACTGTAATAATTATGGAATATCAGATTTTTTTGTTGTTCCGCAACCTTCTCCGGTAAAAATTAATTTTACGCTAAAAAATACCGGCACCTTGTATGCCAGTACTTTTTATCTTGATTTGATATTGAATTTCCTTAAAGTGTAATAAAAATATTTCGTATTCGCAACAAGTTTTTGTAGTCTGAGTAGGAAAATACAGCAAACTATGCAAAAAAGTTATGTTATCATTAAGATTGCCAAACTTGTATCCACAGTTATGATTCTTTTATTAGGACCATATTTTCCAGATGGTAGTTTTTCCTTTGTTCTGTAAATCCGTTCAAAAATACGAATCCACCGCATGATGGATATCATCCATGATGATACCATCCATGATGGATATCATCCATGAAATATATCATCCATGATGGATGTCCGCAATGGATCGATATCATCCACGAATCTGTCCCATGTTTACCCTGAGATAAAGTACATTTTTAAGTCTAACTTAGTAGCTTGAACAGGGATTCCCAATTTTTTTTTTTTTTTTTGGTAATGAAACCCTAAATGATCAACAGTCTTTCCATGGCTCTCTGACTTAATAATTAAAAACAATTGTGAATATATTAACCTATAAGCGATTGCTTTATTTTGAAAATATTTATTAAGAAAATTTTTATTTTTTCATTGACTTATAATTAATAATCTTAAAATAGGTTTTATATCTGATAGTTGAATTCACAGTCCTGCAGCTGAATCTATTCGGGTTTTGAATTTGTTTTGGGTGTATAATATTATGGTGAATATCTTTGAAATAAGTCGAATTATGGTTTTCGTTTGAATTAAAACTAAAATGAACTGCTATAAACGTTAAAAATTGCTAGTACGAAAACATATCTTTTTATTAACAATCTATTTATTTATTTATTTAATTTTGTTTTGAAAGTCACGATGGAAAGTACTAATTAAATATTTTATAAATGCATGTCCTTTTCGTAGTTTGTTCAATACATTTTTATTTGAAAAATTATGAATATCTTCTTCATTGGCATTTTAGCTTAAATAATATATCGGGGACAACCAAAATATTAAGTAATAATGTATTATTGATTAAATTTAAATATAATTACAAGTTTCAAAAGTATTAAAAACACTTTCAAGCGTTCAAACTCTCGGAACACGTTTACCTCTTCCACAGAACTTTAGGGTTCCACGGAACACCATTTGAGAACCACTAGCTTTAAATATCACTTGCATTTATTAGTTTTAAATATTGTTTGCATTCTAAGGTTATCTTACGAATCACTAAGATGGTAAGGTTTATCTGGTTTATCTAGTTATTCTAGTTTATCTGGTAAAGAAAGGTTTATCTGGTTATTTAGTCATTTATTTAGCGCATTGTTTAAGTGCTTAGAGATCTTTTATGCAAGTTATGAGAAATTTTGAGCTATTTTTAAACATTTTAAATGGAAAATGCTTATGAAAAATTCAAGGCTTTCATACTTGCGAACGATGCCGAAATAGAGTAATAAACTTTTATTATGATTTCATATTAATCAGTTTCTTGAATATTTTAGGCTTCATAAACTTATTTTTTTCAAAAAAAAATCATGGCAATACACTGATAAAAACAATATCGAAGCATTTAAGTTCAACCAAAACGCATACTTCACTATTTTCCTGACATATTCCTCAATTTCTTTCGGAAACTTATTTCAAATAATACAAGAAAACTTCTTTTCGATGTTTCTTGTTCTGCAAATTTTACATCATCACTATATCAGCGGAAGAAATCAAATTCTGGGTTTTCCTTTTATTCAATATTCTCTTTGAAAATATCTTTCAAACTGATGTTCGAAAAACATACTCAACAAAAGTTTCATTTGTATGTGGTGTTGGAAAAATCTGAAAAATACCTAGAGGGAAACGAAAAATATTGAGAAAAAAGTTGTAATATTTTGTACAAATCCTACAACAACAGTTGTGATTGAAGACTAGTCATGAAAAGTTATTTCACAAAAAAGGGGAGAAACAAATTTTCAAACAGTTAAGAAACGTATGCAATAAATATTATGTGATATTTGCTTAGCAATTTATTTTCAACCCAAAACGTTTTATATCGTAGCGTTTTTACAAATTTATTTCCAACTAAAAGTCAACTATATCTAAATACGCCAGGCTATTTAGCCGATACCGAATTTTCATCTTTTTTGATTTGATTCTTATAGATTTGATAAGTTTCTAGAGTAACTTTTAAAATGACTACAATATATTTTCTAAAAGTATCAAATTTAGGATCTCAAAACGTACTAAAATGTAATTAGCATTCTACGTAGTTAAATCTGCAACTGATTAATCACTAATTGTCTTTGAGAATTGGTTTTAAGTGTATGGTTTTGTATTTGTAATACTACATTCATAATATCTATTATTTTTTAATTTTAATAGTTCTCAAGGCCTTCGTTGGAAATATCATTGTTAAAATTCTATATTTCCAGCAAGAATGGACCATTTTTTGTTCTAATGAAACGACAAATTCAAATAGAAACTTTATTTTTCAAGCACATAATTTAAACTTTTCTGAAATTAAACTGTAATAATATAAATAAATAAACAAACAGTGGTCATATGCTTTTGATTTCACAATGACATACATTTCAAGTGCAATTTTCCTATGAAAAATTGATAAAGTAACAGGAAAAAGCATAAGAAGCTAGAAAAAAACATGCCTGAAAATTTTATCGGTGATAAAGATAGGTCCAACGTATATAGATTGTCAAAATTTCTCCGAATGAAAAGATTTTTTTTTTGTTTTGTATTTTCTTTTCTCGAGCGAAATCTTAAATTTTTTCAATAAGCAATCATTGATTGTATCAGCAACAAACAATAAGATTTAAAATATATTTGAAAGGTGTTTGGTCAATGCTACATACACCGAAGAGCCATTACATTATGACCACCCTGCTAATAACATGTAGGACCATCTTTAGCCCTCAAAACTGCTAGCACCCGCCGTGGCATTGATTCCACAAGGTGCTGATGGGTAGTCTGAGGTATCTGGTACCAAGCGCTTACCAACTGGTCGTGCAATTCCCTCACATTGCGAGGGGGTAGCGTGGCAGCACGAATTTGGTTTTCCAAGTAGGATCACAAATGCTCTATTGGATTAAGGTCAGGGGAATTTGGGGGCCAAGACATAACTTGAAAGTCACTGGAATGTTCCTCGAACCAATCCATGACGATTCGACCCTTATGATATGGTGCATTATCCTGTTGGTAGACACCATCCCCCGCAGGAAAAACTGTTGCCATGAATGGGTGAACCTGGTCTGCAACTATGTTCAAGTAGCTTACAGACGTCAGGGATTCTATGAGGATTATGGGTCCTAATGTGCCCATGAAAACATTGTTCCTGGGCGAGAAACCATGAAAACCTGATCGAGCCCATTGTTATAGATGGAAGGTGGTCATAATGTAATGGCTCTTCGGTGTATATTACAATGAACACTTTTCTTCTGTTGTATGGGATTTTTTTTTAATCGATCTAAGATTAATAGTGTGGGGAGAGTTGTTAACGACAATGTCGACCTTCATCTATGAAAAGGTACCCCACCATGGAATCGAGTTAACATGTTTTACATGCTAGTGAATTGGAATTATATTTTTGTAGTGGTAAATATACTAGAGTACTCCCCCACCAGAATTATATTTGTGATGGAATTCGTTGAACGGATACCATTAGTTGATTCATTGCTGCCTTGCGAGAAGCCGGGAGAGCTGTATTAAGGTCACCGTACTTTATGAATGCTGATCGTGCGCGCTGTATTAAGTTCACGGTAGTGGTCGCTCCTGTGTTGCCATTAGCAGTCGAGTGAATACGTTGTCCGTTATGTGTGAACGAAACTGAGTAGCAACAGCACGAGGAGGTGGATAATGTCACCGTCACAAGTAGCAAGTCAACTATCAATGTGTGGACCAAGGTAGGCGTGTTCACATCACGTCCGGGTCTCTAATGTGGGGAGTGAGTAGTTATCGACCATGTCAACCATAATCTATGAAAAGGTACCCCTTCATGGAATCGAGTTGAGTTAACATGTCTTATATACTAGGGAATTTGAATTATATTTTTGTAGTGGTAGATACACTACAAATAGCTTAGATTAACTTTCGTATTGCTGATTTCAAATATGCAGTCGGATTTTCTGCAATCGGTGTTTTTTTAAACACCGATTAAAAAAACAGACATTTTTTTTTGTTGAAATGTACAAAATTAAAAATGCTATATATATATATATTTAAGGGTCGCTTAAAGGCTATAACAAACTTCTCGGGGAGTTAAGGAACATCATCAAATGGCATAGAAGTCCATGCTCGGAAATGTCATTCATACGCCGCTAGTGGGCGCTTCTCTATTGTGAACTGTTACTTCGGGTACTTCTGACGAGGTTATAATAAAGAAGAGTCACTAGTTATGTACGGCGATATTTTCGAAAAAATCATGGGTTCCAAATGCAATTTTAATCGTGATGCGCCTAAACTCCCCTAGATGCTTGTCGCAACATTTACACAAACCTTGTTATATATGAAGTATTTTTAACATATGCATTTTTACAAATAAATAGATTAAATTGTCATTTAAAAAAATCTGTAGATTTAGGAGGAAAACTAATTTTAGATTTCATATCCCCAAACCCGAGGTAAGCAAAATCAAGCATTTGTATAAAGGCAACAAAACTTTTGTTCCCCTATGACATCAAAGTTTCCTATTTCAAAAAGAAGTTTTTTTATTTTTTACCTTTCCATTAAAAACTATTTTAGTAGAAGCTTTTAAGATAGAAATAAGAACTAGGGTGGATGCTAGAAGCAAATATTATTATGTTTTCCATAAATTATTAAGGTTTATCTATGATAACACTAAATTCTTATCTATAAAATGATAATTCAAATAATTGTATTTTACAGAACTGTGACATGGACTAAAAGTGATTCTTATCTTTTAAGAATATAGAAAAGGAAAATTTTACGAAAGATTGCAGGGGCAAATTGTTATGGTGGACTATAAAAAAACAGACTATACATTTTAACTATGGAAAAACAGTCATTGTAGCAACTATGGTACAAAACTAAATCAATGGTTTGAAGATATCCTAAAGGGAGAAAAAAATTCAAATGGTCAAAAAAATCATTCTAAATGGTAATGACATTTCTGGCAACAAAAAAAAACTGCAATTCTTGGAATAAAAAAACGAAAGTATATGGAATTTAAACCATTCATTTAGTATTTTTTCGTTCATATGATAACGGTTCACCGGAAATTCTGGTTTTCAAAATTATAATTTTTATTACCATATATTCAGTTAAAATGCAAAACTGAAAAAAATATTACCGACAAAAATGAATTTTATGCCATGCTTCTAAGGTATCATGCTAAAATTAACAAATTTTGACGCATTGACCAAATTTTATCACATATTAAGAATCTATACTCTATTATCGATTTTGCCAAAATCATTACCAAAGCGCTTCGGTAAAATTGTTTTTTTGGTGTTTCCATAGAGCCAGAAAAACAATACATTTTACCATATTCTGATAGTTTTGACCAAACTTATTTTCTCGCTGTAAGAATGCACTCAGAAAGAAATGTCTTAAGATTATTAGACGAAAAACTAGGAGGATCACGATCTAGAAGAAGTTCTAAAACTATATGGAAGGAACAAATGGAAAAGGACCTGAAATTACTTAAAATTACCATTTACAAGAAAAAGGCGACCAACAGAAAATAATGATCCAAAAACTAAAAGGAGGTCAAGGCTCTTGCACCAGGATGATGATGATGATTATATACTCTTTTTTTTTTAATAACTCTTTACTGGAAAATATAAAGGGACTGATAAGCAAAAGTTTCTCAGACATCAAATGCATTTTACCGCAATATTTTTTTATTTAAATCTCTTCGACTGGTGTGGGAACATTCGTGGTTTTAAAGGCATGTCTACACCAGGAAAGGTAAGCAACAGTGTGTACCATATCAGATGAAATCAATAGCTGTCCAATGTATCATTCTATTTGCCATATTAAATTTCTCAAAGATAAGATAAAACTATTTTTTTCTCCTCAACTAAATCCGTCTTATTTTCTTAAAGTAAAACTCTATGATGATTGGCAAACAACTATTCTCCGATCTTATATCGCATTGAAGTTAGAACTATAACCGTCCACAGTGATGATGCACCTGTTGCAGTTGAGGATAAAAAGCATATTTGATGCATTCCATTATAAATAAAATCCTTCCAGAAAGACGTTTTTTTTGTTTATTTTTTAACATTCACAATGTGTGAGACTGACTCATGTTTTCTGAAAACATCTATGCTTCCCTTTTCCGGCATTTTATGACACGAGATAGTTTTTATTTACTTTAATTTTATCGTCATTCTGAGACGTAAGTTGACAAATAATTTGTCAAATATGTTTCATTAAAAATACTATCTGAATACCTGCTCATCGTATGGAGTGCTAAAAAGTAAGCAATCAATATATCAGTACTGAGCAACACTCCAAAAAATCCAGTACAAAACAAAAAGAAATGTCTCCACACATAGTTAATAAAGTTACAATAGTTCCAATTTTTAAGATTATTATATTTTGTCCGTTTTGGTAGCCTTACGTTATAGATAAAGCAAAACATGCTTTTTAGTATTTCATTTCCTAAAAATAAAGGCTAATTGTATTCCAAAATCATTTGCCATGATGATAATGCTAGTGGTCAACTCATGATAAGCACAATTTACCATAATCGCATATTAAGAAAAGATTTCAAAATATTAAAAGCAATTAAAAATAATAATACTTCCAATGGAAAATCACGCTAAGCAGTAGCGATTCCGAAAGGAATTGAAACAAAAGAAACAATGAAATATGAAAAAAATGGATAAATACGACAACCGAAGCTGACTTCTTCAGGGAGTACCAGCTCCGTAAGTCATAAAAGCGAAATATTTTCTATCGAGAGAACACGACAAAAGTCTAAAATTGCTCTCTCTGTACCCCAAAGGTTTTGCCAAAGTCCAGGAAGAGAATACAATACAAAATATTAAATATAAAGTACATAAAGCAAATATAGAAGAATAAAAAAAAAGACAAATGCATAAGAATAGTACGTTCAAGAGCTTACTTGAAGCAAAAATCCAATCACTATATTTCACGACTGTCTGCCAAACAAACTTTTTTTTACCACAATCACGTGATTTTTTTCTGTTCTTTTACCTTTAGAGACACCCTAAAAAGCTCTTTCCACAGTATCTATATTAAAGCTTCCCAGTATTAATGCAGTTTCAATAGATATCAATTATACTAATATTAGACATTGCACTTATATTTGTATATTTGGTACGTATCAAAACGACACCTCTTACCATAATACCAATAGTGTCCATTTCAGAATGAATTATGCATCACTGACGTCCAAAAATAATATGGTGATTTTTTTACATATCTTTCAAATGAATTAGTGACATTTGTTTATTAATTTTGCGTTACGGTACTTATCTTTTAATTCAGTTCTCTTTTATATCAATTAGTGCTAATTACTGAAATTAATTAGGCATCGTTGACCTCAATAATAGTTGGGTAATTTTTGACGTTTCTTTTAAAAGGATTATTACCATAATATTGATTATAACAGAGCTCAATCCATAATTTATTATTGCCAACACAAAATAAGCATCAAAAGGGTCAATAGTAGTACAGTGATTTTTTGCGTTTTTCTCAAAAGATTTTGTACCATTTCTATATAAATTTTGCTTTATAGTACACATAGCATATTTTTTCATTTCAATTAGTACTTATTACTAAAACTAATTTAGCATCATTGGTATTTATAATAGTACCATTTCTCCATAAATTTTCCTTTTTAGTACACAGCTTATTTTCTTATTTCAATTTGTTCATATTACCAAAATTAACTAAGCTTCATTGGAGTTAAAAATAGTATAACGATTTTTCTCTGTTACCCCCAAAAGTACTTTTTCTCCATTTTTCACTATTTTTCTAATTAAATTATTAACTAATAATAAATTTAATCTGGCACCAGTATAAATAATAGTGAAATAATAATACGGCCATTTTTTACGTTTCTCTTTTACGAACTAGTACTATTCCTACATTCATTTGTCTTTTCAATGCACCCTGTTTTTATCTCAAGTTGTTGATTTTAAATGATTTAGTTTTATATATTCACGTGTTTAAAGCATAATTATAAGCAAAATAAACACACGTTTCAAATAACTTCAGGAATGCTAATTTGGTGCCGTAATTCGCCAATGCAATCAGGTTCCTGCGAATCATTAAGTTTAAAAGACATGACGAATAAACAATGTCTAAATTTTAAAGAAAGCACCAAAAACTCTTTTTTTTACTATTTGAAAAACTATTTGATGAAAAGAAAATCGACTGTTGTCTGATTTTATTAATGTGGACTCTACCGAACGGACTAGCTGAAAATTTCGGACGAATTTCAAGTGGTCTGAATTTGCCTCATACACTTTCAGGATAGTGAAACGAAACAAAAGCTTTTTGGAGTTATAAGACGCACACGAAAACATACTCTATTTATTTATTGACCTCCAAGACAGTGAGAGAATTTCACCTTGAACTGGACACCTTACCTGAACACCTCACTTTTAGTGGAGTGGTTACGCAGGGAAACATCGTGTAACTTCTCTACTTTGATTCAAAATGTTGCAAAAATTAAATTTTCTGGGAAAAGGCTCTTTATAATTGGATCTACATGCATTTGCGAGCAAATTTTTTTCTTACTTCAAATTCTACAAGATGCTTCAAAGTCAAGAAAAAGATGCTCTTTGACAGCCACTAGCTTGCAAGCTGTGGTGAGAATTTCCACAAGCAATTTCCCCCTTAGTTCCAGTATATAAATGTAAAAAAGTAATAGGGTGCATTTTTCTCATTAATCTGATTCTAAAATTAAAAATGCTTGCAGTTTAAATCAATATTAAATTAGCAGAATAAAAAATTAAATAGGACTTCCATCGTTTTATTTTATTTATTTTTATCGATTTTTATGATACAATTTCTACTTTTTTCTGAAATACAAAGTTAACAAAGCTTAGCAATATGCAAATATTTTAAAATATGCTGTCCTACATCAACCCCCTCTTCCCCAATGCTGTCCTACATCAACCCCTTATTCCCCAAAGTGCCCCCCCGCGTCAAAACAGTAGTTTGCCTCTGACCTAAGTATTACATGGGGGGCGAACTCAGCTAAGTTATTAACTTAATTTTGCACTTTTTATGCATTTGAAAATCAAAAGAAAGTGTACATATTGATCATGTCTGTACTGAGTCTGTGACGTCATAGAACTTACCCTCAAAAATCTTTTATCACGATCTCGTGTAAACCACTGCAAAATTTATTTTCTTAATAATTGAACTATATTTTTAAACAAATAATTTTTCGTTTGTTATGTGAATAGATATGTTATGTGAATAGATTTGTTATGTGAATAGACATATGAATAGATATGTTCTTAATAATTGAACTATATTTTTAAACAAACAATTTTATTGTTTGTTATGTTAATAGATATGCAATGCATAAAAAGTAAGGCTGCATG
Organism: Parasteatoda tepidariorum; assembly: GCF_982258835.1. Classification (NCBI taxonomy): domain Eukaryota; kingdom Metazoa; phylum Arthropoda; class Arachnida; order Araneae; family Theridiidae; genus Parasteatoda; species Parasteatoda tepidariorum. Next base: position 49,903,561 of record NC_141762.1, on the reverse strand, counting down.
TAGCAAATTAATAAAATTATATTATTCACTTTTTTTCCCCAAAATTAAACTTTTTGTACAAAAATTAGGATTTCCATCGAAACTCAATTTCTGATAATTAATCCGAAAAATCGCAACTTAAATCACAAATTTGATCTTAAAATAATTCTAGAAGGAACTTACAATTTGAGTGTTCTTTCAATGAGCATTACAAGCTCAAGTTTTATGTTTATGGTACATATACATGCTACATATGGTTATAGTATATGTATTATTCAGAGTGACTTTTATAAAAGATGTTTAAAGAACACAATTATTTTTCAAAGTGACTGTTTTTACTTAAATATAACGCTTAGTCAAAATTTTATTAAAATTTCACTATATAAAGCTTACTTAACGCTTAAATACGAAATGTACATTCCAATATTACATAATAACTCTTTTAAAAGATAATAAGGATAAAAAATTATTTTTTTCTGAGAGAAAAATTATTAAAAAAGAAATAATAAGTATTGATAATTTTACCGTGAGTTTCCTAGTTTATCGATATAAGTATAGTTTATCTATCTAGTTTATCGATACTTGTCTAGACAGAGAGTGTAGGGACACTTCTGAACTAATAAGTGCAAAACCAAGTGCTTAAAAAATTAAAAAATTTTAACCTTGTTTTTATCAATACAATATAATCCAAGTCTAAGAAATCAATTGGTTTTAAAATTTTAAACACACAATTTTGACAGAAAACCTTTATTTAAATGGCAGTTAGTGTTCTTCTGATCGAAAATCAATGAAATTTACAATTTAGAATCAAATAGAAAAAACTAAGTCTGAAGGAATTTTGATCCTTGTATTGATTATCTATTGCATTATACTATTCATTGAATATATGTATTCGGTTAAAAAAAAATTCAAAAATAAATAAATATTTTTCTTTGACGTTCAAATAATAAAGAACATCACAAGAAATAGAATGTTATATTCATATAGCTTTCTTTATTTGTTTTTTCTAATCTGACCTTTGCCTTTTCCTTTTAAGATGTTTAGGTAGTGTATTAAATAAATTAGCTTTTCATTAAGATTTAACCAAACAAACAAAATACGAAACATATGACATTTTATACTTTATTTATCAAGAATTTAATTAAAAATATTAAGAATAATACTATGACAGTTAATACAAAACCAATTTATTTTTGTGTACCGGAAATTTTTGCAAAAATGCTTAAAAGTCAAAAATTCATTGCGTGCTTTTTTCTAGCAGTTCTTTTAAAATTTGAGAACCACTCCTATTTCTTTACTATCTTTTACTCAATTCGAAGAAAAACCCTTATATTTTTACTTTTGAAAGAACTTAAATATTTGTTCAGCAATTTAAATAAAAATCAATCTTCGTGATATTAAGGCCTTATAAAATCTTCCCGATATTACGTCTGCAGTACGCTTGTGTGATATCATGTTTCTACATAGAAATGCTATTGTTCAACATTAATCAGTTGTTTTCTGAGAGCCCAATTTTTAATTTTGGGAAAATTTTATGAAAAAAAGAATATTATCACAGTTAACCAACCCATCAACTACATAAACCCAACTTCAACGAAAAATTTCTAAAAGAATATCAGAAAAACCCACCGTAATGCTTTCATTTTTTGTAGTAAGCCTTTGTAACTTGCGAATTATCATTTTTTTCAATTAATTCTACTCCTGATATTTTTACTTTCGAACAAATTTTCTTTTTGTTTAATAACTAAACGTGAAACCCTCATCCCGATATTAAGACTGCAATAAATGTGGAACGACATTACGTTTTAAGGTGGAAATACTATTGTTGAACACCGAGCAGATGTGTTTTGATAATACAGTTGTAAATTTAGAAAAATTAAATAACTGAGACCTTAAAATGTCGAATAGTGAAATCCATTACTACTACAAAATAACAATGATATATTGTTCTCATATCTTCTAAAAACTCTCTGAACCATTACAGCACTGTAAATCCAAAAGGTTTACTGGGTACCATTTTTTCATTGAAATTGGTTATTTTCATGTGCCAGTTTTAATTATATATATTCTAATACCCCTTTGCTACTTTTTTAATAATTGTCTGCTGTTCTTTGGCATACTTTGAATCAATTTAAATGGTTTAATTTCCTTACAGATGATTACTGCAATACAACATGGGATGGACTGTCTTGTTGGCCTCCCACTAAAGCTGGAACATCAGTTATTATAAAATGTATGGAATATTTAAACAGGGTACCATATGACACTACACGTAAGTACTCGTTAGTATATCTAGTATATTTTGTTACTCGTCCTGCATTCGAAATTGCCTGTCATATAATATGGCCATTTTTTTGCATATGGCCATTTTTTTGCATATATTTTTCTAACAATATTTTGAATTGTCGGATATTAATGCTACATTGATGTTAAATTAATTTTTGAATTAAAGTTAAACTTTTCAGATTTTATCAATTATAATAAAATTTATAAATTTAGTTTGCTCACTAATAAATTTAAATAAAATAATAATAATGATAAAATTTGGTTCGCTCATGGTTTAATATAATATAAAAACTTACCTTTCAACAAGTAAAAAACATTGCTTGATTATTCACAACACTCGATATGTATGTAAACATGGTCTAGTTGAGAGCGTGGCTTCTATTAAAAAAATATGATGAAAACATACACGTAACAAGGTATGCCTACATTGAGTACCTGGACATATGGGTATTCTTGGACATAAGTTAGTTGACGAAGCAGCACGGGCTGACTCCAGTGTGATTTTCTGGGGCCCTGAACCAACTTTGGGTATATCTTCCCCATCATTCAGGGCATCTATTTTCAAGCTCTATGGAAAATTTCCCACGAGTAATGGTGCAACTCGGATGGCTAAAGAGCTGAAACGCAACTGTCCAGGTGCGTGAAAGAGCTTCTGAATCTAAAGAGGAACAGTTTGAGGAAGATCATTGATCTTCTTACTGGACACCTATACATAATGGGTGTTGTATCTGATACTCTTTGTCAAGGTTGTCTTCTTGGGGAGGAGACTTCATCACATATACTTAGTGATTTGAGCATTTAGGGTAACATTGCATTGAAGCCTGGAAACAAACTACAAGACATTCCAGTCAGGTGTCGGTTTACCTTTATTTCAGCTATAAAGCTTTCTTGTTAATCATGATCTCGGGTTTTGGTACAGTAGACCTCTGGCTAATGCTGCTCTTTACAGCTGCCCAACCTCTAAGTCTATGAGGAAAATATCCAATTCTGATTGAATAGCATCTAAATTTGGAAATTTACTTTTCGATAGCAAAAGAAGAGAGGAAATTGTTACATCAGAAATAATAGTAATTAAATGGATAATGTTTTTTTTTTTTTTTTGATTTACTTTATTCATTTATCTTTTTAATAAACTGTATAGTGCACTTTTTTACTTTCCCTTAAAATGCTGAAGATAGGTGATATTTAATTATAACTCATATTTATCCAGGGCATTCAATAATAATTGCCCTTAATATATATTTTTAAGATCCTTATTACAAAAAAGTAAAAAGAAAAATTACATATTGGAATTTATAAGTTAATATTTGATCGAAGAAAAAAGCACTATTGAAACTTAAATAATTATTGCTACAGAAGGTAGGGCTAAAAACTTCAAAAACCTGCTTGATTAACTGAGAAAACAGACAGTAGTTGAAAGACAAATGCCAGAAACACTACCAAGTTCCCTCAAATAATAAAATGGTTCTGAAGGCCTTTTTATTTAATTTTATTCTTCGTTCATCTCTAGATTCTGCAGATTGTGATTTTGAGTTGTTTTTAGATTAAATAAGTTTTAGCGATAAATAATGTATTTACATTTTTAATATGAATTTTAAGAGGATGCGTTAAACGACGCCTACAAAGAGGATCCGTTGTTGTAAAAATAATGCAATGTACATTTGCAGCAGGCTATACAGAATTTTAAGGTGGTCTAATTTACCTGAACCAGGATTTAAGGCATTGTAAGGATTGAGATTAGATAAATAACGAGATATTAAAATAATAAAAAACGTAATAATAAATATAAAATAATAAAAAAAAGTTTTTATCATTCTATTACAGCGTTGTGTTATAATATTAACCCCAAACTATTTGAATAGTAAAAGTAAAACAATTATAATCATTATACATCACTTACTGTTTGAATAGTGAAAGAATATAACAGTTACATTAAAATTAATAACCCTAAGAATCTGTTCATAATATAGACACCTTTTTAGGATCATTTTTATTCAAACGGGTTGTAATATGGAGAGAGAAATTATATTCAATTAACGTACTGTATGGTACTTACTTTTCTGGTAAAAAAAACAACATAATTCTAGTTAATACAAGTAAACCAAAACATGCGGTACTTAAATCAATCATTTGTTAGTGGTATCCTTTTGTATGGTAACAATTCAAAAGAAATTTTGGTGTTTAAAATTATAGATTTTATTACCATACATTTCGTGAAAAACACTTAACTGAAAAGTAAATTTAACCTAATAAATGGTAATTATGACATGCCCTAAAGTATCATGATAAAATTACCAAGTTTTATAACAAATTATTAGCACATCATTTATTGTAAGTTTAAAAAAAGCGCTAAAAAAGCGCAAAGCGCTAAAAATTACCGATCTTTAGCGTTCCCAAAGAGCCAGACACAGGGTAAATTCTACTATATTCTGGCAATTATGACCGTGTACGATTGTTATATTTTGTTGTTGCTTGTGAAAGTTTCAGTTTTTGATGCAATTTTATATAATGGCCATTCAGAAAATGTTCTTAAACTATATTTTATTTACTTTTACGATTAAATAAAATGGTATTTTTGAAGCATTTTGAATAGATAAGTGTTAGCAGTTCAAAAGAAATTCTTTTATTGATCTTTTTTTCTACGTTTTCAAAGAGTTGAGAAAATAAATATTTGATTATTTGAAACCTTTAATGGTATTGATTTAAAAGATTTCGTTTTAACACTTTAATTTTTTTTCCTTTCTAAAGAGTCTACTTAATGCAAAGGGATACCTGCTTAGCTTAATTCTTTTTTAAAAAAATATTCATTTGCATTAAAGATGCGTCCTACACTGGTTCCTTGGTTAAAAAAAATTATATCATTTGAGTTTATAAAATTTCTTTCTTGAGAGCTACTTTTGTGTAGGCTAAATAAGCGTGATGAAATTCCTTTTTCTTTTTTTTATTGGCACTTGGAAAAATATTTTCCATCCACTTTCTTACGCAGTCAATTACGTGAGTAGCTGAGACTGCAAGTGACAAAATTTGCGCAATGGCACGCAGACTAATATTCTAATAAAATTAATTTTAGTTTATGCTTTTTCTTGTTAGAGTCAAGTGCTCTAACAAGAAATACTATACTAAATTTATCAAGACATTACTATATTTATCAAGAATTATCTATAAGTGAGTTAAGACAACCGGTATTCAAGCTATAATGAAATGCGGTGAGACGGAGTTTGTTTAATCAACATATTTATTAATGCAAGCTCAGAGAATGTTTTTATTTTTTTGAAATTTATTAAGTATGATGTCGAGTCATAATTCCTGAAGAATAAAAAAAAATAATGAGCTGCCAATTTTACTAAGGCCCAAATTGGTTTCAAAATTGGATTGATATGGATCTCATAAGAACATCCACCGAGGTATCAATTTTGAGATGTCTAAAACTTTTAATATCGATCCTAGAATGGCCTATATATGGCCTACATTGGGTAATACAGAACCTACATAGCCTAAATAATTGATATCAAATATTTTCTGAATCAGACAATTCTGTATAGGACCGATATTGGTTATAAAGTGGCTGTAAAATATCGGATGAATCGGAAAATTCTATATAGGACCAATATCGGAAAAATAAAGGCCCGTTGAACCCTTACTGACCCAAGATTCATGAATATTGGCCTAATGAGGGCCCAAGTTATTTTACTGATAAGGTATGTTTGCATATAAAGGTTGTTGTTTTGTCGACCACCCCCATAACTATACAGCTTTAATCAAAAGCAAAATTTATATTACAATTCCCTGTTATATTAAATTATTAAATTATATTATATTCCCTGTGAAGGAGTATTTCTAAATAAAGCAAAAAATAATGTTAGACAGAAACGATGTGCAAAACACATGGGGACACGTTGTGACAAACAATGTGTAATAAGCTATAACATTGTAATAAGAAATAAGATTGCAATTTCATGTTGTTTAACAGAAATTGTTATAACGACTGTAAAAGTCCTATTGTGTAAAAATGTATTTAATCTTAATTTTTAATCTTTCCCTCATTCGAGACGGATTGATTGATTAATCCTCAAAACTGCTAAAACATTCCTATTTCAAAATTCCATAATGTTTTGAATGTTACAAATAGGAAATAATTTTCCTTTGATTTTTGACACATTTATTTCACATTTAAGATAAAGATATTTATATTGTTTTGAATTATGATAAAGTCTTTTCGTTCTTCACGCTTTGTTTCTACAAAAAAAATTTTTTGCTTTTATAGTTTGTGTTAATTAGACAAATAAAAAAAGTAATAATTTTATTTTTAAAGTAATTTCAAGAATAATCTTATTTATCGTTCGTATTTTTAAATTTCAAAATCGTATTGTGTATTTCATTTATTGAATTGTCTCAGGATGATAAGTTGTAAATTGAGCAAAACATTTAAGCAAATCCTACAATATTTTCTGTGTTATGAAGTTAGAGGTTTCCTAAACCAGAACGATAAAATACTGAAACTTTAAATTATCAGAGCTTAAAAATTGTATTGCATATTTTTAAAGTTTAGCTTAAGTCATTATTTTCATGATATCTTTATATTTTTTTCCAGGTTATATATCAAAACTTTCTTGTATCATTTTTTACCATCACAATATTTAAGTTTAAAATAAGATAAATTCGTTTGCAATAAAGATAAATGGTGAGAGTCTGGGTGTCTTGGGATATTCATCCACTTTTAGATGCACCTGGATAATTTTTTTTAAAATTTTTTTCCGCACATGCGCTGTATAAAGCAACTACTTCAATTACTCTTATCTGGCGCAGTTTTTAGTATTATTTTTTTAATTTTAAAGCAATAATTCCGTTATCACTCTAAAATTGATTCCAACGCTTTGTTTAATTTTTTTTAAATATTTAAGCTATAGCAAAAGTGGCACTAGACCTAGTATATATTTCGGACATTTACCAAAGGTCTAGTAATACTAGGTCTGGTTGAGTGCCACTGCCCGATATACATTTGCCTGGTATGCCCTACACTAATGTTTTTTAAGGTCAAGTGCCACTGCCCAGTATACATTTGCCCGTTACTCCAAACACTGATGTTTGTTCTAATCTATCGTCAGCAAGTATTAAAATATCGAATAAATGTAATTACATCCACGAATAAATTAATATCACATCAGATGTAATAAATATTTCGGACATTCACCAAAGCGACTAATTTGATTGTCGTCATTCACCAGTGAAAGTTAACAACCACCGATTTCGGTCATTCACAGTAACATGCACATCATTTACATAATAACCTCATCAGGACGATTATTTCATACTTTGCCTAAATAGCATCCGGCATTTCAAAAAATAAAAATAATTGGTTTTGTTGGCAATGATCTCGTAAGGCGATAAAGAATCATGCTCAGTACAGGCAAGGAAGATATTAACCTCGAAGGAAAAGTGGATGAAATCCCCAAAGAACCGAGAGTCTGGCATCAAGTTCAGATTAAAAAATATTGCCACGTACATATTTATACCTAACACTAAGCAATTAAATATCAAATGAAATGAAATATATTTAGAATAAAATCTTCATTTTGGTATAACTTTTAATTATAAGGAACTTTGATTACTATCCAATTAGTTTACTTTAATTTAAATCAAACATAGTTGAAAACAAAAATTGCTTTGAAAGCGTTTTATAAAAGTAGTATCTTGGATTAATTCAGTTTTTTTTTTCTGAAGAAGAGTACTTTAGTCTACTTTTTATTCTTATTTTAATATTGATTTCTTAAATACGCTTCTTTTTTTGTTAAAAAAATTCTAATCAGCGCTGAAAATACTCATTATGTAGGCAAGAATTAAAGTTTCTCCCTAAAAATTTTTTTTTCTTGAATAGCGTTAATTACGTTTTAATTATTATGATTAATTATTTTTAAATAGAATTTTGAGTAAAAGGGAGAGTCGAAGATATGATTGATACAGATAATCAGAATCAACGATATTAAAATAAAGTATTTCTTTGAACTATGCTAAATATTGCTTTACAAATTTTAATAGTCCAACTTTTTCTCAATGTAAGGCATATTAAAAAGAAGACAACAAATACCATGCAGCATGAGAATGTTGCGTTGACACCACCCTTTATGAGTATAATCAATTTCGTTTATAAAGTTAAAGTAGGAACTGAGATAACTCACTCGGCCAAAATTATCAAAATTGCTACAATGTACAAAAAATGAACTAGAAATCATTAAAAAAGTTTAACTTTTATAATGTTCTACTAACACTATTCAAAATAATATTTGATATCTTTTTTTCTTCTTCTCCGTTATTGAACTTGAAAATACTTTCAACCTACAGTGCTCTGAAAGAAGAAAAAAAATGAATCACTCTGAATTACTTTTGATCTAATGATCGGATTTTCACATTCTAATGCTCAATTTCAGCGTGTCTCGAACAAGTGACCTCAAATATGTTAATCAGTTAAGTGCTGATGATATTTTAAGTTACGAAATCAGACACATAAACGCACCTTTTTTAATATTAAAATAACTTTTTTTCGAAGAATTTGGATTTCTGACTCCCAAAATATAGAGGGAAGCCGTAATATGATCCCGATCGTTTGGTTAGAGGAACGGTCGAAAATATGAATTCCTTAATATTAATTTTACTTTTCGTGTATTTCCCCAGCCCTTTTAAGCGAATTTAAAGAAAATTTTGCTAACAATTATGAAATTCGTTTATCTAAAGATAATTTCACTAAAAAAAATTTAATAGTTATTTATTATTTTTTATAACTTTATTTAATAATCGTCAAAAAAAGTTTAATTTTAAGTATACTAATTAGTATACTAATGAAGAATGAAGAACACTAATTTTTATATCAATTTAAAAAATATAATTGTAAATGGCAGAATCCAAATTTTGAACGAAATTGTTTGAATAGTTTTTGAGAAATCAAATTTTAAATAACTGACTTTTTGAAGAATTCAATTTGTCCGACATGTCCACCCCCCTCTCGGAGCGTTGAGATTAAGTCCGAATACTTGAAAATCAGATCATTAAATCATAAGTGTCAAACACCTTGCATTTAATGGCAACCCCGGTTCTTGATGATGATAGCTTAATGCATTATTCGTTGTAACTTCAGAGTCCAATACTTTTTTGCGTTTCCCTCACTGATGAATCTAGTGAGATTTTTTTGCGTCATTTTTGTCTATGATTCTGAATATACGTATTAAGAGCAGTGCTTTCGAAACACCTTGTGAACACCTGAAAGAAAATACATAATTTATTTTTACTTTTGGTACTCGCGTACCATGAGAAATAACAAAACTTCTTCCTAGAGACATTATCACGAAAACTTTTACATAAACTTAATTTAATTTTTCTTAAAATATGCATACTACTCATTATAAAAATTAATTTCTTTAAAAATATTCATTAAAATAACTTATAACTATCGTTCAACTATTGATTGCATGGCTTACTTACTACAATTCAATCGAAACTAAAATGTCTTATTACGGAGAAAAAAATAACATAAAATGTACCACTTTTATTCCATTGTTTGATCAAAAGTTAAGAAAAAAATTTTAAATCACTTAAATGCATTAGAATGATAAAGTTCCAAATCAAAAATGTTCAACTTTCGGCGACATTAAAACATCGATAAAACGTGACAAACTGGCCGGCGTGAGACGCATCCACCAGATGTAATCTGTTCAAAAGATCTGTAACGGTGCTATAAATTATCGATCACATTCATTTCATGGACAAAATTGCCTCTTCTGATTTAATGCATTTTGGCGGAGAAAAAAAAGTTAACATTCGAAAACTTTTCTTATAGTTAACTGAACTTTGAAAATGATAGTAAGAAGCAATCTAACTGTTGAAGATTTATTATCTTTTCTTTTGTTTCATTTTATGACGCTAATAAATCACTTTCTTTTTTAAAAGATTATATAAGGCTAACATTGTTAGTTAAGATCCGATTTTTTGCTTGAAACAATCATGAACTTAAGTGCCAATTATAATTAAGTTCATAATAAAATCAATTTAAGTTCATAAAGATATCCTCATTACAATAACTATTGTTCACCTTTTTAGATCACTTTATCGTAGATGAAAAAATATTTACAAAAAAAAAAAAAAATAATTGAAAATATGTTTTATTATGCAGGAAAACTTTTCATAATAAATAACTTTTTTTAAAAAAAAAAAGCATTGAAAAGATTCTAAACATTATTTTTTTCTTTTAAATTTTATAAGGTATGTTTAAAGACTCAATTTTATTCGTGCAGTGAGAATTGGAAATCATTTCCGTTTAAACTATAAGTTTGATCAGGCAGCGAAAAAAAGGGAAGTGATCCGGAGATCCGGATAAATAATGAAAACTGTCACAAGCATATTCCATTTTCACAGTTTAAGAAACTGAAAAAAATTAGATCATATTCACGTTTCTCTTTTAAATTACTTTGTGTAAAAAGAGTTGAAAGAAGATTGATAGCGTAAACTTTTGCACTTACATTTTCGAAATCAGAACTCATCGATTTTGTTACTAATCTCTTTAAAGATTTCTGCTCAACGGTTTGAAGGTATACATTTAGAATCGAATGTGGAAACAAATGCTTAATCTAATTTCAATTAGTATTCTAAAAATCTAATAAGTAGGCGTAGCTGTTATATACTGAAAAAGGAAATTTTTCAGACTCTTTTCAAATGAATTATTTATTGTTTTTATTCCAAGACAGGTTTTCGTAAGTTGTTGTATTGTCTAAACATATTCTCTCTCTCTCTCTCTCTCTCTCTCTCTCTCTCTCTCTCTCTCTCTCTATATATATATATATATATATATATATATATATATATATATATATATATATATATATATATATATATATATATTATATATATATATATATATATATATATATATATATATATATATATATATATATATATATATATATATATATATATATATATATATATATATATATATATATATATATATATATATATATATATATATATATATATATATATATACTTGAACATAGTTGCAGACCAGGTTCACCCGTTCATGGCAACAGTTTTTCCTGCAGGAGATGGTGTTTACCAACAGGATAATGCACCATGTCATAAGGGTCGAATCGTCAAGGAATATTCCAGTGACTTTCAAGTCATGTCTTGGCCCCCAAATTCACCTGACCTTAACCCTATAGAGCATTTGTGGTCCTACTTGGAAGACCAAATTCGTGCTGCCACGCTACCCCCTCGCAATGTGAGGGAATTGCAGGACCAGTTGGCGAGAGCTTGGTGCCAGATACCTCAGTCTACCTAGCAGCACCTTGTGGAATCAAAGCCACGGCGGGTGCTAGCAATTTTGAGGGTTAAAGGTGGTCCTACATGTTATTAGCAGGGTGGTCATAATGTAATGGCTCTTCGGTGAATGTATATATATATATATATATATATATATATATATATATATATATATATATATATATATATATATCTTATATATATATATATATATTTTTTATCTTATATATATATATATATATATATATATATATATATATATATATATATATATATATATATATATATATATATATATATATATATATATATATATATATATATATATATATATATATATATATATATTATATATATATATATATATATATATATATATATATACTAGCTGACCCGGCAAACGTTGTTTTGCCATATGATTTATTTCTAGAGTATGAAAATATATCTTATTTATTGTAAGTGTGTGCGTATGTGGTATGTGAGTGGCAGTGGCATGGAGCGCTGTGAACGATGACGGAAGGTGAAAATAACAACACACCAAATAATAATTTTTTAAATTTATTGTAACTTTTTTTTATAAATTATATATACAACTAATTCTGAAAATATTAGTAAACAATATTAATCTCTTAGTGCAATGGAGTGTACAATATTTTTTGTCATTCCGTCTTTTGCTAACACAAATAAACTGGATGGTTTACCCACTCGAGAGCATGCCACGTATAATTGTCCGTGTGAAAAACATGGTGTGCTCAAATCTAAGCCACAAACAGACATTGTTTGGCCTTGAGATTTATTAATAGTCATTGCAAATGCCAATCTAATGGGGAATTGAATGCGTTTAAATTGAATTGGCACATCTGTGGGTATAATAGGGATTCGTGGAAGTAATACACTTTCACCCCGGAATTTTCCATTTAAAATAATGACTTCGATAACGTTGTTCATTAATTTTTTAACGACCAATCGCGTGCCGTTGCACAGCTGTGGTGGGTTCAAATTACGAAGCAAAATAACAGGAGATCCAACTTTAAGTACTAAATTATGCGGTGGCATGCCTGGTAAATCCAATGAATTTAAAAACTCTGTTGGAAAATATGCAGCTTCCATAGGATCGCAAACTGCATCAACGGATTTGTATGTCACCATGTTACCTGGCAATAACTGTTGTATTTTCAGATTCAATTCGTTGACGTCCACATTTTTTGCTGCTAAAATCGCCCTTTCTGCAAGCCACTCATGATTAATGTATTGCGTGTGTAAATCGGGAAATATAAGGTTAATGAGAGCATCTTTTGAATCAATGATTGTGCAGAAATCCTCCGGTAATTTTATGCATCCTGTCTCATCCTTGGTAACTTTTCCATCACCGATATCTAGCAATTGTTTTGAGAATGTTTCAGCAGATGGATCCTGAAGCATTTGGACTCGCATATTTACTGTTAGTTGAACTTTTTCAACATTATACCACAGTGGAGATGATTTCAAGCAAGCATTGATCTCATCAGCGTACGTTGAACGCGGAATGACGGGAAGTGTTTGCCTGAAATCACCTGAAAGGAGTAGCAGAGTGCCGCCAAATAATTTGTCATTGTTCTTTATATCTTTCAATGTCCTATTCAACGCCTCAAGCGAATGTTTGTGTGCCATTGTGCATTCATCCCAGATGATAATTTTACAGTGTTTCAACACTGTGGCCATAGACGATTGCTTTTTTATGCTGCACGCTGCGTCCGGGTTGTTTTGAATATTTACTGGCAGCTTAAATACTGAATGAGCTGTTCTGCCTCCATCCAATAAAGTTGCCGCAATGCCAGATCATGCAACGGCCAACGCGATGCCATTATTTGATCGTATTTCAGCGAGAATTAGCGAAATAATAAATGTTTTGCCAGTTCCACCTGGTGCTTCCAAAAAAAAAAATCCACCTTGACCTGCCGAAACTGCGAGCATAATGCGGTCATATATGTTCCTTTGTTCCTCATTCATCAGTGGAACATTGCGAGTCACAATAGCTGCCATTTCTACTGTATTGTAATGAAGTTCACGATTCATGTCATTGTTTAAAAAATCAGATGCACTTCGATTTGGCGAAAGCATACCGAAATGACTGAGAGGCAAGTTGGCAATAGTAATGCAAAGATCCTCAATAGCAATCAGTGCTTCATTGTACATAGCATCGCTGAATGCTATCGTTAGATCGTTACAACGTGTGCGATGGTGATACAGTATATCATCAGTCATCGAATCTTTGTGATTATCCCATAAAGTTTCTATTCTGCCCGGGAAACATGTAGTTAATACTATAGCGAATAGTACACGAATTTGCTTAGCAGTACAGTTCAATGCTGCTTCAGCAAGCATACATTCCCACTGGTTGTCATCTTCCAGCAAGCCGAGTGCAAGGCATGCATCTTTATACGTTGGATGCTGATGCCCATCGACTTTACGTATATCGCGAAATGACAATGAGCCGGTGACATTAACCAACAACAGTCGAAGATAAAAGCACTCAGTCTGCCTTGGATTGACTGTAAATACTCTCCCCAAGGCGTTTGATTTGAATAAACCGGGACATGCTTCAACCGGTGTGCCTTGCTTGCGGGGTATCCATTTTTTTGTTTGAGACCATATGAAATAGTGTGGTACTTCTGAGTAAAGTAATGTCCGTGCAAAAGCACCAAAAGCATCAGCACGATTACACAATTCAAAAAATTCGGTGAGTGTAGTTCTTGGTGGATTTATAGCTCTGTCAATCGCTGTCTCGTTCGTGAAATATACGCGCTGACCGTTTTCAAGATGGACGGCTAAATGAATAACGGTTGGATCCCGTTCATGAATTGGGAAACCAAAGATACGCCAAACTGCTTCATTGGAGCTGATGTACCGGCCAATTTGGTACAGCGTTATTTCATCGTTGTTATTCACTGGAGGGGCAGTCACATTGGTATTTTCAACTCGAAATACTGCCATATCACTGCCTTTATTCACATACTTGCAAATATATTTGATGCTCTTCACTGAACTACAAAACTCTACATTAATATGAGCTTGGAATGTTTTGCTCAGTAGAGGTGAATAAGGCACCACCCAACGATTGTCAATGTCAATGTCGATGTTGCTGATATTTTTAATAAACGATTGTCCGCCATTATCGGAATTTCTTCGACGATATATTGGATATCCGTCAACATTTGTGATCGTATCGTTAGTGAAATTTTTAGGAAACCCTTTGGTACATTTTCCATTTGCCATACACGGCGATAAACGATTAAAATTGCCGCATGGGCCATGAATCATGTTAACTGTAACAATATCAAACAGCAATTGATCAGTAGACGGATTTGGAATTTCCGCAGAAATTACACTATCGATTTCTTCAGGACGTATTTTGTTGATTAACCAAATCAAAATGTGCGCATGAGGTAATCCCCTCTTTTGCCATTCAACCGAATACATCCAGCAACGTGTAGGACCAAATACTTGTAATTTCGTAATGAAACTTATTAAAGACTTTAACTTTTGTCTGAATACACGTGCTGTAATGTCATGACGATGTATTGCATTTTGGCCGGGAAAAAGCAATGATGTAATCTCTGGCCATTTAGGATTACACGTGAACGTGATAAACAAACACGGTCGTCCGTACTCGCGCACGTAAGCCAGAGCATCCTGGATATATTCTTGCATATGACGTGGACTGCCTATATACGATGATGGTAGAATGACCGAGTTACCAATTTCGGTGGCATCGGCGCTGCTGACAATAGCGTCTCGCAAGTGAATGTATTCTTCAGCACGCAGCTGTTGTTGATTATATCGCAAGTATCGTAGTCGTTCACTCTCTATCTTCACGTACATGTCGACCATGAATTGTTGACAAAGCTCACGATATCGTAGAATGATGTTGTCCTGACCGCGTCTATTCATCAACTGATACGCATAATAATCCTTCGCACTAACATTCTTGTTTGTTTCGGCTCCTGTAATAATATATACTAATAAATATAATTATAAATAAATAATAAAAATATATTTATAAATAAATAATAAAAATACAATTATAAATAATTCATGAATAATTATAAATCATTAATAAATATAATTGAAATTAATTAACATTAGTTTAGTTTGATAAATTGAAATTAATTAAGTTCTTTGTTAAATGAGTAATGTTCAAGTCCACAATGAATGAAGTACCTGTTGCGGGATCACGTTGTTTAATATTTACGCAATATCCATCTTGTCCCTTCCAAAAAATTAGCGGATATTGGAGAGCGTCATATGAACGGTGTGTTTCAGCAATGAACTGGAGATTATTATTTCTTCTACGAATCACGATTTGTCGTGCAGTTGTTCGATCGCCAACCATGATTCCAGCAACGTCGTCAACAACAGGTGCATTGAATCTACGAATATGCTCTCCAACAGGTGTTTTATCAGGGCTGATGACAATAGCGTGATGATCACTTTGTAATTTAGGCAAGTGTGATTTGAATATTTTCAATAATTCATTGTGCTCATTCAATAGAGCGTCCAGCTCACCAACGATGCGTTTGGCAAAAAATGAATTGAGGTGATTGCATTCACAACGTGCGTCTACGCGCGCATCTTTGCCGCCCATGAAATAGATTTGCAAAAATTTATGCGCTTCGTTTGGCATTGGCAGCAATGAGCCCACTTTGTGATAAATTTGACCTTTGACTTTAAATGTTGAATTGAATTGTTGACCATATACCGTATTATTTTTAACTATTTCTGTTGCTCCGAATGATGTCATTTGGAAACAGGAATTGAATGTCCGAATTGATTTCAGGAACACATTTGAATCTGGATTCGTGCCAAACAGTAAACCCTTTAATGGTTCAGGTGGTGTATCAATTACATGTAGTTGTACCTTTCCTGATGAGCAACACATCCCGGCTGGCTCATTTTTGAACTTAAGAGCATTGCAATGCAGGCATTCCTTGTCCATAGCACCAATTATGACTTTTGAATGAGCATAATATTCAACATTAGGCTCATACTCGAATGCTAGGCGCAGGAAAGACTGAGAGTTAAAAGATCGATGTGCCTGTTGGCGTTGTTGTTCATTTACTCTTAGTCTGTTAAATGTGAGTCGGCGCGATCGTCTTTGTTCCAATCTTCTTTCTTCATTTCGGTCAGCTCGTGCATCTTCTGATTCTACTTGATGCAATCGTGCCATTCTCTCACGTGCATCAGTATTGTCTTGCTGGATTTGTTCTGCGTTTCTCTCGGCTCTTGCATTCTGCATGAATGTAGCTTGACATGTTTTACGGCCCAAAGAAGCCCCTCTACGTCGTTTTGGCATTGTTTGCTGTTAAAAAAAATTAAATTACTTAATGATGAAAAAAAGTATTATGTATTTATTTATATTTTATTTAAGTTATAATTCTTTTGGAGCGTTTGGATGAGAGTAAACTTTGTGAGCTGCGCGCGCAGAAAACGACAGGATAAAGTTAGCCATAGAATGGAATTAATTAAAAATATATATTTTTACTTAAATAATACCTTTTTGATTGATTTTAATATTTATATTTGATCATTACAGCATTTTTATTATTTTAAATTTTTTTCCATACGCCAAAAAAGTATAACTTCTAACGCATATACATAAGTACACACACACTTTTTTAATTTAACATACTTTTCATGATATTTCTCTTTTGAAATAACAGAGCAGAATTACTCTTAAAATCAATAATTGTATCAATTATTTATAAAATAGGAATGAATAATGACAGCTCTGCAGATTAATAAATTAATAAAAATTTACTTGAGAATAACACTTAAATAGTAAAATGATATTTGTAAACGTATGATGAAAAACAGCATAGTAGTAATGTGTTTATTTATCTTTTATTACTTAACCTACCTTTCACAATATTTTTCCTTCAGAATAATACAGTAGAAATACTCTTAATATTAATAATTATTATTAATATTTACAGCACTGCAAATTAATAATAATTACACGGAAATGATAATTGTAAACGTCACAACGGCGTTCGATGTACAAACAATAATAATGGCCGAAATTTTTCCGAAAACTGCGTGAGAAGTGAGATACTGCTTATTGCAAACCTGCCAACTTTTAATCCTTTTGAGGATGATTTTACCCTGCGGTAGTTAAGCGGAATTTAAATTATAATTTTAGACAGAAATATTCGCTGTATTTAAATCAAGCTTATGCGTACTTCTACAATAGTATTACATATTAATATATATGCTTAATTTTTTAAAAATAGTAGTGGATCAAAAAGATAATAAATTAAGTTTATAAATGCAAGGAATATATAGAAAGCATACATTTTGCTACTAATTGAAATAAAGAAATAAAATTCTACCTGGTTGTCGTCTTCCAGCAAGCCGAGTGCAAGCCATGCATCTTTATACGTTGGATGCTGATGTCCATCGACTTTACGTATATCTTGAAATGACAATGAGCCGGTGACATTAACCAACAACATTCGAAGATAAAAGCACTAAGTCTGCCTTGGATTGACTGTAAATGCTCTCCCCAAGGCGTTTGATTTGAATAAACCGGGACAACGGCCTTCATCGGTGTGCCTTGCTTGCGGGAAGTCCATTTCTTTTTGTTTGAGCCCATGTGAAATAGTGTGGTACTTCTGAACAGAGTAATGTCTGTGCAAAGGCATCAAACGCATCCGCACGATTACACAATTCAAAAAAATTCGGTGAGTGTAGTTCTTGGTGGATTTATAGCTCTGTCAATCGCTGTCTCGTTCGTGAAATATACGCGCTGACCGTTTTCAAGATGGACGGCTAAATGACTAACGGTAGGATCATGAATAGGGAATCCAAAGTTGCGACAAACAGCTTCACTGGAGCTGATGTACCGGCCAATTTGGTAGAGCGTTATTTCGTCGTTGTTATTCACTGGAAAAGCGGTCACATTGGTATTTTCAACTCGAAATACTGCCATATCACTGCCTTTATTCACATACTTGCAAATATATTTGATGCTCTTCTTTTAAGGGCGAGCATAAGTATTAGAGTTTAAAGTGAATTGTTGCAACGTGCGTGAATATTACTTTTTGATTTATCAGGTTTCTATGTCTAGTTTGGATTGGAATATGATTAAATAAAGATATATTTAAAATATACGTTAAATCTGTCCAAAAAATGGAGAAAAAATTAGTTATAAACCTATTCTCATACCTACTGAATATACATATAAAATTTCATCAAAATCGATCCAGCCGTTTAGGAGGAGTTTAACCACTAAAACTGTGACAAGAGATTTTTATATATATAGATATCTATATAATAACAGGGCTACATCTCTGTTATCATTGGTGTATTCATTTTAAGAAATGCAGTTGAAAGCCATGATACGTTATAAAAATCTTTATTTAAAGATAGCTGATGGTTACAACAGTTCACATCTCCACTCCACACAGGAGGGGGTGTGGACAAATCTCCAGATGGTTATTGGAATATGTTATTCAGCAAGAGACATGCGAAAACCTTCGCTCTCACATTAAATACTACAGGTATTGGTGTACTTAGGTTCCAGTTGTACATGCCTTTGTAACTCTACGCACTATGGAAAATCTTTTACTGCCTCCTAATATGGAAGTGAAAGAGGGACAAGAGTCTAAAAATAACTCCTCCTTTCAAATATAAATCTGATTATTATTTAATGGTATGTTTTTAGCCCTTTTAATTCTTTTATTAATACAAAAGTATTTATTATTTTTGCATTACATATATATATATATATATATATATATATATATATATATATATATATATATATATATATATATATATATATATATATATATATATATATATATATTATTTCAAATGTTCAAATTGAAACGCCATTAGTGTATCTTGTTTAAAGGTATAACCTTGATAATAATTTTTTTGAACAGAAATAAGCTCATATATTTCGACAAAAAATAGACTTAAAAGTTTCATTTAAAAAAAATCTGTGGATTTAGAAGCAAAGCGAATTTTTGATATCAGAGCTCCTCACCCGAATTAGCAAGACCAAGTATTTGCATGACTATGACAAAAAATGTTTAGTATTATAACAATAGTATTTTTTTAACATTATAATGAAAACTAATTGTATAAAATTTCTTTTAAGAGATGGGTGGTAATATCATTATTCAACATCGTAATTCAATAAATATATGGTATTGTTAACAAGTGTACTTCATGGGTACAAAATTTCAAAAAGCAAATGCTTCTAAAAATTACGTATTAGTGTATAATTTATCAAATAATTTTACATTTATTACTTTTAGATTATTTGTTTTATTTACAGAAAATGCAACTCGTGAATGCCACTCAAATGGAACATGGGCTTCGCGATCTGATTATTCACATTGTCATCCTCTTGTTCAAAGGGACGATACATTTGAGGTAAGCATAAGATCCTGTAATCTAAAATAAATACAGTTTTTCTTACATATCTCTTGAGAATTAAACACATTCTTAAAATATTCATTCTAAGAGTACTGTAAAATAACCGGTAGCAGTTTGTCTATCCGATTAGCCCATAAAGTTAACAGTGAAGAAAATTTTTACCCTTACGGTTTTGAAATCGTTTACAACGTGTATGATTGAAAAGAATAAATACAAATCTTTACGGTTTTTTAGCCATTTACAACTAGCATGGTTACAAAACAGTGAAGAAAAAATTTAACTGGACCTTGAAGCTAGGCTTTTCGTTATGTAATGGGCATTGAATTTAGATTGGGGTTCAGTTGTGTTTTATCAAAGGAACCGTGGAATGTACTTAAATTAATTTATCAGGTTGATTTCCCTATCGTAAGAGATTGAAAATATTAGACGTTTTTGTGCTAAGCAACTTAACGGTGCTGCCATCTGTACGTGGATTAAAGTATCGTATTCTAATAGTACAAGGTCACAAATTGAGGAATACAGGAAACTGAAAACTCTTCATGTGCTGAAAGGAATCGGGGAAATATTGTGGTGTTAACGCTGGAATTCGAACTCCTGTTCTGTCGGTGTCATTGACAGGTTAGCCCCATCGACTATAATATGTACCTAGCTGCAAAGTTTTATTAGAAGGGCCTAGTTGGTGTGCTAAATTTTTGGTTTTATCGTATTAGGTGAAAGCAGTTAATAAACGGTTATTCTAATAGTTTACAGCTAGAATACTATTTAATTTTAGGTTATTTGACTGTTTTGTTTAAATATGATAAAATAACAATTCAATCAACCATTTTTTCCAATCCGAGAAACTTGTAACAGTGATAACTTAATATGTTATTTTTAAGACGTCGCCAAGGTTCATTTGCTTCCTATAATTTAATTAGGATGTAATCTGTGAAAATAATTCCTGAAAAAACAATGGTTGTGAAATCTTTGAAACTTAGAAATTATATTTAATTTAGTAATGAAAATTAATGGTAACAAAGGCTCACTGTAAAAGACTTACAATCGCAGTGATGGATTTTCATTAATGTCTTAAATATTTTAAGACTATTGCGTAAAAATCACCTTCAATTTTTTACAAAAAAATCATTGAATTCATTTTAACCTTACACGTAAATAAAACTTCCTAAACATGATTTTTGTGTATAATTTAGTTTAATGAAGCAAATAAACTTGATCAAGATTTAATTTACAAAAAATGAAATGTTTTTTCGATATCAATTAAATTATAGTTGCTTTTAGAGAAAAAGTTCTTTACTCGAGGAAGAGAAATTTTCGAGATTTTTTTCGTATTAAAATATAGTACCAACTACGGGAGAATTACATTGGTATTTGTAGTATTGGTTTAAAATAATCCTTTATTGCAGTAACTTCAGTTAGCTTAATTAGCGATTAGATGAATTCAAAACTTTCTCAGTAGAATATAGCTGGATTTGATTCAATTTCTTCATTTAGTAAACATTAAGAGAGTTTATAATCTCCGTTGTTTAGGAAACATATTATTGGGATAAAAAAAACTTCAGAACTTTTTAACCATCCATAAACCATTTTATAGTATTCAGTTTCATTAATTTAAAATTGCGAATACATATGATATTTTTTATTTTATTTTATATCCGTCGTTCAAAAGCGGACCTGATTTTTGAGTTTAAGACTACTAATGTTCAACTCCGTAGCCTTGTAATTTTGAACCCAATGCAGAAAACGAAAGAAGTCCTGGATTAAGTTATTGGGAGAAATTTCGCCTTTTGGAAGGACTTTTTGATCGAACTAACCAGCTTTTGCGTTACATGGTAAGAAAAACCACGAATATCTCTTATGATTAGACTGACTAGAAAGGAATTCGAATATATGATCATTCTATCATTAAGGATATTTCACGCTAGCACGTTGGTCTTAGCGTGTCGGGTGCGGAATTTGTTTCAACCAGGTATCACTGGGATTCGAATCCGGGTCACTTTATTGGGAGGCGAGTGCACTATTCCTTGAGCCGCTAAGGCTCTAAAACTATTTATTAAGAAATACAACTTAAAATTAAAGGAACATGAGGGATGAAAACAAGGGATTCGATCATAGGTCACCTAATAGGGAGACTACTGCTCTATCCCCTGAGCCCCTGTGGCTCAAATATCTGTGATAGAGGCTTTAAAAACATTCTTCACTTACAAAAATTGATTTTTTTTAAAAATAAGAATGAATAATTTTTTCTCAACTACAAAGTTTAAAAATTATTTTAATCCATTAGAAACAAATTGATAAATTTCCTTCGCAACAAAAAATATTATATATAAAATTTTGCTGCTTTTCGGCGAAATTTTTTTATTTCCTTTTCCACGATTCTCTTTAAAATATATTTTTGACTTGCCTAGAAATTCTACTCTCTAAAATACAAATCTTATTAAATAAATGCATTTCTTTATGAGTTTCGCAAAAAAGATAAATTACATTTTCATTCAACATTCAGACATTAATAAAACTGCCTTTGGCAACTTCGTGTTTCATATGTATAATAAAACATTGTGAGTTATTGCAATCGAATATGTACTTAACCAAAAATGATAGATGTTTGTTTGAAATTCGTAAAAGATGGAGTTTCCGGTGAAAGTTTTGCCATTAGCAATGAAAAAGGAAAGAAGTAAAAATGCAAATAAAACTTTCTTGTTTTTATCTTGAATAAAATTATAAAGTATATATTAAACTTTTTCTTCAATTACTTCACTGCAATTCTTTTGAAGCGAAAGTCTAATAAAATTTTAAATGCGTGTATTTAATGATGTACACCTAAAGTTATTATAATAAATTTCTATTTATAAAAACTATTATTTAACTTAAATAAATGAATTAATTTAAGATAATAGAAGTAAATGAAAAGTAACATTTTTATTAGAATGCAAGTAGTAAAAGTATTAAAAACTGAAAGTTTATTGATTCTGATTTTTCAGTTCTTAATATTTTGCCCTTTTTAAGAAATATAGTACATTATATAAATTGTATTCAAGTTTACTACTCATTACAGTAATATTTATTTGTTGTACTTATACTTATACTAACTTATGCGATCGTAGTTTTAACTTATCACTTAATGGTATTTTATTGTACCTATAAAATAATTACTTCTTTATAGTTTTAATTTATACCTCTAGAATAATAAAACTTTTACCTATATATTTCAGGCTATAAATAGTATTAAATTACTCATTTGCAGCATTTACTTACACATTTATAGTAATTACGTATGAATTTATGATATTATCTTTTATATATTGCATTAACTTACACATTTATAGTAACTACGTAGGAATTTATGATGTTATCTCATATATATAGCATTAACTTATTCATTTATATTAAAGACTAAACTTTTATGCTATTAAATTATACCGTTATAGTATTACCTTATAACTTCAAAGTATTATATTATACATTAATTATATTAACATATATTTCCTTAGAATTATCTTTTATCTATAACTATTTAACTATTATCTATTAAGACATAAGTTAAAAAGCTGCTATACTTATATATAAGTTGATATTTAATTTATTCATGCAAGACAATCGAAAAATAAAATTAGCATAAAAAACAATAAAACACATGAAACAAAAGGCATTTTTTTTAACAATTTTAAATCAGCCAAGGTTCTTCTGTAGGGAACTAGCAAATATAATTTATACAAGAATGAGTAATTAAATAATAGTTCAAGTAATATCTGTTCTCAGGGCCATGGTGGAGCACTCAAATCACTCGCCTCCCACTGATGCAACCCAGGTTCGAATCCCAGAGATGGTTGGTTGATACGAATTCTGTACCCGGCTCGGACCGACCACACTGCTTACGTAAAAATATTCCTCTGTGGTAGATATATGACGGGTTAAAGTCTCCTTGCCGTCAGGCTAACCATGGAAGGTTTTTGTGGTTTTCCTGCCCATATAATGCAAATGGGGGTTAGTTCCATCAAAAATCCTCCACGAGGGCTAGTATTTCCCAGTACTTGATTCACGAGACTCTTTGTCCTCTGGATTGGAATCAAAATTACAAGAGAGATAAAAATTGGTAGTCGTAAACTCAAAATCGGTCTACGTAGTTTGTAAATTGAATAAGACATCTGTCCTAAACTTGTTAATTCTGAAGGATCTGTGTTCCAGGAAAAATATGTGAGTAACTAATAATTGCTCTAAACTTTTAACATCTTTATGAAGTAATCCTATTTACTCTATTCTAAAAGGGGCATATAGGACATTCCGAATAAAATTAAAATAAATCAAGAAACTTTTAAATTAAATCCAAGTAAGTTTTAGATAGTTAATAAAAAAGTATCAACAATTTTCCATACTTTTACACTCATAAGACACAATGCTAGTAGTTTTAAAGTTGTTGGACAGTATAATAATTTCAAGGCATAAGAATTGAGCTCTTATATGAACAAAAATAGAGATTAACAAAAGAAAACTTTTCTCTTCGCTAGAATGTAATAAGTTGTATAATTAGTGCTGTGCAATCCCTCATTTTAATTTGAGAATATTTTTTCAAATAGAAATAAATTACTTTCTTTCTCACTCTCAGGGAATATATATATGGGTGATTCTCACGAAACATGACATTTCACTGTCCCTTGCTCCAAGATCTAATACTATAATACTAAAAGAACTTTTTCTTAAAAAAATTAACAAATAGCATTGCTGTTAGCATTTCAAAATGACTTTGCACTAGCATTGACTGTTTTGTATACTTACGAAATTTAATTGAATATCAAAATGTCATTTTCCTGGCATGTCCCAAACAATATTTCCAATAATAACTAGCTTCAAAACTTCCCATACATTTTTCAAAGTCTAACTTTTTTTATCTTATCCTATGTAAGCATTTCTAGAATATACAGAGAGGGTATTGTTTACTAAAACTTTGCTTAGAATAATTTTTTCTGTCAATAATTTGTTTATCCCATGAAAATCTATTATTTTCCTGGCTACTTTTATTTAGTGATTTATAACCAAAATAGATAGCGCCAGGAATCAATATCTTATGTTAATTGATTGATTAGATACCCTCCTATCTGAACATGTCTTGTTGCATGAATAAAGAACCAATTTTCTGGCTCATTTTTTCAAGGTCAGTAGGTTTTTATGCTGTCATTTTCCTGGCTTCTTGAAATCATTAATAACAAAAACTACATAGATTTATCTGAGTTATTTTAAGAAATACTGTTGTTTTCTGCAGAATATAAACGTCTTAGGTCAAAATATTAAATTAAAGTAAAGTTATATGCTATAAAATGACGAATTTGTCATTATTCTGGCTTATGAATGCTAGAACATTGAAGTGCTACCAGAAATTTCTTTTTAAAAGCTAATTTTTAAATGCAGAATAATCTTTTTTAATACTGTAAGAAGGGAAAACAAATATTAACCTAATACAAAGTTTGTGTATGATTGTAATAAGATTGAATGTAATCAAAGTTATTTATTTATTTAATGATTGATTATTATACGCAGTTTTATTCTGTACATATCAGCAACAAAAATGTTTTTGTTTCTTTCTACAGTGGATAAAAAGAATTAATTTAGGCAATTTATGGTTCATCTAACATAAAGGCTTAAGTTGAGTTACTTACTATTAACTTAAAATCACTGTTTTTTAAAATTCTAAGGCAATAAGTCATTTTCCTGGCTTTCAAGATTTGGTGAATTTCTATTTTATTTTTTTACTCGAGCAAATGTCAATAAACTACACTGCAGTCTATAAGATATAATTAAGGTAGCTAAAGAAGTATACAAAAAAAATTTTAGATTATTTTAAATACTTTTTGAGGACTTTTTCTCTTACATTCCATGATCTTGAAACATTTGTCACACACGGAGTGGTGCTACTCAACAAGTTTATTAAATAATTTATCATGCATACTTTAACTTCGTTCATCACGCAATCCCAATTCAATACAACGTTGAACAGTGCTGAAAAAGAGCGATAGACTCTGAATTTATTTTAATAATTGGATCTAAGAAATGACATGCATTTGTACTTAATACTAATAGTTAATAAGGGTGATCTCAAATATGTTAATTAATTATTACAGGCGATATTTTAAACTACGAAATCAGGAATAAAAACGTACGTTTTTTGGCAGATATATCCTTTTTTTCGAGGGATTCGGATTGCTTATCCTCAATGTATGGGAGTTAGATGCATTCTAGGAAATGTGGTCCTAATTGTTAGGTCAGGAGAGCGGTTGAGAGTTAGAACCACTTAATGTTAATTATACTTCTTGGGTATTTCGCTATATTCGAAAAAATTTTCAAAAAATTTGTTAATTATTAAATAGTGGGGACATTAAAAATAGATTTCTTTTTAAAGAAAGGGTTTAAAGTGAAGCTTAAATTAAACTAAACTGAGGAAAGAGATAAAAATAGAACTTATTTTAAAACAGAATAAAAAGTAAACTAAATATGCCACTAATATTATTGTAAACCGACAACATTTGTATTGACTAAAGCTCTTAAAGAAAATCTAACATGCTTTTGCTTCATCAGGTAATTTAAATCTGTCAGAACATGGAATAGAAATTCATGAAATACTTTTACACGCAATAAATTTCAGAGAAAAGTATTATTTTTAAGCATTTTAGAGAAATACGAATGCATTTTTGTGTTACCACAGAAAAAGAAGATTAATTCAG
Organism: Parasteatoda tepidariorum; assembly: GCF_982258835.1. Classification (NCBI taxonomy): domain Eukaryota; kingdom Metazoa; phylum Arthropoda; class Arachnida; order Araneae; family Theridiidae; genus Parasteatoda; species Parasteatoda tepidariorum. The sequence continues at coordinate 49,876,856 of NC_141762.1, read as the reverse complement.
TAACGGACAAACGAAACTACGAAAATGGATAATTTTATTTTAAGAAATAAAATAAATAAGTTTTATGTTCAAAAACTATTCTTAAAACTTTACTAAACTTATATTCCCTCTGAAGTCGTGGCGTGCCTTAAACTATATTCTTTGAAAATGAAAAAGGTCAGCAATTTTACTCTCGAATTCAAGAAGGGTTAGGATTTTTACTTGTAGGATTAGTTGTTGTTTTACTTGTTGGGTGCCATTGTTGGTATTAAATTATTCAACAGTATCTGATTTATTTTTGCAAACGTTAGTCATTTGTCTTATTGCCAATCTTTTAACTTATACGCCCTTTCGCTTAAGTAGTTTTATACTCTATTTTTAAGGATTACAACTCCTAAAATTACTGATTGAAAGCTTTTGAAAAATACTAATTACTATACCTTTTGGAAAAATTTAATATTTATACTTTCTAATTAGCTATTTTCTACTTAACCTATTAAGGAGTTAATTACGGGATGAAACATTAACATTACTACTAAGATATAAAATATTTTTTAGAAAGGTTTATTTTTTTTTCATAAATTGAATCTCATTTAATCTCTTGAGTCTCTGCCACTTTTCAAGCTTTACCGATCTATTTTTATAACGCGTATGTTAATTTTTTACTATCACCAAAACACAAATTAATATTCATATATTTATTAGTTTATGTTTTCACATAACAAACTAATTGAAAATATCCATTAAGAGTAATCATAAAAATTTTAGGTTATTAATTTTTATAAATAGTAGAAGCAGTAAATTTAGCTTTACCTTTTAAAGTAAATTCATTAACCATATGTGATTCACAAAGAATTAAACTAACATTTGCGCTACAGTTTAGGATAATTTAAGCACTTACGCAAAAATGCAGCAACCTAATCTCGTAATTTCTTGCATTTGGTTATGCAAATGTAGAAGCAATTTTGAAAAGAATTCCTCTCATGTAGGTCATTAGGATAAATCTTTATGTTTGGCTTATAAAAAAATTTATCGTAAATGAACTTTAAATATTTAATGGACTTAATAATCAGTTGTGCTAAAAGTTTCCAGAGCTAAATTGTTCAAACATATTGCATTTCTTTTATGTAGGCATAAAAAATTTGGTTTTAGTTTGTCTGTCAATTTTTTGAGTTTCTTAATTGAATAGGGTAGATTTAATCAAAAAGACATTTAAGCATGACGAAAAAAATAACTTATTTGTTTCTGCTTTTTTTGGGAGGGGAGGGGAGGGGGGTTTGGAAGCTAATATTCGCTCAATGTAGTTTAGCTGATTGTATATTTATGAACGGTAAATACAAGCTCCATGTTTCGTTTTGAAAAATGAGTTTTAAAATGAACTTAGGCAAGATATTAATTGTATCCTAATAATGCAAAGAAGAACGCCGAGACGAAGTCGTTGAATTTTTTTAAATTTACGAAATGCTATTATCATTTGTATTTATTCAGTAACCTTAGACGTGCAACTTTTATTTTTTTTAATTCATAATCTTAGATTGAGAAAAGAATGTTCTTTAACTTCAAGCGATGTTTCTAGTCTCTATTCCACAATGTCTATTCTAAAAAAAATTTCTATTTCTATTACACTGTACAAGCTTTTGCGTAATACGTATTCGAATTCGTTTCTGAAAATGATTACTTTATTTCAAGTTAATACCAAATTTAACTTTTACACACTTTAAAGTATATATTTAAATTGTAACAACAATAATAGTTAAGGCTTACACTAATCTCAGATCGTTTTTTTACAACAACGAACATGGAGAACAGTTTATTGTTGAAGAAAGTTGTGTTTTTCCTTACTCCGTAAATTTCGGAGATAATTATTGTATATTTACATTATTTAACTAAATTAGTGTGTGAAATGGAGGTAAGGCATGTTTTGAATGTATAACAAATGCTTGTAGATCATTTTTGTGATTTTTAAGGTGCGTGTTCACAATAGTGACAATATGGCGACCAAGTCGTGGTTTGTTTACAAACTGTCCACTAGTGAAATGTAAATTCCTCTTGTCGAATTGAATTGATTAACTTTTTAGGGCCTATTTTATATCAGATAAGTTTCAATCCTTCTTACTTATAGATGAAAAATATTAATTTCTGTCAACTATTTACCAAGTAGTTTAAATCCTCTTGTTGGGTTGATTTGACTAACTACTATCGTATTATTTGATACAAAAGGCATGTATGTTTTAGTTGTATGGTAAAGGTATTTGCGTTCTCGTAAAATTTACATAAATCTATCAATCGTATTAAATATATTTATAATATTTAACATCCATTCAATTTGGTTTTGTTAAGCCTAATTATTTTATATTGTATCGTAAAAATCACTTTACTGATTCTTATGTGTATAATATTATACAATAAATTTTAAAATTAGTAATTAAATTTAGAACAGGAATAAATTTTTCATTTAAAGTTGATTTAACATTTTAATTTAAAATTTAAATTCAAAATTAAAATTTAAATTCAAAATTAAAATTTAAATTCAAAATTAAAATTTAAATTTAAATTTAAAATTTGTAATTTTAATTTTTTTTTAATGAAAAGTGGTGTTAGTTGAAACGTAGTGGAAAAGAACATTCTCGGTGTTCTTGGAGCTTCACTACACCAGGAACTATCTTTGGTTCATGATGAAGTTGAACACTTACTGAAACACACTTTGTTGTAAAATAGTTGCTACCATACACAAAACATTTTCAAACAAAACAGTCAAATAACCATAAATAAATGGTATTCAAACTGTTAACTGTTAGAAAAACCGTTTATTGATTGGCTACTTTAATCTAATATGATTAAACAACCAGAACTTAATCGTTCCAACTACCTGATGAAACAACTTAGTTCCTTGCTGCGGGGTACATATTATAACCGAAAGAGCTGATGAGTCAATCTCATGACTGACAGAGCTTGAATTGAAATTCCAGCATTGACAACACAATATTTTCTTTATTGCCTTCAACACATAAAGAGTTTCCAGTGTCGTGCATCCCTTAATTTGTGCCCTTGGACTTTTAAAATACGATAATCTCATTCGCGCAAATCTGGCAGCAACATAAAGCTGGTTAACACAAAAAAGTCTAATATTTCCCATATCTTACGATAAGTGAAATAACCTGATGAACTAATTAATCTACATTCCTAATTAATGTTCATTTCCTAATCAAAAGTCAAACTCTAATTCCCAGATAAATTTCCTTTTACCGATTTTGAAAGTATGCTAGTTGTAAGTGGTTAAAAAACGGTATTGCAATGCATCCATGGTATTTTAACCATACTAGCTGTGTGTGGTGTCAAACCCGTAATGGTAAAAAATTTTCTTTTCCGTAAACTTATTGTTGATAGGATGGACAGAGTGCTGCCGGTTATTTTACCGTAATTTAATAATGAAAATTCTGACAGTGCAGGATATTATCGTTTTTGTCAGCACAGAATAATGGACTTAAAGAGTTAAATTTTTGTGCAAATAGAAGAAATAAGGCTTGCAGTGGATTTAATTAACTTGATTTGATGACCATGAACACGTAGGGTCTCTTCACACGCAAAAATAATATCACGCATGAAAAAAAGTCTTATAAAGCTAGACTAATGTTAATGTACCTCAATTCGAAAAAAATAAGAAGTTTTTTTTTGTTTATATTATAATTATAATTTTTTATATTGTAATTTTTTTTAAATGTTGTTGGAAAAGATAATCATACAATTAATATATATATATATATATATATATGTACTTGAAGAGTGATATACTTTGAGTTAAAATATCTAGCTTTTTAATAGGTTAATAGAAATCTATGTTAAATCTTAAGCTACAATTAAGGCTTTGGCGATAATTTGTTACGTTTAATTATAAAAATGATTTCAATATAGAAATAATAAAATCAAGCTAATTTATTCTATATGTACCTTGAATAATGGAGTTTATAAATTAAAACATTTTATTTTCCTCACATACATTAAAATTAATAATACAAAATGTTGTTAAATAGTTAAAAAAAAGATTTTTTGAAGATTCACAATAAAAGCTGCAGCAATAATTGCTAAACAAGTGCTAATAGTTATTACTACTTTTATCCACAAGTCAAATCTCCAAGCACATCAAAAATGTCATATAAAAGTGGAAAATATAGAATAGATATTTCAGATGAGGTTAATAAATGCACCGTAAAAAATACCAGCTCTCAGAATCGAAAAAAATGTCCACTATTTATGTGTGAAGGCTGAATCTTGCTATCAAACTTTTGAACACTTCGAAACTACCATGGGCACTTAAATTGAAATGACAACAACGGAGAAAAATTCAAAAAGCTATTGAAGAAAAGTTGAGTCGACAAAAGACACCAATGAGCTAAAAAACATATTTACAAATTGGATGAAATTTACCTAGATGTTAAAACTATCTAATTCCCAAAAACTAATGAGAAATTCTCCAGCTTTTCTTCAGGTTATGGGCACCCTATAAACCCACAAAAGAACTGCCTGAGAGGTAAGAGGACTGAAATTTTAGCTGGAGCACTGTGCTAAAAGCATCGTAAACCCACAAAATTTAGCAAACCCTATAAACCCACAAAAGAACTGCCTGAGAGGTAAGAGGACTCAAATTTTAGCTGGAGCACTGTGCTAAAAGCATCGTAACAAAACGTTTTCTGATTATTACAAGAAGACTGTTTCGTTATTTGAAATTTGATAAAATTGAATTTTTAGCCACTTTTCTAACAGAAGTGCTAAAAAATTTAACTACATTCGAAAATCATAAAATTTTTATATCTTCCTACAAACAACAAAAATAGCATCAAAATAAGGTCATATATCTGCAATCATATTATCAAAATAGAGAATTAATACTTAACGGAAATTAAGACCAGCTTTCGACTAGTTAGCGAACTTAAATCGTAACTGGGTTATATGCTTGATAATAATGAAAGTTATACTTGTATCCTGACTGCTACAATCCAATTTTACCTCCTCATAATATTCATTAGTCAAAATTTGACCACTTTCTGACTTGCTAACTATACTTTAAAATTACTTTATGACTAGCTAAATTATTGAAGTATTAGGAATAATTTATACATAATTGTTTCTTAATTCACCCATTTATCTTTTAAAAAACTGCAAAACCTCTTCCAAGAGACCAAAAAAAATCAATTTTACATTTAATAAATAAACAGCTATTTCTTTAATGATATCTTTCGTTCTTAATGTTTTTATAGTAAGCTGTTTGCTAAATTACTGAAGTATAAGTAATAATTTATGTACAATTAGAATATGCATAATTACTTCTTAATTCACCAATTTATCTCTTAGAAAACTGCAAAACCTCTTCCAAGAGACATAAAAAAATTCAACTTTGCATTTAATATGTCAAATACAATCAGCTATTTCTTCAATGATATCTTTCGTTCTTAATGTTTTTATAGTAAGCTGTTTGCTAAATTACTGAAGTATAAGTAATAATTTATGTACAATTAGAATATGCATAATTACTTCTTAATTCACCAATTTATCTCTTAGAAAACTGCAAAACCTCTTCCAAGAGACATAAAAAAATTCAACTTTGCATTTAATATGTCAAATACAATCAGCTATTTCTTCAATGATATCTTTCGTTCTTAATGTTTTTATAGTAAGCTGTTTGCTAAATTACTGAAGTATAAGTAATAATTTATGTACAATTAGAATATGCATAATTACTTCTTAATTCACCAATTTATCTCTTAGAAAACTGCAAAACCTCTTCCAAGAGACATAAAAAAATTCAACTTTGCATTTAATATGTCAAATACAATCAGCTATTTCTTCAATGATATCTTTCGTTCTTAATGTTTTTATAGTAAGCTGTTTGCTAAATTACTGAAGTATAAGTAATAATTTATGTACAATTAGAATATGCATAATTACTTCTTAATTCACCAATTTATCTCTTAGAAAACTGCAAAACCTCTTCCAAGAGACATAAAAAAATTCAACTTTGCATTTAATATGTCAAATACAATCAGCTATTTCTTCAATGATATCTTTCGTTCTTAATGTTTTTATAGTAAGCTGTTTGCTAAATTACTGAAGTATAAGTAATAATTTATGTACAATTAGAATATGCATAATTACTTCTTAATTCACCAATTTATCTCTTAGAAAACTGCAAAACCTCTTCCAAGAGACATAAAAAAATTCAACTTTGCATTTAATATGTCAAATACAATCAGCTATTTCTTCAATGATATCTTTCGTTCTTAATGTTTTTATAGTAAGCTGTTTGCTAAATTACTGAAGTATAAGTAATAATTTATGTACAATTAGAATATGCATAATTACTTCTTAATTCACCAATTTATCTCTTAGAAAACTGCAAAACCTCTTCCAAGAGACATAAAAAAATTCAACTTTGCATTTAATATGTCAAATACAATCAGCTATTTCTTCAATGATATCTTTCATTCTTAATGTTTTTATAGTAAGCTGTTTGCTAAATTACTGAAGTATAAGTAATAATTTATATACAATTAGAATATGCACAATTACTTCTTAATTCACCAATTTATCTCTTACAAAAATGCAAAACCTCTTCCAAGAGACATAAAAAAATTTCAATTTTGCATTTAATATGTCAAATAACAATCAGCTATTTCTTCAATGATATCTTTCGTTCTTAATGTTTTTATAGTAAGCTGTTTGCTAAATTACTGAAGTATAAGTAATAATTTATATACAATTAGAATATGCACAATTACTTCTTAATTCACCAATTTATCTCTTACAAAAATGCAAAACCTCTTCCAAGAGACATAAAAAAATTTCAATTTTGCATTTAATATGTCAAATAACAATCAGCTATTTCTTCAATGATATCTTTCGTTCTCAATTTTTTTATAGTAAGCTGCTTGCTAAATTACTGAAGTATATGTAATAATTTATATAAAATTAGAATATACATAATTACTTCTTAATTCGCCAATTTATCTCTTAGAAAACTGTAAAACCTCTTCCGAGAGACATAAAAATTCTACTCTGCATTTAATATTTTAAATAAATAAGCAGCTATTTCTTAAATAATAGCTTTCGTACTTAATGTTTTTACATTAAGTTGTTTGCTAAATTACTGAAGTATTTGTAATATTTCGACGTAAACGTTAATTTTAAAAGAGTTTATTTAATAAAAGACATTTAATATTTAAATCTTTTCAATTATGTCATGTTAATCGTTCTTGATATAGTTCTTTTAACAATATTTATCTTCCAATTTATGTTTCTGTGCAGCATATTGTTTGGGATAAAATCTCGCTCATCGCTTGAGACTCATGATACTTTTTCTTCCATAATTTTTATACACTTAAGTTTTAAGTTCCTTACTTAGAAAATGATTAATCTTTTAGAGCTTACACTAACAAGCGCTAACTGACAGCTTGAGCACAGAGAATGATTTATGAGGCTCTAGAATAATTTTTATGTTTTCTTCTTGTCACAATTTAGTTAAGACGTTCATTCGGTTTAGGTTTAATGCTGCTTTTTTTCTAAAACGTCTTAATTAGTTTTACTCTAAATGTATTTCGAATGGTTTTTCTTCCAAACTATTCGTTTAATTCTCACTTTTTACGTTATCGAGATCTTACATCTTTTCAGTGAGGAAACAATTTTGAAATTCGATTTCAGTTTATCGTAAACAGAGTGAATCGGTAAGAATCGATTTTTTTAACGCAGAAATGTTTTTTATTCTAAACGCACTTAATAGTTTTTTATTCCTTTTTTTCATGTACCTATTCTAACAACAATTTAGAAATTAAATCTCATGCACTGAGGAAGAAAATATAGTCAAAACTGCACTTAAGTAATGATTTTGGTTAAATTATCAATAAAATAATGTTTTGTAATGTATGATCAAATTTAGAAAATGTGGTGACATTTGGTAACTTTAATGATAATCAGGGCAGAAAAATTATTTTTATAATTAAATTTACTTTTCAGTTTTGTATTTCTTACTAAATGCGCGGTGATAGGAACTATAATTCTGAAAATCAAAATTTCCAGTAAACTATTACCTTAAGAACGGAAAAATCACCAAATGAATGGTTTAAATACCATATATTTTGAGATTTATGCCATATATTTGGTTTTAAAAACTAGTAACAAATTCTCTCCATTTTTTTTATTCAGGATTATATAAATTTAAAAAAAAACGATATTCATTCAACAAAAATTTTAACTCTATAAGTTCAGTGGCATTAACTTATAATGCACGCATACAAAATCTGAAAACAAAATCCTTAGTTGGCACGAAGTTATATCAGTCTGAAGTTAAGCTCAATCTTTTATCTGAATTTTCTTGTGCAAAAATGGTTTTATTCTAGGCCTAATTTATTTTTTAGTTTCTGGGTCTAAAGCTTTAAGAAGGTAAGCTTGACAGATCTAGACACCTGAGTACCAAATTTTTTCAAAATTTGAAACGTGAAATCGTATTAAAAAAGAAAATTTAAAATCTTCTTTGACGAGAAAATAATTGTTTCGAATGCTCTTCTGTTTGATAAAGAAGTTTTTATTTAATCCATACTAAATCATATTATATAATTATAAAACATTCCTTTCTTTCAGGGTTTATGGGATGTTAAAGATGCTCACACTATTTATTCCATTGGATATGGATTATCATTGATTGCTCTCGCTATAGCATTGTGGATTTTTCTATACTTCAGGTACTTTCTTTACTCCTTGTATACTTGAAATATACTTGATATACTTGGGAAAAATATACTTGAGGGTGCCCCTTGGCGAAATTAGTGACTTATGTTTGGCGCTATTCCTGTTTGCGCGGAGCACCGGGGTAACAGGAATGGCAGCCAAAACATAATGATATTTCAATAAAACATTAGAAAATTTCAACAAAACATCGGCCAAAACTTACAATGAACCTAATATAAGCAAAATTAATAAACCCACTAAAAAGGATTTTGAATCGAAGCAAAACTTAATGGAGTAGGTGCAGAAAGAAAAGGAAGAAAACAACTCTCTTCTTCTTGAATATTCTCAGATTCAGGTGCACAGAATTATCTAATAACAATTAGATGCTCTCTAAATTTATCATGAATAGAATCTGTGCACCTCCGACGAAATACGAATCGAAAATGGCGTCAGTAATACCGGACTAGCGGTGATATTTTTTTCTTAAATCCCTTTTTACGACTGCCCACATACCTTCGATCTTATTGACCAGATTCAAAAGTAACCTTACCAGCCGGTATCCAACGTAGAACTAACGGACCTCTAAAATTACATATATCGTTGAACATTTAAAAATAACGCTAAAATCTAAACCAATCAGAATCACGATTGGGTTTCAACATCGCCTAGCTTGGCAATCAACCTTGCCGAGAATCAAGGGGCACCTTCAAATATAGTCTACCCATTTTAGTAATTAAATAACTAACTTTTATGTAAGCTGTTCGAAAAATTTTTTTTCAAATTTGATTGAATAACACATTAAATGAATAAATGGACTATTTTTTGTTGTTTCTGCAATCCACAAAATGAAATACGGATCGCTTCGTATGACTGTTGATCTGATAATCGATTTCTTAAGATTAATATGCAATCTTAAGATTATTAATCTTAATTCTTAATCTAATCAAATTTAAATAAGAGGAACTAAATTTGAGAAAAGGAAAAGGTGAGTTTAGGCAAGCCTAGATTAAGCCATTAAGTTACAATTGCTGGAGAAAAAACATTCAAAATGTCAAAATGCAAACAAATTATTAGAAGAGAACTTCTCCATTGCATAAGCCTAATTAATTTATTCCTTCGTATTAATTATTTCCCTAGTAATTTATTTTCATTTTGATACTTGAATTTCGTTTCAGCTTCTTTTCGAATTTCTTTTCAGCAATTGAAACTTCATGGCTTACTCTAGGTCTGTCTGAACTCACTTTTTCTATAGTTTAAAGTTCAATTTAGTTATGGAGGTGAGAAAGAATTTGAGATGGAAAGATTCTTCCGCGATATAGTGTCCTCTTAATTGAAAGAAAGATTTATCTGAAATATGCAAATTTACTATCAAAGACCAGGGAGTTCAAGGTGCTATGACCATTTTTTAAGAATTGGATTGATATAGAATTTAAAATAGAGTAAGAATTGCTTGCTTTTATGTGTTAAAAGTTACTTAATTATTGGGGACATTTATGATTTATCAGACACTGTTGTGATCAGGATTTACAGACCTCTGATGAATACAATATTTTTAAGTTCCAAAAAAAGAAGAAAGCCTAATGTTTCTGATAAAAATAGATCAAAACGTTATCGGAGTCAAAAAATCATGATTTTTTGACTCCGATAACGTTTTGATCTATTTTTTGATTTTCTAGTAGCTAAATTTTATGAAATGGAAAGTAGAGTTACATACTTTTGTGCAAAACTTAACTAAAATATTTCCATGATTTTTTGAGGCACCGAAATCACCAGGGCTTATAAATTCCAATGCTGAAAAAAAGGTATGGTCAAAACTACTAGAATATGGTCAAATTTACTGTGCTTCGGACTCTTTGTAAGCATCCAAATATTCTGTTATTTTTACTGAAGAACTTTGGTAAGTTTTATAGTAAACAATAAGAATTTTTTTTAGCTTATGTACTAAAATTTTGTAAATGTGGTAAGTTTGGTAATTTTATCATAATACCTTACAGGGGTTCCTAACCCTATGCCCGCGGGCACCATGGCGCCCGTCGATCGGTCTAGGTGCGCCCGCTGCTTATGCCCAACTATAAAATATTTTAGTGTTCCATTTTCCCATTAAATGCTATGCAAATACATACTGAAGTACACTGGCTCAGTAAAGACAAAGTACTTGATAGATTTCTACATTTAATGGAAGAAATAAAAAGTTATCTTGCAGCCCAAAAATCAAACATTTTATTTTTAGAATTAAGAGATCCTCTTTGGCTAGCAGACTTGTCTTTCATAACGGACATAATGGAAAAACTAGATAATTTAAACTTGGAGCTGCAGGGAAAGGACAAACATATACCAAAAATGATCGAGGCTATAAACTCGTTCAGAGCTAGGATAGTTTTGTGATATCACATTTGAAAAATGAAGCCTCTTTTGCATCTTCCAAGCATGGAAAAAAATGATAGGTAACAGTGAAATTGACTTATCAGCATTTGTCATCAACCTCCAATTGCTTAAAGATCAATTTGAAAAGCACTTTCAACAATTTAATATCATCGAGCCTTTGATAACATTTTTGTTAATTCTTTTAAAAACCAAATAAACGTAACCGTAATAGCAACATACATTTCAGAATTTCTTCAAGTAAAGCGAGACGAAGTGGAGATAGAAATTGTGGCTCTTCAGAATGACATTATCCTCAAAACTATTATATCAGATGAGAAATTCTGGAATATAGTTGAAGGAATAAATTCCATTCTTAAAAAGAGCAGCACATGAAATAAAGTCGTTTCTTGGTTCCACATACTTGTGTGAATTATTGTTTTTGACTATGAATATCATAAAATCAAAATATAGATCCCGACTTACAGATGAACACCTTGACGATAGCTTGCGAGCAGGAATTTCATCATATTCTCTCAATTATAAAGCGCTGCCCAGTGAAATGCCATGCCAAAGACCACATTGACTGTATTTTATAAATAATTTTTATACTTCGCATGTTTTGAAAGCAATTTAGTAATCATTTATTTTACACAAGAATATTAATACTAATTATATTCATATGTTAAGTTAATTTTTTCAATTAAATTTTTGTGCATTATATGTAGTGTGTATTATTACCTATGTCTATCAACTATAAATTTATCTTGAAAAAATAAATGGTGCCCGCCATTCGTCCGATATTCTGGTATTTGCTCTTTGGAACGAAAAAGTTGGGGACCCCTGCCTTAGATCATGGCATAAGAATCATTTATTCGGCTAAATTTACTTTTCAGCTCTGCATTTTTTACTGAATGTGCGGTAATAAGAACTAGAATTTTGATAACTAAAACTTTCGTTAACAGTTACCATATGAAGTGGAAGAATACTAAATGAATGGTTTAAATACAGTAGTTTTGGGTTTTATTAGCGAGATTTATGGTTTATGAATAAGAAATGTAATTACCATACTGCAGGATAAGTTTACCAGAATTTGTTTCCTCGTGTAGCAAAAACTTTTTTTTTAATTGCTAAGTAAGACTGGAAAGTGTGTCCACTCTGATTAAACGTACCTTATTCTTTATTTTAAACTTATATAATGGGTAATAACTGTATTCTGAGAAAATACGGTCCCCACATTAAAGTCGAAAAACGTTATAATATTTGAGATCCGTAAAATAATTTTGATTTCGCGTACTTTGAGAAATGTTTGAAACTACTTGCACGATACTAATAATTTTTCATGGAATTATGAAACTCATTTATCATAAGATAATTTCATACAGTAAATAGACCATCTTCATAATTTTTTTTCCTCTTTTTCTATTTAATGATGATCGAAAACCACATTTAATATTATTTGAAATCGTCTTAAACTTCGTAATCTTAAATGAAAGGATACAAAATAATATTAGTCAACTTGTCAATGAGACTTGTTAGTTCGTAAACTTTTCGAGAGATTCTCATGAAAATTTTAAAATACAAGTTTCTAGCTTTTTATTACTGATGAAAAGGTAAAAGAGAAACAGCTTGAAAAAAATTTTGACTTTAATAAAATTATTACTATAATTTCAAGCTTATTATGAACAAATCTTTGATGATCAACACTTAGGTTTTATAGATTATATATTATATAATGGTTACAGTTATTATACAATGCGAGTTATTTTTGGATTGAGAAAAACGGGAATAAATTTTAAACATTGTATTTTTTACAAAAAAATATATTAAAAATGAAATTCTAATAAAACGATTTAAAATTGTTCCTGTTATTTCTGCATACAATTCTATTTTTCTTATGCATACATAGAATCATGGAATACGTATATGAAAACTTTTGTATACCATGTATACCTACGTATATGTAGCTTTTTGTGTATATAAAAATAATTCATATTCATAACTCAATTTTGTGTATATACAATGCTCAAGAGAGCAAAATATTCAAGACATTAAATCTTTTTTGATAAACTTACGTGAAGAATAACTTTAAATTGCTAGAAACTATTTCTTTTAGCTATAGAAATAATACCAAATCTTTTTATTTCTGTCGAAGTTAATAAAGAAATTACTTTTAAAGCAAAATATACATTAAGCAGTTTTACTGCAAAATCTAGAAAAAAATCTTAAAGACTAAGATTTTGAAACATTAAAAAGCTTTCTAATGCATCAAAGCGAAAAATAAAAGTAAAATCCAAGTAAGCTGTCGTTTTTCTTTTGTTATCATGCCAAATTGGAATAAGTTGGTTTCTTTTATACGTAAATATAAAATATGATAGCGATAAAAGGAAGAATTATTACTTTGGGTGTCGAGTTTAGCAATATATTTTGACTTCCACTTATAATGTATTAAGAGTTTGTTGACATATTTATCTTTTCATTCTTACATGAGTGAAAAAACATCAAAAATATGTTTTCTTTCTAAATAATAACATATTGAATGTGAAGATTGCATTAAGTTAAAGATTTTTTTATCTATACTTTAATTTTAGAAATTTATTATGAAATATATCAAGTTGTATTTAGATCGTAATAAAATTTAGCTGACTGCATAACAAATTTATGTTTTCACTAAGGCTGGGATAACGTAGTTGGAAGCACACTGGACTCATGTTCGTGAACAAGAGTTCGAATCCTGCCGGCCGAAAAAACCCGTGTATTGATTTCTCTATTCTGCTGTTGTTGTTTCGAAAGACACTTAAGCAAGCTAAGCTTGTCAGTCATTGGCCTTTTTCGAATTAAATCAGGAAGGTGTGCCTTTCATTGGACAAGAAAGCACCGCAAGGGTGAAAATACGTCTTTACTCCACCCCACGGACATATGACATCACCACTCATTCGTGAGACCACTTCCTCTATTTAGTCATAGATCTGAAGATGAATAAAGTTTCTCCAGATCCCTGTACTCAGCGACAGACCACAGAACTTCCGATTCCTCAGATTTTACGAGCTGCATATCACATGTACTCGATAGGACGCATCTTTGTCAAGGATCGAACCCCGGCCCTTTAGGACTCTAATCATTCAACTACCATGAAAATATTATGATAATATCGAAACAAATATGATTATATATTATCGTATTTATGTCTATATTATTATAATATTTCTCTTGTTATTTTCATTTAAGCATCATATTATCATTTAAACCTCTTTATTCGTTTTAAACCCCTTAAGTCAATTTGATTTGTTTTTTAAATTTAAAAAGAAAATTGCTACCATTATTCAAAAAATCGATAAATTGAATACTGTCTCATATTTTTGTTTTACAAAGCCAGATCTATAATAAGTTTTAAGAAAGAATTATTTTGAACACTAATGCGTCTGATGCATTGATTGTTAGTTTCATAGATATATTAAATTTTTCGGATTGTTTTATCATTTGAAAGACAAATTTGTTAAATTCATTAGAGTTTGTAAATTTCAGATTCATTAATATGCATTCGTAAAGGTATATAACCATCTAATACATATAAGGGTGTTATTAAATAATTCATGACAGATTGATTATTAAATAATTCATGTACATAGCCCGGTACTTTATATTGTCAAATTCAGACTAATCATTTTATTATAATATAGCTGCGGGGAATGGCATTGAGATCAATTAGGCATTAATCCTAATAATAATTTATATAGAATAGGATTATCCTACGAACTAAAATAAATTAGAAATAGCACAACTCTTCAGGTAAATAAGGAATATCTTAACTATTGAGATACATTAGAAGCATTTTAAGCATTAAAATAGACATTTGAAGTATTTAAAACATTGAAATGGACATTAGAATTATTCTAACTGCTTAAAAAATGTTAGGATTATCCTAATCATTGAAATTGATTGGGATTATTTTAACCATTTAGATAGATTTAAGTTATATTAACCATTGAGATAAGTTAAGATTATTCAAATCATTGAGATTGATCAGGATTTATGGGTAGGATAGATATGATATACAGGTGGGATATATATATATATATATATATATATATATATATATATATATATATATATATATATATATATTATATATACCAATTAATTTTCTATGTACCGAATTATATATGCCTATATATATATATATATATATATATATATATATATATATATATATATATATATATATATATATATATATATATATATATATATATATATATATATATATATATATTATATATACCAATTAATTTTCTATGTACCGAATTATATATGCCTATATATATATATATATATATATATATATATATATATATATATATATATATATATATATATATATATATATATATATATATATATATATATGGGATAAATAAGGAACCAAATTACTGAAATAAATTAAATCCTCCTAGCAAGTGAAATATTTTATATGTGATAACTGAGTTTATTTCAGGTTATTTATTGTATTCCCTGTTAACCAGTTTATTTCGAAAAACTGACTTTGTTACTTTATGTTTGATTTCACTTAGATATTTTATAGGGAGAATATTAAGGATTAGCATAGTAAATAACAGCCCTCATCTAAAAGTAAATCTTGATTTAAGGAAATCTTTATTTGAATCTTAAAATCTTTAAAAGTAAATCTCTATTTAAATCTTGAGTCCACAAAATGTCTGAAGTTATGACATATGAATTTGCAATGAAAAGGCACATTTCATTGCAGGTATGAAATTATTTCTTTTTTTCAAAAGAACCTGTAATATCAAAAATAAATTAAATACCACATAATGAAATAGATCATGCAAAACTCAAAATAGAATTACATATTTAAGACAAAGAAAATTTTAACTCAGTAGCTTTCTTAATAGCTAGTATTTAAGTTTAACGTAATCTTCCCTCGAATTAAACCCGCATTTACTTATCAGTCATATTATTCACTTTCGTCTTTCCATTATCCGGAACCTAATGGATTTTTCATTATTTTCTTTCACTTAACGAACCTAATTCATCTATCTGAGATTGCATCTGGAAACGGTCCACGTTGCTTCGAATTCCAAACTAACAAGACTCTCCGAGAGAACGAGAGAAATAACGAAAATTATCCAACAATTGCTTTCTCCGAGATGTTCGGCGTCGACAAGTCGAAACATGTTCCTGGTGGAAATAATCCAAACTCATTAACTGACTGAACTTGCTTTCTCTCGTCCACGCATTCTCGTCTTCAGACAATCTTGTCTGCGAAATTTTTCATTCGAATATAAAAGCAATCATTTTAGAACGTAAAATATTATCCATTGTACACGGATTCGGTTACAAGTTTTCCATAAAAGGAAAAGATTATTTAATGTAAAATTTTTGCCAAGAATAACTGTGTTCCACAATTCTATGTACCTAAAATATTATGTTCGAATAGTATTTTATTTAAACGCTTACATTTGGTTTGGTTTCAATGTAATCGTTATGCACTGTTAGAAATTTCCCGGAAAAAATGGTTAAAGAACAATTTATTTAATTATTATTTTACCTTTTTCAGACAAACAGTCACGCAACTATAAATAAGATGGTATTCAAATTGTTAATTGTGAGAAAAACCGTTTATTAACTGCTTTCACCTAATACGATTAAACGTCAGAATTTTATCCATTTACTTAGGCCCTTCGTAAGAAATTCGCTTAGTTCATGGCAGATGAGTACAAGTTTCATTCAAAATGGATAATCTGTTAATCCCATGATCCGCAGAACGGTGGTTCGAGACCCAGCGTTGATGCCACAACTTTCATTCCCTTCAACTCTTGAAGAGTTTCCAGTGTCCTGCACTTCCAAATTTGTGACCTTTTACCATAAAATATGATACTCTCATTCATGCTTAGATAACAGCGCTATAAAGCTGTTTCTTTTTTACTGGTTTGAAACCATAGTAGTTGTAAATGGTAAAAAAACGTAAAGGTAAAAAAAAATGTGCTCTACCATAAACTTTACTGTTAATTGGATGGGCAGACTGCTGCCGGTTATTTTACCATAATTTTAGAAGGAAAATTCTTATAATGTATGAAAAATTATAGCATTATAGGAAGTACTAAGAATATTTTATCAGGAATCAGCAACATTGACTTTCCAACTACGATGTTAAAAAAATCTTCCTTTTCCTGAGAAAATCTTTAACAATAACTAATTAGGGTTCAAAATGTCTGTCTTTGAAATATTAATTTCTAATACAGTAAAGAAATAATAATAAAGCGAGAAAAACTTTTGATTTGGATTTTCAATAAAACCAAAGCTACTTTCTCGAATAGATAGTGGAATAACTTGTCAGTTCCTTGAACAAAAATTTGACTTCAGATCTTTGCTTAAGTTGATTAATAAGGCGTTTCTAATATTTATCACTGAAGCATTAGCTTTTAGAAGCGTTAAACTAATTAAAAAGTATGATTTGAAATTTAGCATTTGAATGCAAACGGGTGCATTTTATTAGAGAGCAGTTTATCCTCTTGTGCGAAAGTTCTAGATTTTTCCAAAATTTTCTTTAGTGTCTTTACTACAACGAGAACGTTTTCACTTATGAATAACACATCGTTCTTACACATCGGAACATGAATTGAATGTTTTTCTTTGGTCAAAATTCTTCCATGAAAGTAACATGCAAAAATGAAACAATGATATTATCAACAATCTTCCATTATTTTTTTAAAAGTAAACTTACAAAATTATAATTTGTTAGATTTGGAAGCCATTTTATATATATATATTTAATTTAATTTTGCATCTATTTTTCGAATTTTGTTTTCGTAAGTACACAACGACCTCCTTGATTCTATAAAAAGTGATGCTCAGCAGGATTGGTAATTATTTTGAAATGTCCGTTTTAGAAGTTCATAACATTTAAAAAAGAACAAAAAAGAATCCAAAACCAGTAAAGGCTTAGTTGGGTTGTAATTACGTAATACAGCAAAGTTAAAAATGCTGTCATAGTTTGAATTGACTTGTCGTTTGTGTACAAGTTTCTGATTAGTTTTCTGGAGTAATGCTCATGTAATATGTGTTATTTTAATCAGATAAGTCCTTTGAACAGATAAGCTTTAATCAGATAAAATTTTTGAAACCGATAAAACAATAGTTTTAAACAGTTAACTTTTTATACTGTATAAAAAGTTAACTGTTTAAAACTATTGTTTTACCACTTGTACTAAATTTTGAAATTAATCCTATAATTCTTTTAATACTTCTTTATCAATAAATAATTTTCTACAAATAAGCGGACAATCATCAACTTCTAAATCACATCTATTATTTCTGCACTGTAAAAGATGCCCGTTGTTTTTACAAAATTTCTCCACATATATTTAACGTTTAAACCCATTCCAAATGATTTATCTTTGTTTTTCGCTATAACCACCAACAGATTAAAACTGTCAATTAAAATAATTTTTTTTGCCATTCATTTTTCGATTGTTTTCTATGCTTCCTATAAATTTCTAGCAATTACTTTATGGTTTTGAGCATAGTATAAATGAACCTGATATTTCACTTTATGATCAAATTGATATAAAATTGAAACAAAATTAGCAATATCTCAATTTCTTCATAGTAAAACACTTAAGTCGCAGTGACTTCGGGGACGGATGGCACGCTTTCCAATAAAGTAACCCAGGTTCTAATAGCAGCGATGACAGTTAGATAAAATTTATGCGGATAGAAACCATTTCTTTTGTCTATAAGTCTGTTGAGACAACAGATCTATTTTTGTTATAAAAACTTGTTTTGTTACGGTAAAAAACTGTGAAGGCTTCGGATTTGCTTTGTAAATTTCATGGTTTCGCCCAATCGACCCAACTACCGGTTTTAAACCATAAATTTTATTTTTTTTTATTTTTTTTTTTTTTTTTTGCAATTTATACCTTAAATAAAACGAAATGTTTCTTATAAAACATTTTACACATTTTTCGATTAACAACAATAAAATTAACTATATTGCCCTATTACGATTATAAAAAAACTAACAAAAAACGTAATTTATAAAAATTTTAAAACTGTTTTATTAAGCATAGAAATCGTAAGTCTCTAATAAACTATGCTTAAACAAACGGCACAATAAATTGTTCTTTTAATGAAAATTTCAATACAAAACAATTGAAACAAATTTTTCCTTTTAAAAATTTTAAAAAAAAACAATTAATATAAAAATAAATCAATTTGGGACCTTTTTCTAAAATAAATAACTACATGGAGGTAGTTTTGTTTATTTAGTGAAGTCATGTATATTATTAATAACATTTAAATCTGAAAAAAAATTATTATTTAAGGATAATATTATTTTTATAATTAAATTTCATCCTGTCAAATGTATTATGTATGATAAATATTATTTATCTTCATTATTAAGGGCTGATTTAAAGTTCACGTCATAAACTAAAGTTTAATACTTCAAATAAGAATATAAGATGAGGTGATATAATCCCTTCGTAATATTAAAGATTTATGCAAACTCCATCGGGATTAAATGTATTCAGGATAATTAACAGATGATTAGAAAGTCTGGTTTTATTATTGAGAGACAAAAAAATTTTTAAAAAATGTGCTAGGAGAAAAATTTTGATAATTCTTTTGATTTTTTTTTAAAGTTTAGAAAAATATATTAATGCTATCAACTTAAATTATGTTAAAGTGTCAAGAATGAGCTCCTATGCTTTTTTAATATTTGAATGCTTTAATAAAAAGAACACGTTTTAAAAGTTTGAGAAGATATGTTTATGTTGTCTATATAATATTAAAGCGTCAGAGCATCATACGAATGCGGTTTTTTAATATTTAAAGAGTTTAATGAAATATATTTTAAAAGTTTGTGGAAATGTATCTACTTCTAATAAAATAATATTAAAATTTCATACCAACGCACCAATGAATTTCAGATTTTTTTTTTCTGTATTTAAAGAATTTATAAAAAGTTGGATAGATATTTTATGCTATCTAAAGAAATCAAAGTTTCATAACAGTACACGAATGAATTGAATTTTACGTCATTGATTCTTCTTATATTTGAAGATTTTATTAAAAGAATGTGTTTTAAGCATTTAATCATTTAATAGTAAGACTTGGCATAGCAGTAAGTAAAAAAAAATCTCAAAGTTTCATAATAGCACTAGAATGAATTATATATTTTTTCAATATTTAAAGATTTTGAAAGAATGTGTTTTAAAAATTTGAATAGATGTGTTTATGCTGTCGTAGGAAAAATATCAAAGTTTCATAACAACACACGAATAAATATTTCTCTGGTATTTGAAGAGCTTATAGAAAGGATGTGTTTTAAAACTTTAGAAAGACTTATTTATGCTATCTAATGAAATAACATTAAAGTTTCATAACAGCACTCAAATCAATTTTTCAGTATTTTAAGTTTTAAACGTTTTAAAAGCTTAGGAGACATGTTTATACTCTGTATTTAAATGATGTTAAAGTGCTATAATAACACAGGAATAAATTTATCCTTTTTTATTTTTAATTAGTTTATGATCAAAGCACACTTTAAAAGTTTTGGGAGACATGTTTTTGCATTTTTGATATTAAAGAGTCATTACAGCACACAGATGAGGCAATTTATTTTCAGTTTTAATGATTTAGGTCAATAGTTATGCTATAATATTTTCTGCATAAAATAATCAATTAGAACTATTAACAACTTTTCTCATGATAAAGAGCTTTTATTTAATAAAAAGAAAAAAATTGAGTTTCAAAAATGTAGCGATAATGCATATTTTAAATCATAAAATTTATCAATAGCCATGTCAAGCCTTTTGACTCAAATCAATCAAAAGTGCTTAGTTGCCAAAAATAGGCTTTAATAATTAAAAAAGGTTATAAAAAATTAGCCATTTTCTATAATTAAATTTTAGCAAGATTAAAGTAATATACCATTATTATCTTAATATTTTCTTTTATACAACATATAAATAATTTTGCTTTGTTAAACATAATTACAACGAAGCCATCTTAAGTGCAAATGTTCATTAGTATACAGTTTTAATTACTGTTGATAAACAGGTAAGCACAAAAAACGGAAGTACTCAGCGAAATAAAGAATACAAATCAGTAAAACAATTCTAGGTTTCATTTGAAATTTAAAAATGAATTGCAACGAACTAGACATTAAGCTCACAACATTGATAAAGAAATTTCTTAGACAGTATTTTTTTCACTGTCATTTTTGTAAATTATTCAAAACGTCCCAAGACGTCGTATTAAGGAAGAAATAAAGAAATTTTTCTTCTTAATTTCATCTCGAAAGTTTCTTACGAAACGATGACTTTCTCATGTGTAAGTAAAAAAAGTACATTCTTGAAGAATAATTGCGTCTCTATCCTCAAATAAGAAAGGTTTTGAACTTTCCTAGAATATTTTCCTTTTTTCTTCAAGAAAGTAGATTAAAAGCATAAGCATTTTTTAAATGTTAAAGTTATATGATCCAGCATTACAGATAGAAATATATTATTAAAAAATAGCTCTATACATACATTATTTTTAAGAGAAAATATAAAGCTTTAATAGAATCTTATTCTACTAATACTTTTATTGCTTTTTTTATGTTTTTTGAAAATATGTTTTCACGTTAAAAAAAATTGGCATAAATATTTACCAAGATAATACGTTAGCTATTTTCATTTACACATACTTCTTTTATTCTATTATATGTTTCTTAATAAATTGTTTTAATAGATATGCTGCATTAGGCTTAATGCTTTTGTAAAAACTATCCTCAAAGACTTATGAAAAAATTTCCTCAACTTGACGACTGTTCGTTCATACATGAACTGTTTAACAAATCAAGTCTAGTGTCCAGTTGGATTTGTGACAGAGAAAACACGACAATTAACATATGACTTCAAATCTGCTTTCTATAAAGATTTGTAAATAGGCTAATATTTGTAAATTCTTTGGTTTACAATCAGAAGCAATCAACTTTCTGTTCTCCTTACTAATGAATCCTAGAGCTTTTTCTAAAACCAAAACGCTTAGTAAATGTATTCTATGTCCATAACAGTTCATCAGTCACAGAAACTTTAATAAATTTTCCTCCATAAAAATAAAACAAGAGAGGAATTACTTTTATGAAGGTGGGGATTTGTGAGATTTCGTTTACAAGGGCAAAAACTCAGGCAAATGTTCTGTAGAAAGCTCTTAAAAAAGAAAGAAAAGAAACAGTTTACTTGTTCCGAAAAAACTTCTTTTACTAAGAAACAAAAGATTTTTCCAAAAGTAGAAATTTCACAGCTAAATTCAAATCCTCATTCATCAATTTTTGATTCGTCTGATATGTGTGTTTTTTTCACTATTGGCTGCCTATGTTTTTCTCTTAAATATTTTTGTAGTTTTATGTATTTAGCCAGATATAATTATTAGCTTATATTCGCTTTTTTATTCGTATTTTTTTGAATAGTACACTGAAAAAAAAGCATGGTGAGAAGCATCATAATATTGTAAAATTTTTCGTTTTTCTGTCTTCTGTGGAAACTCCGAAATCTCGATAATTTTTACCAAAGGGTTGTGGCAATGATTTACGTAAAATTAACAATAATATATTGTTTTTTTGTCATATAAATGATTTTTGACCATATATTTGTTATTGAATGAGGTGAAATTTGGTAACATTTGGTAAATTTATCATAACGCATATAAGAACATGCCATAAAAACCCTTTATTCGATTAAATTTACTTTTCAGTTCTGTAATTATTACTAAATGTGCGATCTTTGGTGGTGCCACCTATTTAAAGAATTACTGAATTCGAATTAAGTTAAATTATAATTATTTTTTTTCTTTTCCTTCAATAAATTAAACGAAAACACGAGATGACTGAGAAAATAAATAAATTCAAGTAATGCAAGTTTTTACTTTCCCGTTTTCGTTTATTTTCACAGTGGCAGATTGTTGATAATGAGAACGATCGAGAACTATAGTTTTGAAAACAAAAACACTGTTGTCATATGAACAAAACAATTACCAAATTAAAGGTTTAAATACTTTACATTTTGATTTGATTAACCAGAATTATGGTTTCTTTTCTGAAATATTTATCAAACTCATCACCAAAGAGTGAGGTAATTTTTCCCGAATTTTTTCTCCATGTGTAATGCAAACTCCATGCTCATACTTAGAATAATGTTTTTTTTAAATATTTTGAAACAACTTTTATTCAGATATTTCTAAGCAAAATAGCATTAAAAAAATAATTTTATTCAAGTCTTTAACTTAAAAACAAAAGAGAGAAAGGAAGAGAGAAATGATACAAAAAATATTGTTTGATAAAAATAACCTTCAAACAGTGGAACTAGACGAAAGGAAAATAAACTTAGCTTTTTTAAAACATTCCTCATCATTTTCAATCTCAACAGTTATCGTCGAAACAGCCCGAAGTCGATTAATTTAATTACGTTCTCTGATACACATCTCTAGATGTTGATGAAGTAAACAATAAAGAATCTTACATCAAATGATGTTCAAGTCTGGAGAAGAAAGAATAAAATAATGATTTATTTTTCCATGTCTTCGGAAATATGATTGATTTCTCTTTCATATCCATTTCCGCTTGCAAATGGAAAACAGCGAATAACATCAACGGCAACGGATTGAATAAATAGCTACACTGATTTTTTTCTCCTTTTTATGAATAAGGTAAAAAATTATTTCCATAATGAAGTAAGCTCACGAAATAATTCAGTAAGTTTTCACAATTTATGAAACTTCATGCAAAGTTTAATGTTTAATAATAACTTGTGCAGTTGAACATAGTTTTGACAGATTTAAAAGTGTTACTTTTACAAAATATTTTTTTACATGTATTGGGGTAAAGCACTTTGAAAAAAGTATGGTTAAAACTACCAGAATATGGTCAAATTTGTCGTGTTTCTGGCTCTATGGAAACACTAAAAAGCTCGGTAAATTTAATTAAGATTATAAATGAAATACAATTTTATAATATGTTATAAAATTTGGTAAATGATACCTTTTATCATGATATCTTAGAGCATCATGATACCTTTTATCATGATACCTTAGAGCATGGCATAAAAACCATTTATGAGATTAAATTTATTTTTCAGTTTTTGATTTTCAACCAAGTGTATTAATACGAACTATAATGTTGAAAAACAGAATTTCCGGAAAACTCTTACTTTATGAACGGAAAAATTACCAAATTACCAATTGTTTATAAACCGTAAATTATGGTTTGTATTACCAGAAACATTGTTACCATACACTGAGTTAATTTTACCAGAACTGTTTTCTCCTTGAAGAGCTATTTTTTAATAGTAAGTTTAGCACTTTTTTAAAAAAAATAGTGCAAGCTAGGTTTTTTTAAATATAAATTCCAAAACTAAATAAATAACCTAAAAGCTGTACACTACATTAATTAATAAACAGGAAATTATAAAATAAATTTTCCAACACATTGTCGACAGGAGTCCATAGGGGAGAGTGGGGTCAATTGTAACATTTTTTACTTAATTATTTTTAACTAACTAAAAATCAAATATATTATTAGTATTAATTGACAGACGAGTAAAGTAGACTATCCTCTACTAGAAAAAAAAAGTAAATACCTTATTTTAAATGTTATTATATTAGTTATTAACAATTTTTGACAGTCGTGCACTTGTTACAATTGTCCCCACTTACGGGGTCAATTGTAACAGTTCATAAATTCAACTAAAACATAGTTAATTATACATATTATCATAGTTGTGATATATTTTTTATTGATCAAAATAGTAGCGATATTTTAGGAGCAAAAATAATAATGAGCAGAGACCTAAAGGGTTAAACTTTTAACTTCAAGGGGTTAAAAATTTTCATTCATGCTGTGAAAGGTGACAAATAAAATAATGCACATGCAACGTAATATAAATGATATAGGAAACTATTGGTGGTTCTTAAAGAGTTAAGTAATGGTTTGTAAACAAAAGATTCCCACGTCGATATCCACGGCAACGAGTTGGCTGACACTCTTGCAAAGAAGGGACTAGACCATCCAGTTCCCTCCACCTCAGAGCTTACATACCTTGAACTTTTTGCAAGGCAAAAGGCCCAGAACAAACAAAAGTGGCTGCTTCCACCTATTCACTACTGGTATAAAGCAGAAAGACCAGGACTCTCTCTATCTCTCCCTGGTGATAGGCAAACCAACACCTGCTTATCCCGACTGGCCAGTGGACACCTAAAAAGTCTCACATTTTCGGCAAATCAAAAAATCTTTCCTCTTTGCCCTAAATGCCAACAAAACCAGGCATCACCTGAGCACATCTTGAACTGTTTAGGGCTGGACTGGAATGACATTCATTCCTCTCCCATTCTGGTTTCGGATTTTCTGAATGTCAACGGATTCATTGATCTGGTCTGACCCCGTCAGACCAGATGGGAATTAGCAACAACAACAACAACAAACAAAAGATTATTTATTTTCAGCTGTTACAATTGTCCCTTTACTTATTGTTACAATCGTCCCCAAGACGCCATTTCAACTTCATTTGTTAAAAACAATGCTAGTTAATTAACGAAACTAATCTTTTTTTTTAAATGTTAATTAAGGTGTCCACTTACATATGTGGTTAATAATTTTTATTTGTCTAAACAAAATTACTTTGTTACAATATAATATTCTAATACCGAAAAAAGTACTTACGTAGCGTGAAAACATCTTTTGTGATGCAACTCTTTCAAAAGTACATAAAAATGGTTGCCAGCAGGGGTGTACATGTAGATTTATTAAATACACCTTGTGTGCCACCTAGGAACCAAATCTAGAGCCCGACACTTGAAATTTTTGTTCTGTTACAATCGTACCCTGTTACAATTGACCCCACTCTCCCCTACCGTTTAAGAAAACAAAATTAAATTTTGTGAAAAAAAAAGAGTCATATAGGTATGTGTTAAAGAATAGAGTTAAAAACTATTATCCTCCTCTCATGAATACAGCTACAGCGAACGAATTTCAAATTTTTTAAACAGACACAATTTCTTCTTTTTATTATAAAAAACATAAACTGATGCGATATTTTTAACGCGAATTGTTGAACACTACATAGAGTCAGAAAGAGCAAGATTCAACAAACAAATTAATTATTTCTTTCCTTATCCTTGCCATTGTCGTTAACAGAGCTGAATTACGACCTCTGAATTGCGAATATCCCTAAAATTCACCGTTTTAATGCTGAAAATATCGAGCTTAATTATCTATGTTAAAATATCTATTAAGCTTTTTTTTTATTTACTGTGAGGATCATTTTATAATGAATAAAGTAATTGCTCTCAAACTTCAACAAAATTACTTTATAATCAAAGTTGTTAAACTTTGATTATAAAATTTGGCAAACGTTGAGAAATTTTGTAATTTTAACATGATACCTTAGAGCTATACGGTTAATAAATAGCAACACGGACTTTTCCCCCTTTTAAACCACCCAGATTTGAAAAATGATTATTGCTTCTGGCAGAAGCGGTGCTAATAGTCGCGTTTTAGTTCTTTTATACTTGACATGCTTCTTACTGTCCTTGGCTCCTTCTGTAGTTGGGCCACCGGAAAGTAAGTTCACTGCTTCTGTTTATTTTGCAATCGAATATCAAAACACAAAAACATATAGAAGATTTTCTGATTTTTTGAAAAAAAAATATGCAAAATATATTTAAAAATATACATTTATAAAAATCGAAGAGTAAGTCATGTGATATTCAATGAAATTATCATGTTTGATAAAAGCTACAAATCAATGAAAAATATCGCTATATTTTTCTCATTTATAAACGAGTAGACATTCGTATGGATGAATTTAGTTCAAATTTTTAAAAATATAGTTATCGAATTTTCTATAACTCAACTATTTTGACAAAGAAGCTTAAAAATTGAAATATTTTATGATAGGAAGGTTTTTATACCGGAATGTAATATTTTAAAGTAAAAAAAAAGCATTTATTTTGAAATTTCAGTATTAGCATTTTTAAGATAACATTTCAACATATTTGAATTAAATAAAACACTTAAAAAAGTTACTTGAAATCTTGTTAATCTGAAATGGAAAAAGAAATTAAAAATAACGCGATAAAGATCACGGTATCCATGTCTGTCTAAACCAATCTTTCACAACTCTTCTAACTATTTTTTATGCCTTTGAAAAGAAATTGTGACATTCTAATACAACTGACAGATCATATCAAGGACAAAAAGAGCACTAAATTCGAAATCTCTTGATTTTCTTTTTTTTTTATGTTTTACCGCCAGAGAAAAAGCGCACACTTTTTTTTTATCTTCATTTATATTTACATGTATTTTTTTGGAAGAAGGGAGATGTACAAGTAAACATATTTCTTTTTATTTTTACTTATTTTTTTAATATAAGAAAAAATAAAAAAGGGAACTATCTTATTTACATTTTTCAACATTATGTTTTATATTTTTCCTATTAATTGCTATTGGGCCATACTTCTTCGTGTTGTTAAATATTCGAAAACTTATTTAAAAATATGCATTCATAATAATTGAAAAATTAAGTGCACTAACTACTATTTGTGTAAATTTTTTATTAAATTATTTTAAACATTAGCAAAGATGTAAATGGTTTTAAGGGAAGTCAAGACAAATTAAACTTTTATGCTAATGACACAACATTTGTGTATTCTGAAGCCGAATTTCATTAAATTTAATATGATTGTTCTTATTAAAAGTCTTAAATGTCATAGTTTTCAGAAATTTATAGTGTATATGTAAAGATTAAAATGCTACGTTATTGCTATCAACATAAAATATATTCATAATTTTAGATGATGATTTTCGTGATGTTTTATTTGAATGTAATTTCTTTTAAATACAATGAACATTTAAATATTTCTTTGAAAAGAGAAAATACCAGAACAAAATCTTTTTCTATTTTGAACCCGATTGTCAGAAAGCAAAGCTTAACAAAGACTTTATTTTCCAATATTTTTTTTAAAATGAGCGTCTTTTTACTCAAATCGTTTACTATAGAAAAGAAGTATTTTCACAGATGGGCAAAAGCCCGATAATTGGTCTTCAGTCAAAATAAAATGTTTAAAAAAACGCTGCTAATATTTTGCCAACTTAAAAAAGAAATCTTATGATCACTTAAAATATTATAAATAGTAGGGATTAATTATCGCTATTTTTCTCGTACACTATACTCATTATCGCTAAAACTTTACTTACACTTTAATTATCGAAAACGCAATGTTTATCCTGCTATCGTAAAAATTATGACTCAAAGCTGCTATTAAATATTCCAAAAATGATTAAAAAATTTATTATTTTAAAAAGCAAAATTTTTTTCGATTCATTTTATTTTACAATATCAATCATATAAATACGTTAGTCTATAATTGCAAATAATAAAAACTACTAGTCTGTAAGCAAGTATAAAAACTAAGATCTTACTTTACGACAACAACAAAATCTTAAGAATTATAGACGAGGAAATTTTTAGTTTATGAAAATGTAAATCCGATAATAATGTAAATATGCATGTGTGCATGAAATGTAACTAAATACGATAACAAAAGTGCTATTAATTAAAACCGTGATATTAAAATTATTTTTGGATATAACTTTTTTTTTCTTTTTTCTATTTCAAGAAGTCACTATAGTTAGTTTGAAAAATTATTTTTTGAATGCGTGTTGCCTGTAATGTATAGACTTAAGACATTTTATGAAATACTAAAGCAATATAATATTATATGTAATGCCTCAAAGTATGAATGAATATTATTTTAGCCATTTTTCTAAAATTGCTATGCAATGACAAAATGCATATTGTCAATAATAAGTATAATCCAAAGTATCAGGCATTAGGTGCTCCAGGTTTGACCTGTAACAAAGCATGTATACCCAATAAGTTTTCATGATCTCCATTTACTTTTTCTTAAATATAATGTATTATTAGAAAAAAATGCTTGTTTTTTAATCAATGCATTTTTATTTTTCTCCTTTTTTCCTTTCTCTTTTTGTTTTTAGACATTATGCACAATGCATGATAGAAAAAGTAGGAAGCAGAATTAAACTTTTTTACTTACAAAAAGACTAAATTTGCTTCTTGCACTGTAAAAATTAGACACTAATTTTGATTCGACAAAACTATTTCCGAAAATCTACGCAAACTTCATTTAATTGCATGTTTCCGATCAATTGTAAAACATTTCTTTTACTTTCAAGTGCACGAATCTGAATCGCAATGACTGCGTTTCAATTTCAGAGTTTTCCGAAATATTCAGAAACGTTTCTGAAAATTGCATGCACCGAAACTGCCTCATATGTTCAAAAGCGATTCGGGATTTTCTTTACAGTGTAGGCACTCTGTGAAATGACTGCATTTTATAATTTGTCTGTGAAATATGTGCAAAAAAGAAACTAGACTATCTACCAAACTTGTTTTTGAAATTGTGTTATTTTATTTGCAGTGACCTTCGTTGTCTGAGAAATACAATTCATACCAACCTCTTGGTCACTTACCTCTTTATTGACTTAACTTGGATCATCACAGCAGCTTTGCAAACAAGTGCTTCACCACAAGCAAATAAGGTAAAATCTTAATGAAAGTTTTTATTCCACACTGTTCGAATCTTTATTCTAAAATTGCAGTGAAATACCCGACAGCAGTCTGTCCATCCGATTAACAGCAAAGTTAACGATTAAAAACATTTTTTACCTTTACGGTTTTGAAATTATTTGCAACTAGTCTGGTTATAAAACTATGAACACAAAACTATACAAATGAATTTTTTACCATTTACAACTAGCATGGTTTCAAAACTGCAAAAAGGAATTTTAACTGTTGGGTTTTAATAGGCATTCGAGTGTGAAGAACTGAAACTGGGGAGTATAGGACACTGAAAATACTTCACGTGTTGAAGGGAAAGGAGGAAACATTGAGGTGTCAACGATGAAAATCGAACACCGATTCTGTCGATCATGAGATCGGCAAATTAGATTACTCGACTGTAATCTGCTTGTAGTTGCAAGAAACTAAGTGGCTTCATTCGGGACACATATTATTCTTCCCAAGACACATATTATAGAACGAAAATAGTTTCAACTGTGTCACGTGATTCAAAAATTACAAAAAAATATTGAAGTGTCCCTCCTTATTAGATAAATGTATATGCTATTTTAAATTGTTTCGGTCAAGGAAAGTTATTTTTAAAGATTGTTTATATTTATTTTCTGACCAAATTGGGTATTTTTGAAAAATTTGACTCACATAATATAGTGTGAAACTTGTTTCATATTCGACTCATGATTCAGAAAATTTAAAAAAACTCATGAATTGTCCTTTCTTATTAGATTAATATATATGCTATTTTGAATGTTTCGGACAAGAAAAGATATTTTTAAAAATTGTTTATAAATATTTTCCAAACAAGTTGAGTATTTTCGGAAAATTTAACACACATATTAAAGTGCGAAAGTAGTTTCAAATGTTACACAAGATTCAAAAAGTTAAAAAAAAATTCACGAAATGTTCCTCTTTAATATATTAATGCATATGCTATTTTCAGTGTTTCGGACAAAGAAAGATTATTTAAAGGATTGTTTTTATTTATTTTACGACCAAATTGGGTATTTTCGGAAAATTTGGCACACATATTTTCATTCGAAATTAGTTTCAAATGTTACACGTGACTCAAAAAATTAAAAAAAAGTTCACAAACTGTCTCTCCTTATTGGATGAATTTTTAATGTTTCGAACTATTTTTAATGTTTCGGACAAGGAAAGATATTTTTAAGGATTGTTTATAATTATTTTCCGAACAAGTTGGGTATTTTGGAAAAAATTGAAGCACATATTTCAGTAGGAAAATAGCTTTAAATGTAACTCGTGATTCAAAAAATTAAAAAAAAATTCACAAATTGTCTCTCCTAATTTTATTTTAATTATGTATATTTCGGACAAGGAAAGATATTAAGGATTGTTTATAATTATTTTCCTAACAAATTGGGTAATTTCGGAAAATTTTACACACATATTATAGTACAAAAATTGTCTCAAATGTGAAATGTGACTCAAAAGATTCAAAAAAATTCACAAAATATCCTTTATTAGATTACTTTATTATAGTAATGTATATGCAATTTCGAATGTTTCGGACAAGGAATCATATTTTTAAGTACTCTTTATATTTATATTCTGAGCAAGTTGGGTATTTTCGGAAAATGTGACACACATATTCTAGTACGAAATTTGTTTTGTATCACATGATTTAAAAAATTAAAAGTAAATTCGTGAATTGCCCCTCCTTATTAGAATCATGTATGTTGACTTGTTGAGTATGTTGAGTTGTGGAAAAAATAAAAAAAATTAATGTTAACTTGTTCAGATTGTGACGCGTGATTTAAAAATTTTTAAAAAAATCACGAAGTCTACCTCTTTATTAGGTTAATGTATATGCTATTTTGAATGTTTCGGCCAAGGAAGGATATTTTTAAGGATGGTCTATATTTATTTTTTGACCAAATTAGATATTTTCGAAAATTTTGACACTCATATTTTAGTACGAAATTAGTTTCAAATGTGACGCGTGATTTAAAAAATTAAAGGAAAATTAATGATCCGCCTCTCCTTTCTAAATCAATGCATATGCTATTTTTTCAGCATGTTTTCGACATTAAGTTATTTTTTAAGGGATTGTCGATATTTATTTTCTGACAAATGGTTGTATTATTGAAAAATTTGACACACATTATTTTTAGTATAAAAGTAGTTTCAAATGAGACACGTGATTAAAAAACCTCATTTCCCAGTACTCCCTAAATTTTAGGGAATTGAAATCGAAATACGAAAAAATCTATGCTTAATTTATTGAAAGTATCATTTTTTCTGATTTCATGACTTAATACCGAAAGCACTAATTAATTTGTATATTTGACGTCCCCCCTTTGAAACTTTAAGATTGGCTCCTTGAACGTGTTTTTCATTTTATTAGATAAAAAGTTATTCAGTATAGTCCATTTTTTACTAACACACTGTACGAAGATATTTTTACGGGTTTGTTGCAGAAAATTTCTTCCAACTTGTTTCTTCTAGTAGCTTAGGGAGAAATCTCAGATAATATTGCTGCCATATTTGTTCTTTATTATTATAACGTTAATTTTTACAGTGTAACACTAATACTAAAGCAATATGCTTGGAGTTTATAGACTCATTAAATAAAACTCATTGATTCTAATAAGTATCATTATAAATCAATGGGTGTTATTTGAAAGGCTGAAACAAAATTGACTGATTAACTCAAACAAACTATTCCAATTCATCTGATAGCAATCAGTAACTACAATCATCGCAGAAAAGAAACTGGTGTGAGTTTCATTCAAATCATTGGGCTTGAACTAAAAGGTTCAAATCATTAATTATAACAAACTGATTCAATTTTTTTATTACTGACTTTAATAAAATCAAAAATATTTGGCTTTTATTATAATCAATCGATTCGAAAAAAGTTTTGAATGAATCACTCTTTTATTTTAGCATAACATCACAAAGTATATGTTGGGAAATCAACAAATTACTAGCTTCTTTCCCATAATTTCAAACAAACAAAATAATTTTGACAGAAAACATAAAATTAACTGATTCATATTGATTTTTATCAGTATTAAATTAAATAACTGTATTAATAAATCCCACCGCTGTGATTTGAATGTCAAATACAGTACCTAATTCTATTGAAAAAAAAGTAAGTTATTCCTATTCTATTCTTATACTTATTCTTATACAATGTTGGAATTTTTATTACAAAATTACATTAAAATAAACGGAATCAGTCTGTTCATTTAATTAACCGTAAAATTTACGGTGAAGAAGATTTTCTACCCTTACGGTGGAGAAACCGTTTACAACTGGCATAGTTAAAAAACCATAAATACGAGACAATACGGCTTTTCAACCATTTACAACTTGCATGGGTTTCAAAATCATAAAAAAGTCCCACTGAACATTGAAGTTAGGCTTTTCATTAGCTACTGGGCATTAGAGTTATGTTGCGGTTGAGTTGTGTTTTTTCAAATGAACTGTGGAAACTGGCTTAATTTGTATATATGATTGTTTCCCCTCTCATGAGAGATGAGAAATATTAGACTTTTTCGTGTTAAGCAGGTTTTTGAAGCTGCCATTTATACGTGAATGAGAGAATCGTATTCTAATAGTACAGGGTCACAAAATTTTCCAACACTGAAGATTACTGAAATTTTATCCTGTTCAAAGAAAGCAACTTTTTGAAAAAATTATGTTATACAAACCATCTTAAGCTCCTTAGAAGCTAATTTCCTTTGACATCTCATTATAATACATAACATGATAGTAAATAATTTAAATCTACTTAAATAGCTATTAGAATAATTTATAAATTTGGTAATAATTAATGATACATTTAATGAAAATGCCAAAATCTGTCTTTGTAGTTAAAAAAAAACTATTCAGAAATGATAAGAAAAGATTCATGAAATGACAAAGTAAGGAATAGATTTTGAATTGAATGACGGAGCAGTTGGAGAAATTGAAGCAACTCATGCGTTATGCATACTTATAAAAATGATTTATTTCGTCATTCTATCATTATATTTTATGCTTGCTAACCAAGTATAAAGAGTAAAAATTCTGCTTTTGTATCTTTTTGCAACATTACAAAGTTTCAAAACTTGGAATTTTATGCATATTTCTTCAGATTTATACCATCATTCTTTATATTATGAAAAAAAAATTTCTTCCTTCAAATTTCTTTAGAGTTACAGTTCAATGACATGACATAAATATTTTTTAAGATTTTTAACGTTCGAAAATCAAAATATTCATACATATGTAAAAAGGGTCTACCAATAATATTTGCGGACAAATGTTTAAATATATTTTCTTATTTCAATTCTTCTTACCTTAACTGTTAAAACTTTTTAAATCTTGGATCTGACTTTAATATCTTATATTTTCAATCTTTTTGAACTCTTCAGTTTGATTAAAGAAAGTTCCTCATCCTTTTTATTAAACAGAAAAACATTATATAATATATTCATTACACCAAAAATGATATAATTTGCTTTACTTAAAATTCCAGAAAAATTTTATTCTACTAAATTTTTTATAAGCAGCTGTTAAATATTTAGTAAACAATATGTATTTTATTTATTTATTATAAGCAATTGCGACTGGATGGCGCAGTTGGTTTGCCGTCGGCCTTCTGAGCCCAAGTCTGCGGGTTCGATCCCCGACCCATTCTCCGGATTTTCGAGGTGCAAAAAATCCTCAGCGGCCATGTCGTATGATTATGCGGCATGTAAAAGATCCCTGGAGTGCCTTATTGGCTCTTGGCATTTCCGGCAAAACTAAATTCCTAGTGCACTTTAACATCCAAATAGAGTCTCGGTGCTGCCATCTAGTGTGGCAGAAACTAGACGTCCAAATTAACATGGCCAACGGTATCTCACTCATTGTGGTGGTCCTGAAAGAGTGGATACCACTTCTGGTGAACACACTAGGTCTGCTCATCGGGAAGACTGATTGTGCAGCTCATAGGAAATAAAAATTATAAGCAATTTAGGACAAAACTGAGAAAAATGGTTTTTATCCGTTGATGAGCTATTCCATACATTCCATGCAGCTCTATTCTAATACATTCCATCCCCGTTTCTATGAAATTTGATCTTTTTTCTTAAACTTTGTATTTCATATTGCATTCAAAATGTGGCAAAATGTATATGGTGTTGTTTATTAAATATTAAACAGAAGTGTATATAGTTTGCAAATGTATAGTGTTTACATAATATGTAACATACTTTCATATTATGTCGTGCACTTTCGTAAAATATTCGAAAAAATATTTACATTTTGCTAAAAATATACATTTTAGTTTAATATTTTATAAAAAATTGCTTGTAAAACAATTTTTTGTAAGATTGTGTATACAGTTGAGCACAGAACGGGAAATTATGTTTGTAATCTCTGTTGAAAAGCACAATGTTCTAAAGTAAGTGCTCTACAACTTTTGAAATTTTGAACTTACTTTTTCTAAACTGTTCATCTCAGCCTGTCTACACTATTCATTCAGTACTATTAGTACTGAATGAATAATGTAGACAGTCTGAGATGAACCGATTTGGTGTTTGGTTTACCAGTTCCGATTTGGTGTAAAGCTGTCTTAATATCCTTTTAAGTTATTACCAAACTTGTTACCCCAACTTGATTACACGATAATGTTTTAACTTGGACGGAAACATAGTTCAATTTAACACTTTAGTAAGATTGCAGTAAATATTCACCACAGTGTGATTCAACATTCAACTTTCTGCATCGGTAACTACACCCTGTCCACGCTGTTCATTCAATGGGACCTACATGGTACTAAACTGTCTTAATACACTGCATACGAAGTTCTTTCAGCGTTGCTAATATAGTGCT
This sequence comes from Parasteatoda tepidariorum, assembly GCF_982258835.1. Classification (NCBI taxonomy): domain Eukaryota; kingdom Metazoa; phylum Arthropoda; class Arachnida; order Araneae; family Theridiidae; genus Parasteatoda; species Parasteatoda tepidariorum. Next base: position 49,841,322 of record NC_141762.1, on the reverse strand, counting down.
AAGTTAAACCATTATCATATATCAACTTGATTATACGATAATATTATTCAACGTGAACGAAAACGTGGTTCAATTTGACCCTTTATTAAGGTTGTAGTCAATATTCACCATATTATGGTTAAACATTGAACATTTTCTACACTGTTCATTACACACTGGTTATTAAGGTTACAGTAAATAATCAGTATATCATGGTTCAGCATCGAAATAATTCTTTTGAAAGGGCAAAGTTAAAATTAAGTAAGCTTACCGAAGAATAATAAGATACAGAACGCATAAAAAATATCCGTGTTTAAATTTTTTCTAGAAAGCTAGTTGCGTGTGCTTTGGCTATATTCCCTACAAAACTAACTGACAAAATATGTATTGGAAACGAAGAATGTTTTCGTTTCAGAATTTTGCACTAGTAAAAGACGTCGCTCCAAGCGTTTTGTGCTATCGTTATTTACCGGGATATCAAAATTCCTTACAAACAAAAGTTAAATATACTTTTTGATATGATAAAACAGCTATGGTGAAATACTCCTTTTCAACCTGTTTGTTTTTCTGCAGGGCATAAAAGATATTCGAAATCAGAAACCCCCTGTGAGAATACCACTCAACTTTTACCCATCCAGAGAATAGTTTAGAATTCTTTTTGAAAAGCAGCAATAACACAAATGGCTGTCTATTCCATTTCTTACCCCCTTTGTTCCCTTCCAGATATGCTATTACGCGTATTGATCTAATGTTTCTAACGATTCCTTTCTGAAAACACCCCCTGGTGGGTTTTTTTCCTCTGAAAACCATTTGCGTGGGAGGGTATCTGAGAATGGATATGCCATCCATTGTCGTCTAGTCTCACTTGAAGTTGGCGTTGACCTTCGGTTATCGTTTCGAGATGGTTCACCAAATGACTTTCCTGGATATGACGCCGATTTTCCCATTGCTTTCTCGTTTATAAATGCCTTCGATGAAAAGCCATAAGATCAATAGTCAGAGATTTGGCGACAGTTTCACCCGTCAAATTCCCCAATGATGTATATCTGTGGCAAAAATTATGATGTGCAGATGACGTAGAATATTATAATGTATTAAGGACACCACATTTGAATTATTATACCTTCAAAGGTATTTTTGAAAAAAACAATAAATTATTTTGCCGCAGGGGAATGGTAGTCGATAAACTAGTGAGGTTTACTACTCTGTAGTGTCTCATCTCTAAATTTATGTCCAAAATAAAATTTTAATTCGCCTGAGTTGTGTCACAACAAAAATACAATTACTAATTTGTATTTAAAAATTAGAAGCGAAAAAGTAAGATTACCGTGGAAAGGCTCCACTGTAAAAAATGGGCACTCAAATGTCAAGAAATGTACTTCATTTTTGACGAAACCGTTTCCTGGTATATGCTTCGAGTGAACATTTCGTCAAAGAGACGAAATAATTTTAATCGTCACTTCTTCGATAAAACGAATTTCCAGAATTCTATTTTTTTCCAGAAAAAAACCCTTGTGGTGCCTAATGTATCAAACTTTTCTAATCATAACGTTCTTGTGGCCACCATAGATCAATGTTGTCTTAACAACACAAGAGAGGCCGATTTCACAGAGAGATAAAATACACTCTTGTCCGAAGCCGGATTCTAGCCCGCCATCTTCCTGTAACGAAGACAACTCCTTAACCACCATACACGCCGGTCGGTTTGTTTCGCTACTCTATTTTCGATCGTGTAGTCTACTTTCTAGTTTCGTTCTAGTTAGCAATCTCTCACAATACACTGCAATGAGAGTTCGAAGCTGAGTTTAGGTCGAAACATTTTCATTATGTATTTGAGAGTTCCCGTTGCGTCACGTGACAAAATAATTCTCAAGATTAGCGAGATATAGCTCAAGGATGTCTGAATCGTCAAAAGTGACAGTTTTATATCTGAAAGTAGTGTGCTATTAAATTGTTTTTCACGATGAGTCACCAACTCCTTATCCGTCTCTCACCGGACAACTAAACTAACTAACCAAGAGTCATTTTGCTGTCTAAGCGGAGGACCTCTTGAGCTGTGAATACGTTCTTTAGGCTAAACTGCTCAACTACTTTAAACTGGTTTTGACATTGTACTACAATAACTTGCTGAAACCTTCATATGGTGTCAAGTGTAACCTTAATATCATAAAGACTACTTTTTTAAATTTGATGATTGGATACTAAGGTCCCTCTTGACCGAAACATGGCTTAATTAAACACCTTATTAAAGTTGAAATGAAGTTGCACGTTTTATTATGGTTCAAGGTACTGAAATTATAGTTCAACAGCGTAACTGCCTTATTTTACGAAGGTATCTGGATCAATTAAGAGATTAAGCAAGTGCCTCATGTTCAGGAGTTGAGCATCGATTACAAATGCAAACTTCAAGTGGTGTTGATTGCAGATAATGATCGCATCGTATCATTATATTTAATTAAGCAATTATTACAAAAAAGGAATGCATAGTAATTAATTTATTGCTTTCAAAATTGCAAGTAGTTATAATTGGTAATTGACGTTATAATTATAATTAAAAATAATCAAGAAAACATACATTCATGATGAATGATTTTACTACGTTTCTATTAACTAATTTCGTGGTTACAACTATGGTATCTTGCAAACGATATTCTATCCACTATTCTACACTATAAAAAATTTGATATTAAGAGGTGGCCCCCTTTTTTGTTTTGGTTGAGATAATCTAAAATTTTTACAGTGCATGCAGTCATATTTTTACTTTTTTCTTGTTAAATTTTTTTATTTGTTTAATCATTTTTTAAGTTTTTGTTTACTGACAACACATGTTTTCATGCGCATTTAATCAATTTATTAACATCATTGCTAAAATATTTCGTTTAAACAACAAGCACACTTTTCGTAATATATTCGTACGCATTCTTTCAAACAATTGTTATTTTTCCAACTTCATGTAATGTTTTACACAATTTCTAGAGTTCGGTTCTTAAAAAAGTATTTGTAGTAGCTTTATATCTGAGAATGTATTTGTAACAGTTTTGTATTTTAGTGCAGCTAAAAAGCTCGTACTTCAACTAAAGTTCCATTCTTACTGATAATGCATCAATCTTCAATTTTCAGTTGGTCAAGCAAGAACTTATAGTTATTTTATCGCCAAATCGAACTTTTGGTCAATAAAAATTCCAACTGCCTTAAGGCAAGTTAGCAATCAAATTTGCGCTGAATGACAATGCAAGTTCCTATTATTTTTCTGACATCTACAAACAGAATTTATTGCGATATACGTATTTATGAATTAAAATTCCGACCATTTGGATATTAACTGAAGCATTAAAGGGTTAATTGGAACTTTGTTCTGAAACTGAAACATTTCCTGATCGCTTAAAATAGAATTTATTATCATATTATCACCACTTAATAATTAATAGCCAATATATGTTTTCCAGCTAATTGTTTATATTGCAACTGTGCCTTTGTGTTTGAAAAAAAACAAACAATGTCAATTACAAGCAAACAGTTACATGCAGATAACAAGATGCAGATGGGATTTTAATGATAGTTACAAGCAGAATTTATCATTCTATTAATTCCAAATAGAAATTATCATTATTAGAAAGGTCGACTATATTTTATGTGAAGTTTTTTACCTGATGACAGTACAAATTTTAATTGCTACCTGATCGCTACAAAAAGAATTTATCTTGAACTTTGTTTCATGTCAATAAAATTTCCTGAATGCATCAGCAAAATTCATCGCCACTTTATCGTCAAATAGAATTTCATTGTTAATCTAAATTTAAACCACTCTCTGACTGAAAAGTTTACTTGAATTTCAAAGAAGAGCTCAGTGTTTGATGTAAATGGAAGTAACAAATGATTCTTTAAAGAAGTTACTCGTGTTTCTTAAATATGCCGACCGGCGTGTGTAAGGGTCAGGGAATTGGTCTTGCATTATAAAGGTTCTACGTTCGAATCCCGGGCAAGGCATGCATGTTCTTTCATTCTCTGTACAATCTGTCCTTACTGTGGGAGCAACGTTGGCCACCTAATATGGTGCCCCTGAAAGAGTGACCAACAAATCTGCCCCTCAGATGCCTGCATGACGAAAGGTCATTTCTCCAGGTGGGCACTGGAACAAAAAATATTCCTTAAATAATGCAAGCAAAGGTTTTTCGCCATTTCATTGCCAAGTAAAATTTTAACAAACAGATGACTAAAGAGAAAAATTTAAAATATACTCTTTTTAAATTCTCTTAAATGGTGAAAATAATCCTGATTTTGTCAAATAAAAACATATGGCTCATATTTTTTATTGTAAACTTTTATTACCACAAAAACTGTCCCACTCCCACGTCACCTAAGTTTTATGTTTTTGGTCTACAAAAAAAAAGAATTGTTTTATCCTTCTTAATCCACTTAAAAAATGACGATTTTAAATTTTTATTTCATTTTATAAACAAACAATCGATATGATTGCATGTAAAAAGTATTTTACATGCGTTATTAAAAACGCTATTAATTAAAATTTTCCACGTGGATAGAATAAACCTTGGCGAACAAAGTATCCTTTGGTCAAGGAATAAACAAATAGATATGCAGTGAATATAGACTAATAGGATTTATACAAGTAGATATAATTTAATATTTTCTGAATTAAGTTGGGATTAAAAATTATTTGTGTATCTGTTATTACAAAAAAATAATTAATAATCGCAATTACTTTAAAATACACGTAAAAAGAATATACTTTATAAGAAAATGTTCCTAAATATTAAGTAGATATCTTATTGAGGTAAGGATATTGATAAACTTTTAAAATTATGATAATGGTGGATAATGATTAAAAGCAAATAAAAAGAAATTTCTTTTATCTCAGCTTTTTATTACCACGTCCAGCAATAAAGAGAGAAACTGAAATGATAAAAGCCATTAAACTCTTAGTTTTCTCATTCGAGTTAAAATTAGTTTAAACATTTCTGAGCTGTCGTTAAACCATCAACAAAACTGAGCCATCAAAGCAATCATTAAACCAGTTTGTCCAAATTTTTATTTTCTTAGGATGAAGATAGCAGCAATTATCTTAAATAAACTTTTCCATTTATAACTTTAGAGGAAAGTATCTAAAGAAAGTTTAAAAAATGAATTATCGGTGTAAATGATTATTCGGTTCTCAGTGATATCTTTGTATTTATATACGCGCAATGAAATTCTTTAATAAAAATTTATCATTAAATACTTATTAAAATATTATTATCATATCTGTACGGAAATACTAATTGTTTGAGAGCATTGAAATATTTGATAAAATTCACAAAAAATATGGTGAACCTGGTATAGTAAAATAAAATTTAGTGTTGTGTGTGTATTTCAATATAGTGACCAAAAAATTGTTTTTTTTTTAATTCTTAGAAAATCACTCAAACAGATGCTACGCATATTTGCGCTTTGCCTTACCTCATGCATTAAGATTTATTTCGCTTGGTTATGCGTATTTACCTTATCGTACCTTTATTTTAAAAACTGTGGTGTAATACCTGCTCGAATTTGATGCTAAAAAATTACGTTTAAGACCAGAATTTCTAGCACATCGTTACTATATAAACGAAAAAATTATCAAATGAATGGCTTCAATGCCGGTATTTTTCCTTAATTAACCAGAATTATGTTTTCTAACCAGAAATGTCGTTACTACGCAAAAAGATAATTTTACCAGATTTTTTTTTCTGCATGCAAGTATGAAAAACCAAAAGTTATCTTCTTTTTATTTTATCTAATAAAAAATTAAAATATTGATATTACTTCAGATATTACTCAAAAAATATGAATGCCCAAGCATCACTTACAGTTATTCATACACTTAAAGCATTTTACATAATCTATTCTATATGTATATCAACAAAACCGCTCTTATACAAAAATGTCTCATTTTTCGATAGTTGTATCTTTTTGTAAGACATGTTTATCTTTATAGCAATAAGGAAAATTATTAAGATGATAAAATATCACAATGCTTGCAAATAGAAGTTGCTTTTACAGCTCTTTTCTTCATAACTACCTGTCGAAGAATAATGACATAAAATAATTATTGAACTTACAGAAAGCTCTCTATCAATAAAAGAAGTATTAAATAATGTTTGTTTTCATGGCACTTAATTGATAAATACTACTCACCTCAGAAATTTTTTTTCTGTTGTTTATTTCTTTTCGAGTGCATATAGATAATAGAATTATTTATTACAGTAACAACTGACCATAAAGCTATTTTAATGCATACTGAAAGCCTGTTCATAGGCAATGAAAATAACCGTTTTAGATGCCTTACACATAACTGCAGCAGTCTGATGCCACACAAATTATGACAATGGTGGATAATGATATTTATTATTAAAACTACTTATGAGAGTAATGAAAATAAAGGAAGACTTTGTTGCACGAAAAAAAACATGTTATTATTTCCCTACTCTAAGAACAGTTTATAAACATAAACATAATATTTTATTATTCTAGGAGCTGGAAAAAAAATTATAAGAATATAGAAAAGTTTCAAACTTACTTGCGAAAATTTCCATTCTTTAGGATTACTGAGATTTACTATTAAATTACATGAGCCGTGGTGGCTCAGGGGATAGAGCCTCCCAATGAAGTGAACCGGGTTCGAATCACAGCGTTGTCTGGTCGTTAGGAATTCACTTTAGCATCCGCACCGACCACTCGGTGCGGATGGATGCAATTAGAGTCTCCTTGCCATCAGGCTAACTGTGGGAGGTTTTCATGGTTTTCCTCTCCATGTGACGGAAATGCGAGTAAGTTCCTTGAAAATGTCCTCCACGAAGCCAAATATCTCCCAATAGTTGATCTAAGAGTTCCCCTGTTTTCTGGATTGGGTTCAAAATTACAAAGCTTCTTAGTTAAAAAGATGGGTTTATATTCGAAAGCTTAAAAATTATGTCGGATGTTCAACGGTGGTTGTAAAAATAATGGTTAAACTGCTGTCTAGAGAAACACTATCCTCTTGCCGGGGAACAGGCTAGGTTTTCGTAAATATATATAAACCCAAGACCAAGTTACTGACTCTAATCAGACTATCAAAGAGGTATTGAGCAAAAGAAGCTCACTGACTGTTGCCAAAAGTGCGCATGATTCCATCTGGGAGTGAAAACTATGACAGAAATTACAGAATTTTAGCATTACATCAAATATGCTTAGTTGGTTTCGATCTTTTCGAAGTCAAAGGACGTGTAGTTGAAACACGTAAATGAATTTTCGAAATAATTTCATTTACAAACTGCCCCCATCTAAGGATCTGTATGCAGATGCACTCTCTTTATCTTTAACATCGATTTAATTGAATCCCTAAATGCAATGGTATTTATTTACATAATACTTAGCGATCTGGACTCAGGAACCTAAGAAAAATATTAAAAAATTTCTTGAGTAGGTACTTAACAAGGTACTTAATGTTCTTTCAGAGTGGTGTGGCGTCAATAACATGACCGTTAACTTGGATAAAACGGCTATGCAATCTCCTTTTTTTTTAACACTCCAACCTTTTTTTTCCCGATTTGAAACATAGGAACATCGCTATTTCATACATAGATATTTTGGTTCATTTAGGTGTAACGCTTGATAAGAAATTGATTTAGCAACACGTCGAATCAATATCAACGTTTCTCAAAGACAATCAAAGTTTCTCAAAGAGATTGAATATTTTGAAGTGGTTGGCGGAAGCTACGTGGGATTTCTCAAGATCTAGATCAGAGGTTCCCAAACTTTTTTTTCTCGTGGACCACTTTCAAAGTTTTAGTATTTTTGGTAGATTTCTGCTACATTTCTACTGTATTCCCAAAACTCCTAAAAAATATCACCCTAAATTGGGGGTGTTAAGAAGAAGAAAAAAGTAGCAAATTTTCTTGTGTCCTATTTATTAAAATAATACTAGTGGATATACAAAATTATAAACATTTATTATTACAAACAATCAACAATTGACAAAAAATTAACAATGAACTTGAAAAGTAAATCAACAATAAAAAATAGTCATACTTTTAATGAGACGGATGTACTTGATGAATTGACAGCAAATTATCAATATTTGGCTTCAGTTTTGTTGGAAGTCTTCTCAAATTTCCCCGTTCTATGATGTTCAATCTGCTCTTTTTCTTTTGTTAACAGGTCGGTAACGGCACTAAAACTTCTTTCAACAAGATATGACGAGGGAAACGCTATCAAAAATTTTCTCGCAAATTTCCCACAGCCCATGATATTTTTCGAGGATTTCTGCCTGCAGCCGAAATGTTTGATAGCCTTTTTTAAATTTCACCTTCAGTTCCTCGTTGGTGCTGAGCTCAACTAGCTCCTTTTGTAATACCACATTCGCCTCTTCCGTTTCATCAAATGGGGTTATGATCCATGGTGGTTTTTCCATCGTCAGAATATCTTCAAATCTATTTTTGAAGTCATCAAGCAGGGTATTTAAATGCGAGCGGGCGCATGGACGGCACTTTGCAAGTCTCGACATGTGGTGTACACTTGTACTATTATCTATTGTTCTATTCAATTCTGTGCTTGAACTGAGTCTCGAATATTTTTGAGTACCTAGCTAGTGAATGATGCTACCTGCCTACGTTGATAGGTAAATCCAAGCCACAATTTTTGTTCTTTATTATGAATACCAGAAAATGTTTCGTGGACCCCCACTTACAACTTGTGAACCCCTGTTTTCTTTTCACGTCTACGTGGACCCCCGTGTGGTTTCCTATGGACCCCTGGGGGTCTACCTGGACCACTTTGGGAACCTATGATCTACACTTAGAATTACTTATAAAACCTTCATACTGCCGATTCTGGCATACTGTTACGAGAGTACATAACAGTCTCAAACTCCAGCCACAAAAAACTTAAAACTATACTGAAGCAAGCATCAATATTTATTACAACAGTGAAATCCACGCCTGTTGATGTAATGTTGTTTTTAACAACAATAAGCCCATTCAAAATATTATACAAGAAGGAGCTTCAATAAATAATTAATTAAAGTTAAGAATACTTTTTCGGGGTATCAACTTGAAAAGCAAAACCACAAAAAAAACAGGATAATTTTGTTCAGAGAGATTTATCCCACAGAGAAATCTTTAACTTTCATAATTAAATACAACTACTAACGAAACCCAGAAATCTCATGGAACCATGGAGCATTGAGACAAACATCAATTTAAATCAGTTCATTATGTAAAAGGATATTTCACCGGATGTACTAAAATTTGCCGATTGTATGCTTAAGAAACTATCGAGACTAAATATTCTGAAAAATGAATGGCTGCGAGTTTATACAGATGGATCGCAGTTTTCCCAATACCATAATGTTGGAGCCGTTGTTTACTCAAAAAACTATTTTCTTTCAATGTACCTTTTAGAAAGTGAGTTTTTGATAGTGAAGTAAATGCGATACGCATCACTCTCAAGTAACTAACTTGCCATCCGAATAAATTTAAAAATGTAGTTCTACTATCATATTCACAGTTATTTAATCCAACAGCTCCATTTAGGATCTGCTATCAAATGAAATTATGTCAACAATTGCCAATTTCCTTAGGGTCTCATCAAGGAGGTGTTGTTTTGAAATGGATCCCAATCCTTTGCAGTTTATATGGTAATGAAGTGGAAGACTTTCTTAGCAAAAAGGGTGATATGCTGACACACTGTATAAAAGACGAAACCGCTTTTGACGCTTCTAAACTGATTATTAAGCAAATTATGCAACCGGCGCACCAGAATGAACTCTTAGAAAAAAGATATGGAAGAAATAATTGTCTTCCAGATATACCCGACAAACCAGGACAGGAGATAGCATCCATCTTTTGTTTGTTTACTGGGAATGAAAGCCTTGCTGGCCATCTCTATTATATTGTCATTCTTACACTGGCTTCCTACCCCCTGTGGGATAAAAGAAACAAGCCCTATGGACAGATTTAACCCGCGTACCTGTGGTGCTCCCCATGCATGAACGGAATCATCCAGATATTAGGAAGCAATAGGACTAAAGGGGTGATAATCTTTGGTTGATTCGTGTACTATTTGTTATTGTTGCTGTTAATTTCCTCATTCATATTTTTTTTGTTATATTTAATACGAGATATCTAGATATAAAATATATATATATATATATATATATATATATATATATATTAGACAGATAAGGAAAGTAGAAAGTGGTGAAGAATAGTAAAAGAAACACTATAGCATCGGATAAAGTTAGTTGGAAAAAAAAATTCCGTATCCCAAAGAAATATTATGTTTATTCTGACGATTGTGGTACTTTACATAAGATACAAGCTACTGGATAAAAAAAGACATAAATAAAGTATATTTAATTTAGAGATAAACTTAAATGTAGACCTTTTTATATTAACGGGCTGTATAGCAGTCATTTTTAATTAATCTTTATTGAATTTATTGAATTTTGTCCTGATTTCATTACTTTTAATCAAAAATATATGTATCCGTATTCAAAGGCACATTAATTTAAATAGGCTTAAAAATTGCTCTTATTAATTTAAAATTATTTATAATGGGCAATGTTAAATTGCAATTAAAAAAAATACCAATACAATTTAAAAGTATTGATAATAATGTATTGACATTGGTTTTTTTTTCTCTAATATTAGATATTTATTTATTTTACTCTATTTTTTTTAAATTTAAACTTCTAAAACACAATTATTCTAATTTTTTCAAGTTATTAAGGCATAAAACGACTTTTCCTCCTACAATTTTTCTTAAAGGATGAATACAGTGGTAACATTTATTTTTCAATTAATACAAGTTCTCTAAATTTATTCTGCTTTCAACACCTTTTAGAATTTTTTAATGAGTATTTTTTTTTTGTAATTTTAGGATTAAGGAGCTTAAAACTTTTTCAGACTTCATGCCATACATTAATTTTTTTTGTTCAAAAGAACTTATCCAATTTAGTTACTGAAGTACGAGAAAAGCAACTGGGATTTTTGATACTTTTACGTTGAACATTAAATTACGCATTAAAATATTCAAACTAGAGATCTTAACTTTCTTCTAAACAATTATTCGTTTTTATACGCTTTTAAAATAATTTTTAAATATCAAGTGCAAATTTACAAAGCTTATTGTTGAAAAAATAAAAATGTTACTGACTCAAAATAGATCATTTAATTTTAAACTGATTAAAAAACTTTAGACTTCAAACTAGAAAAACTTTTGTGATTAAGCACAATACTTGTTTTTTATACTTTGCTTAATGACAGAAAAAAATAATCTGTATTACAAAGAGATCTTTCAATTTAAAAGGTAAAAGTATTTCTGTCTCAAAAGACTAAAAACATCTAACCGGAAAACTATTTTCTGCCATAAAAAGACAAACTTCAGCATTAAATTAAAAAAATAAATATAATCATAACAAAATGCTCTGTCATTGTAAAAGATACATTTAAAAAATGCATGTATGATGTATGATGCATATTATATTAATTATAAACCAGTTGTTGCTAAATTGTAATACATTAGATGTACAGTGCGCAAAATAATAAATAGAACATCTTGAAGAACTTTTGAACTAATAATCTAAATTTCACGTACTGGAACTCAATCTCAATGGTTCGGGGGCCTGACCTTAAATATGTTAACTAATTGGTATGGACCATAGAGCTGGAATAGAAGTAGAGCAAGCCCGCTGTTTCATTTTCCCATCTCTCTTCATCTCTAATATGAGAGTCCGTTCTATGAAGTGCTCCCGCTCTTTTGGCGATTTTGGCGGAGATGGAAGGACGTCGTATAACGGTTGAGATTTGTTCTTTTGTGGTGAATTTGTTTTTTTTTCTCAAAATTAAATGCTTCAAAAATGTTAAGATTAGTGGTACTGTAAAACATTGGATAATTTTTAAACTAGATGTGGGGAAAGACCATTAGACAATGCCAACCTTCATCTATCGAAAGGTACCTCAAGATTGAATCGAGTTAGCTTGTCTTATATACTAGTCAATTGATGTTTAATAATCATAGTGGTAGTTACGGCACAAACCTCCCCCACCAGAATTTTATCATGGATAGAATTCGATGAACGGATACCACTAGTTGCTGTATTTGTGAAAGATCGGGAGAGCTGGATTAAGGTCACCGAGTTTCAAACTTTAGTCATGAGAGCTGTATTAAACTCATGGTTATGCATGAAGATTCTCCTGTGTTAGTAGTCGAGTCTGTGTAGAAACCCGTTGAGCGTAAATGAGACTGAGAAGCAACAGCGCGATGAGGACGATGCCGTAGTCACAAATAGCAAATCAACTGTTCAATGTGGACCATCCGTCGAAGTAGGCGTGATCATTAAGGCGTCCACAAGTCACCAATTTGTGGAAAGACTATTAGACAATGCCAACCTTCATCTATCAAAAGTTAACTCAGGAATGAATCAAGTTACCATGCGTTATATACTAGTGAATTGATGTTTAATAATGATAGTGGTAGTTACGCCACACAAGACTTTACTAGTCTAAAAACTATTTCAGAATTTCAATTTTTAATCTGGGTAAACTGTATTAAATTGTTTACATTTTTATAAAGTTAATAAAATTTTAATTTTTGCATTGGGTAAAGAAAATGGTAAAAATGCATCCTGTGATAAGTGATGAGTGATTTTAGAAGTTATAATATTGTTAAAAATGTTTCACATAATTTACGATCTCAAAACAAACATCCAAATATAGAATTAAATTTTTTTATTAAACTTTAAAAATTGAAAATTATCGAAAAATTGCTTCCCAATTAGTTAATAATACATTATACCGTTATTAAAGCTTAATTTAATTAAAGTTTCACTTGATAATGTTTTATAAACTTTTAAAAAAGTTAGAGTTGTATTCTTATTTTTTTTATGGAATATGTCAATTATAAGAGATTTTATGGTTTTATTAAATTATCAAGGTTAATCAAGTGTTAAAAATCTACAAAAAATAAAATTAATATGAACGGGTCCGAACTTTGATCATTCTCCTTTTGACGGAGGCAATAGCATTATTAGGTGGGATGAGCTTCTGATACTATGTTTTGCTTAATCTGAAAAAACAAAATCACAAGGAAAGGAACAAATGATAAAAAAATATTAAAAAGTTTAAATTGTTTTAACTTGATTAATTGCATCGGTATCTGGTCTTTCAGTTTGAGCATGATTTTGTAATGTTGATCAATACCATTTTTTTTATTATTTTATTTTCTTTTTTTTCTTTTCCTCCGTTGGAAGAACGGTTAATCAGCTCGTCTTAGTCAAAATTATTATTTTTTTCTTTCATTTAATTTTCTCCTTATTTTATATCAAAACAAAAAGATGTATCAAAACTCGGGTACCAATTTTTTTTAGACAAAATTAATTAGCAGTGCAGAAAACATAGTTTATTATGATTTTGACAGATTACAGTGAATGGATTGTTTTAAATGCAAAAATCTAAAAACAAAAACGCGTTTTTTTTTTTAAATAGTTGTTTTAAAGCTGAATATTTTATATGCTTCAGTTGGCAACATCAACACAAAAATAAAACTGATGACCTTTCAACTTAAAAAAGCAGAAAAGAAAATTGAAATGATTTAAGGCATATGACAAGAGCCTTTGAGACATCTTTTAAGGAGATGTTCTCCTTGGGGAGACCTTTTGTTCTTTTGTCGTCTTTTGAAATGCTCCCCATTTTCGAAAATAATCAGAGCATGTCTCGCTTATAACTAAAAATATTGTCTTAGATCAAAAGTAAGTAGTGAATAATTATCTTTTGAAAAATATAAGCTATTTTTAAACGAATTTTTTTACAATAAAACTGGAATTGCGATTTCTTTTATCTTTATGAATATATTTTACCTTTGTATAAGATAAATAATTGTTTTTCAATCTCTCTCGGCAAAGCTTTATTAAGCTCGGTGTAAAATCACTTAAATTTAAAAAACAATAAGTCCCTTTTCAATGAGGAAAAACATGTTATTCTAAAGAAAAGCATAATATCGATTTACATTAAAAGTGTGTTTGAAATTCTATTTTACTCTGAAATTGCGTAAGCTGTTCTTTTCTGACTGAATTCTGATCTGTCAAATATAATTAAAACAGAAAAATATAGTTTAACTTTAAAAACGTGTTAAAAAAACAAGCGAAATCAATCATTTTGAATTAAATGTGTTCAATAGCAATTATGACGTGAAATTTTATTTCTTGAAAGCATATCTGCCTCATGATTAGTACATGATTTTTTATATTTTATCTAATATTCATAGTCATACATCGATAACTTTAAAGACCATCTAAATTACCTACCTCTACAGTAAAAATTATAATACGATCATTCTACGGGATTATTCTATAAAAAGCATATTAAAATTGACTGAAAATAGAAATTAGACTGAAAATAGAAATTGGATATATAGTAGATATATACTAATTTCCGATATCATAGAAATTATGGTCCTAAAAGATAAACTCGGATCAACGACTCTGAATATAATGAGATAAACTCGAATCAACGGTTCTGAATATAATGAGATAAACTCGAATCAACGACTCTGAATATAATGAGATAAACTCGGATCAACGACTCTGAATATAATGAGATAAACTCGGATCAATGACTCTGAATATAATGAGATAAACTCTAATCAACGACTTTGAATATAATGAGATAAACTCGGATCAACGAATCTGAATATATTAAGATAAACTCGGATCAACGACTCTGAATATAATGAGATAAACTCGAATCAACGACTCTGAATATAATGAGATAAACTCGGCATGAAAACGCAATATTCATGAAATGTTAGCTGATCATTATCTAATAAAATGATATCTTGATACGGGTATGAACAACTGTTTCATGAAACATATTACACTAGAAAGCTATATCTGTCGCAAAGATATATTACGAAACAACAGTCCTTAGCCTTGTAATATTTTGCTATCAATGGTTTCTTTACAACCGTAACAGTAGTTGAAAAGAACTAGAGAAACAGCTCCATTTTCATCGTTTTTCATAGCAAAGAAACTCAATCGATTCCGCGTCATCTTCTATTGACGTTTTCTTGCACTGAAATGTATTAGGCTGTTACAATAGCAATGAAACACTAAGTCCTGAACGATCGCATATACAAAAAGGGTGATTAAGTCTTTGCCATTTATTTTGTTCTGATTACTCAATATAACACTTCTCAAGTATTAATAAGAGGCAACTGGAATAAAATGAAATGCGGAAAAAAATAACTATTTATACAATGTAATCAAAACGTATATTCTGCCTTGAATATTGTTACAGACAAGAGGTAAAAATATTAGTCTAAGAACGCATACTATTCTTAGCTGCAATACCTGTTAGAGAATTCTTTAAAACTCACTACAAGCATTTTTTTATGTCTGAAGAACCAAAGAAAATACTTAAACCCTAGATGAATAGAAGTTTTTTGTCCGATGATTGAAACTTAAACTGAAAAAAAAGTACTGCAAGAAAAAAAATTGAGGAGGAAAAATCGTCGCCAACATTCCTCATTAGGAGGAGAGATCAATCATGAATTAAAAAAATTACACTGAATAACAAAAAATAAATTGAAGAAGAAAAGAAAGTGGTGTAATTAAGATCAGGAAAGAATAGTTACATGTTTTAATAGGATTAGTTTATTTTGGTTTTATCCGTTGTTCTTTGAAAAATTGAAACAACACTAAGAGAATGTATTGATTAATAATAAGTAATTTTTTGAAGAATACGGATAAAACGTAATTTTCATCACAAAAATATTACCCTTACTTATGGGCAAAAGAAATTTAAATTTAGATAATAAAGATTAGGAAAGGTTATAAAGAAATAGCTTTGTCAAAAATTTGATTTTATCTGTAAATTATTGCTACCTATTCTCTCATCCTTAAATATTCATTTTTCTCTTAAATCATACTAATATTAGATTGTAAGAAAAAAACCTTTTTAGATATTAAAACGGTATAACGTTCGTTGATGTACCGGGTATCTCTAAATACCGATGATGTGCGGTTTGATGCGTTTCGCTTCAGAAACCAAATTTTATTATGCACTAAAATTTAAAAACTAATTACAAAGTTCATAAATTGTTCACTGTTGATAAAACAGTGTTTTCTGTTTGCAACATGCACACCGTTTCAACTAAAAATATATGCAAAATTGCAAAAGGGTTTTTGTGCAAGAATTGTGTTTTTTAATGATTATTTTTATTTAATCAGGCATTTTATATGAATAATAAACACTAAATATCGGATGGACTTATAGACGTATTACCGAAATCAAACTACAGTGTACACTGCAAGAAATTTCTCGGAAAAAATGGTTGAATAAGTTAATTTATTAGTTATTTTACTATATTCAACAAAAACAGTCAGATAACTATATAAAAGATGGTATTCAAACTATTACTGTGGGGAAAATTGCTTATTGACCGTTTTCTGCTAACAAGATTAAAAATCAGAATTGTAGCAGTGTCAACTAGACCCACTGCCAATGAAATGGAGCACGCGTTCTTCGAATGCTGGAAGCTAAACCACGTGTGACTATGAATTCATTTTTTTATTTTTCATCATCGGATACATATCACAACGGTGAATGCTTAGTAATCTTATAGTAATAAATATGTGGTTATTAAGAGTGGCAATGGTTATTAAAAGTGTATATTATGTCCGCTGGTGGAGAGCCAAGTTGAAGAAATAAAGCTAGGATGGCCTCAGGGCTGGGATGGCCTGATAGTTAAAAATGCGTTCTGGTGTTAATTGGGTTAGGGGACAATCTCTCCAGATAGTGAAGCATCTTGTGATGTTATTTTGAGCTATCTTCGTATCCTCGAAGGGTTCAGCACGGAATTATGGACAGAACAGAATTTTCTGGGACAGATAGGAATCGGAATGGAAGGTTTTTAAAGTTTGCTGGCATGAAAAAAAATGCGCTTGCTAACCACGTAAGTCTTCAAAGGTGATGATATAGGGTTGAATCGAGTCTCAAGCTTCTTTAGCAAGTACGTCTTTGCAGTCATTTCTCTCAATGTCCACATGGCAAGAATCCACTAGAGGGTGCAGGGTTTTTTTTTTGGATTCAGAGGATTGCTGATGCTTTGGCTTAAATTTGTTTCTCCATTATATTTCCAGTGCTGATTTTGAATCGGAAATGAATACCAATCCTTCTGATGGATCTATATTTTGGAATAGTAAAAGAGCTTTTTAGGTTACAACCAGTTCGATAATTAAATTCAAAGCTATTTGGCCTGTGATAATTCTGAATTCTGTTCTTTTTCCAGATGGGTGGGTAATCGGAATACCTGCTATTAAAGTTGTTATCCGAAGAACCATCTGTATTAGTAATTACTCTATTTTGCTGGGAAATGAATTTATAGCGTTACCGCCTTTCTGTAATAACACGACCTGATTGAATTAGTTCTTTTAGCAAGGTAGTAGAAGGTTTCAGAGAATCTCGGCATTAACTAGAGGCTTAATAACAGAAAAACATCATCAGGCCTGTACAAGAATATTTTTCCCTGTCTGGGCGTCTACATCAGAAAGAGTTGTAGCTAAACTTGACCATTTTCAGTATAGAGCATCTGAAATTATAACAGGCACTGTTACTTCTACAAGCAAAGCCAAGACTGAACTGGAAAGGTGCCTTATTTCTCTAAAAAGCAGTTGCAGGCATTCCAATGTGGAATTTATCAACAAAATAAGAAATTATACCAAGGATTAAATCTCAAAAAATACCTTCAGCTTTTGGGTAGAAGCAAAAAGGCTTCAGAGATCGTTGATTCTGCACCTTGACAAAGACATTTTTTGAGCAATCCCTTATAAACAGTCATTTCCTCCCATTAAAACGGTTATTATACAGCAAGTTTTCCGGGAGGGAAAAGATTTTAAAAAAAGTTAACTTTTAAAAGCATCACATTAATTTCATTGGGATTCCGAGTCTCTATATGGAAATGTGTCCAAACCAATTCGTTTCAAAACCTAATAAAAATTCTTAAAAATTCAAATACTCATGTTATTTTTGCAAAAAAAAACATGAAAAAAAAGAAAGAAATACTCATTATATTCCTCTGAAAAACAAATAACGTACATCGGAAATACATATATTTTAAAACCTAAATATTGTTTGTTTACCGAGTTAAATTTTGAATGAAAAAAAAATCAGTAAATTAACTGCTTAAATATATTTTCCATAACAACAATTAGAAATTACTTCATGAAGGCTTGTACAATAACAAGGTACGACCAGGTTCCCAAATCGCAGAAGAAAAGCAAAATATAATTTAAATTTGCATATTTTTTCCCCACACTATTCACCACACAAGAAAGAACTGATCAGTGCCCAGTTTTTGCACTAATATAAGCAGCTAAATTGTCCAGAAATTCAATAAAACTAAAATAAAGTTGGATATACTTTTTTATTGCACCAAGTCCCCCATAAGACAGTGATCAATTTAAATTTTTCTATCCAAGCTGTAATTATAGTTTTCGTCCCGCAGTTAATTAATGTTTGTGTCAGCATGGTTTATTTTTTTAATTAATGTTTTATCTCTTTTGATTAGGTTGCGTGCTATCTGGTCATTCTCCTCACATATCTTATGGGGACCAACTTCTTTTGGATGTTTGTGGAAGGTCTGTATCTCTACATTTTGGTCGTTAGGACATTTTCTGCAGAAACAGTGAGGATTCATGTGTACGCCTTGATTGGTTGGGGTAAGCATGCATGCACTGAAATATTTTTTTTTTAATTTTGTATGGTACATTGTATATATAGATATCAAATTTTCACGCTTTTTTTAAAATCTTTCCAGATGACAGTTTATCAAATAAAAAAAATTCTAAGCAAAAGTAATTTAAGAAAGTTTATATCATTACTTTTTTTTCTTCCTTGTCCGCTTTTCTTTTTACTTTAATAATTTGATTTTCACTTTGGATAATTTATCTATATTTTTTAACAAATCAAGAAAAAGTTTATTATGTCCCAAAATTAAATATATATATATTTACTTTTCAATTACTACCCTAATTAACTTCGGTAATTTCCATAAAAAAGTTTATACAAATTAATTTCTGTTAATAAAAGATTTGTCTATAAGATATAATTTAATGGAAAAAAATATTTGTTTGTCCCTTTAATTTTTCCATTTTGTTTTGGATCAACAACGAAAAAAGAGTTAAAACTTTCTATTCCATAACTTTCATGCAATTTTTTTTTTTGGAATGGAAAAATTAATTATTTTTTTGACATAAACTAATTAATTTTCCCTTTAAATAGAATTGTTCACTCAAGCTTTTTCGAATTAAAAAAATTAGCAGCTCACGAAAATAAAAAAAAGGAAAAAAATACCTATCTGTTTACCTCTCTGATCAACTACTAAACAGTAATTTAAAAAAAGGTGTTCATTAACAATGAAAATTGTAGCAGAAAAACGTTTCAATTCCAATCAGAAACAATAAAAGTATTTTAATAAATCAGAGGAAAATGGCAATTAATTAAATTCTTTAACTTAAGACCTAAAGTGGATATATCAAGTTTAGTTGTTTCTTCTGGAATGAGCTTTTATGGATGTTATCATAAATTTCAATTTTTATGGTTTATCTTGTAAGTCTACCAAGGTTCACTTATTTGATGTTATTAAATTTATTGAATGGAAGAGTAGAAAAGAAGGGAAGGACATTTAACTATGTCAGTAATGTATTCTTTGCATTTTTTTTCACTGAATTAAATTAGACCAAAACTGCATCACTAAAAACATTAATGGGATACCTGCAAGTGACGTAGAGTGGGTATCTCGACTTTGATTGGTTGTTGAGACGTGGCTTTTGTTTGCTATGGCAACTGTTCTTTCCATTTTATTTCGAGTAAACCAAGTCCGTCAAGTATCAATTCTCTTCAATGACACATTCTATATTCTTTCTCAATAATTCTTTCACAAATGTTTCAATTCTTTCACTATATATTTCTTACCTAACGCAAAGACAGGCGAGAAGCAATGTAGAACATAAACAAACTAATTCTACATCGAAGTTGCCAGGTTCACAAAACAAAAAAATATCACGTTTACGGTAAAATATATAAACACATAAAAAATCTAAGTTAAGTAAAATGCATAGTCAAAAAAGTATTATATTTTAGTAATTTGATGTGCGTACGGCTCTATATTTAATTAACTTATCGTAAATTAATATTCTAAGTTATGAGGAGAAATTTAGCTTAGCTGATGCTGACGTCGTAGTTCACATGAGTGGGTATCTGTGATCTTCTGCATGAAGTGCAAGTACCTAATTATAAACAATTTCTACCATGTTACTTTAAAACTTGATATTGTCTCATGAACTAAATGGTGTGATTAATGCGGATCTTCAAACTCTTTTAATAATCAAAGGTAAAAAGGATGTTATTTAGGCTTTTAATATTGATGTTTTGATATTGATTATTTTAAAAATGTTTCATAAGTGAGCTTTTACGCGATGTAATTAATCGTTATCAATTTTTGTTTTTAAATTAAATATGATTTCAATACTCATTTTGATTTTAATAATGGTTTTGATTCAAAAATGTGCAATTTTTTAAGCTTTGAAAAATTTCACGGAAATTAAATATGGCGCTAAAATATTCGGAAAGAGATATTTTAATATCATATAATTCGTATAGAGATATCTTAACGCCACTAAATACAGCGTTAAAATGTTCCTAAATATTCGTTAAATATACTTCTTATTACTAAAATTTAATCCAAGCTTCATCTCCTACCATACGGAGGTTTTTTTTATTATCAGCAGATGGCAGCACAATAAGAGACGTTTTTAACTTCCTCTTGATGATAGGAATGCATTGATTTACACTAATCTGAGCTGCTATGACGTCATACGAGGACTGCAAGACTTCCGGTTTGATTTGTTTGTTTTGTAGGACACTGGGGGAATATTAAAGGATAATAAACAGTTTTAATAATTCTAATAATAATCAGTTTGCTAAACTGATAATAACCACTTCACTTCTAATGATAATGAGTCTGCCAAATTTAGGTCATAATACTCATTAATACACGATTTAATAAATCTGAACTGCAGAGTAATTGGATGTTTGTTGAGCTTTTATTGAGTGCATTCAATAGTAACAGTGTATTATATTCCAGAGAACTAATTTTTTTTGGTGGTGATAATAACGTATTTAATGCCATAATTCTTTTATTAAAAAAAAGGTTTAAATTAAAAGCTTAATACGATACGATTCATTATTATTTCAAATAAGTACTGCTGGAAATAAATCTTTTCTTAGGATTATAGGTGAATCGAATAAATCAATAAAACAAAATAGATTTATACAAGAAATAGAAATTGAGGAATATATTTATAAAAAGAACTTATTTATAAGAAAAGTAAATCCGGTCATTTAGTTCTCCGGAAAAAGTCGTATTAAGTGTATAGCTGATTAGAAAAAATATATATCTTTTGGTTTTGACCTAGGAAACTTATGTTTGAAAAGGGGTAAGATAAATCCTTTTTTATACATCACATAACCTTATATAGGAATTGTTTTCCTCCTTTTTATTACTTCGTCTTTTTCACCGGTAAATAAATTATTAAAACACTATATCAAAATGAATATTCTCGCTATAAACTATTTGATATATCTCGCTATAAATATTCTCAATATAAATTATTCTCGCTATATCGAAAAATCGCAAGAACCGCTGTTGCCGCTGTTTTGGGTGTTCACATTCATGTTGCATTTTGTCTTGCTGCGCAAACACCATAAGACTTTGCTCAGGTGTGTCAAAAAATTTACAAATATTAAGATTAAGTAAAAATGAACATTTGATAGTTATTTCGAGAATTATTAACTATTAACAAGCAGGCTGCTCTACAGGCCACCGGAATACAACTGTAGGGCTAAAATTCGCCATGCTGAAAGGGCCATATTTGTTTATGGATTCCAATTCCAATTTTTTGAAAGTTATTGCAATTTCTTATTTCGTTAAAAATTTATTTAATATATTCCTTTCGTTACGATTAACATATTTATAAAATGTGTTAATTATAATATAATATAATGTGTTAATTATAATATAATATAATGTGTTAATTATATACAATTATAATAATTATATATTTTCTAACCAAAATTATCTTTTTTATCAACTTATAAGAAAAACAATTTTGAGACGAGACGGGAGGGAAAACGCTTTTTGTTCATTAAAGCTGATTCTGAAAAAAAAATGAAAAAAAAGCTTGTGCACCTACAGGAACCGTTTTTCTACCTCACTGCCCACCTTCATTTACTAACAACTCTAGAGAAGGTGGAGGTACTGATTTCTACATTATTGATTTGAAAAAATTGATTCATCCTCAAAATGAAACAGATTCGTATCCAATCTTAATTTTTATCAATTATAGACATAAACCTTTCTTCTCCATCAATCTTCAATGATGAATGCGAAAACCCCGCAACCACAAATTTCGGGAGGTGAGCTAAGCGAACGGGGATTGAGCCTTCTAGTAATTTAAAAAAATTTTACATAAACTTTGCGTGACAAAAAATTCGTAGCAATTTTTAAGTTAAAATGCAAATATGCTTAGCAATTTATAATTTTTTTAATTATTAGAAACAACTAAAAATGAGTACTATATAATTTTACTATATATGTAGCGTTAAAAAATCTGTAGAATATTACAGGAAAGTCGAAAAATTGTAATTATAATTTTTTTTAACTATAGAAGGCGTACATGAGCGCATTTGATAGGTCCAAACGTGAGTTAGAACTGCATGCATAAAAAATAAATTAAAAAATAAATGAGAATAAGGGCGCTAAAAAAGGCTCAAAATATTCAACAGAACTTTCAAAGATTGTTTAGAATTGTGCTTACTTTCTCTGGAAAAAATAAAAATATTCAGTGGTTAACAAAAATTATAACATAGCAACGTTTATTCAAAAAAGAATATTTGTAGAAAATATAAAACAGGTCAAAATAAGAATAACAATACTTCATAAAGGAATTTTGAATTTCAGAATTAAATGAATTCATAACCATATAAGACTAATAAAATGAAATTCACTAAAGATAATATATAGACAAAAACATCTTCAGGGGATTTTAATAAAATAAAGACAAAACATATCACTGTATAAAGAACACGAGAACCTCCCACGGTTAACCTGACGGCAAGGGGACTCTAACCCATGATCCGTCTCCCAATGAGGATATTTCACGTCAGCACTGTGGTCGGTGCAAGCCGGATGCGGAATTCGTATCGACTGGGATTCGAACCTGGTTCGCCTCATTGGAAGCCGAAAGCTCTATCCCCTGAGCCATCGCGGCTCAACAATTACATATGTGGTACTCTTTCGTTGATTCACTCTGATTCGTTGATCCATTCGTTGATTTCCTGAATCAATTTGAGATAGATGATGCACATCCAATGCTTATTTAATAT
This sequence comes from Parasteatoda tepidariorum, assembly GCF_982258835.1. Classification (NCBI taxonomy): domain Eukaryota; kingdom Metazoa; phylum Arthropoda; class Arachnida; order Araneae; family Theridiidae; genus Parasteatoda; species Parasteatoda tepidariorum. Next base: position 49,817,887 of record NC_141762.1, on the reverse strand, counting down.
TCACAATAATTTTCTAAGTGACAGCTCACGAATTCATCCATCACCTCAGCACTGAATTTCATTCAAATGATCCGACACATTTTTAAGTCGATTTGTGATTGATAACGCCTATCTAACACGTTTTTTTATATACATTATAATTCCCTATACGGTTATTTATTAATATACTCTCGTCGTAAGTGGATAAGAAGGATAGCAATTTATTCAATCCAACAAGGAAAAAAAATCTGGTAAGATTACCGTACTGTATGGTAATAGTATTTGATGTAAAAAAAATCATAATTCTGATTAATAAAGCCAAAATAGGCGGTTTAAACCATTCATTTGATAATTTTTACGTTCGGTTTACTGGAAATTCTGGTTCTCAAAATTATTGTTCTTATTGTCACACATTTAGTAATACATACAAAGCTAAAAAGTAAATTTAACTGAATAAATGGTTTTTTATGCCTAAGGTATTAAAAAAATTACCTAATTTTCCACATTTACCAAATTATCACAGATTATAAATTTCATCATCACAGATAGTAAAACCATGCTGTTAATTTGACCAAAATCATTACCAAAGCGCTTTGTTTAGAACTACCCATCTTTTTGGTGGTCCCATAAAGTCAGAAACACTGCAAATTTTATCTTATTTTTCTAGTTTTTACCATACTTTTTTTTCTCAGCATAGGCTTGCAACAATAGCAATAATAAAAAAATTTTATACATCTTAATATTTTCAAACAATTTTAAAAATCAACAATATTGAAAGAGATGATATTGATGAATAGTATACTGAAAGTATTTTTGTATGGGAGCTCTAACACTTGCAGTCTTTAAACTGTATCTAAATCAATATTTCGTAATGTCACAAAATCTGAATGATTTAAAAATATCTATTTAAAGCATTGAGTATATTTTAGGCTATGTAGACTAAACATTTTATTCTGTTTTCTACATTCTTGTGAGTCACTATATTTTGAAAAATTCTAATAATTTTGTTAATGATCTTTCTAGTATTCCACCATTTCCCTATATTTGGAAATTGATTTTAACTTAATATGTTGTATCCTGGGGTTCCCACCAAATTCATTCACACCTGTTTCCTATTTCCCTTTTTACTTGTTCCTCCGCCCCTAATGGTTAAACTACTTTGTATGTGTTTGCCTCTTTTACTTCATTTAGTGTTCAGACACTAATTTTTGTTTATAGGCCTGAAACTATTGTATGTCCATTTATGTACTTTCGTTTGTGCTTTATTCATGTTATTCTTTGCCTTAGATTTGAAAATATATTTTATAAAATTAATTTGTAATCGAAAATTAAAATTAAATGTAATTTTATGTCTAATATAAATTACTGTTTACACGATATAACGGGTGACCTTTAAAAATAATTAAAATTTTACTTCTTAACCAATGCGTGAATTACTCATATTAATTAGTTCTCTCTTTTAATAATATTGAGAAATAATGATAAATGAGGTACGATTAATCATTTATTCCTGTTTTCGTCAAAGCAATTTCGCCAATTAGTTTTTTTTATCAATTGTTAGCTAAACGATATGAAATAAGGATTTTCGTACTTCTACCACAATTAATTACTACCAAAAATAGGTTCTTTGAGATAGTTATCGATTCATCATACTGACCTAATTAATATTGATTGAATTTAAGCACCCTAAGGTTTTGATTTCAACACGCAACTCTTAATTTCTTGAGTTCCAATTCCATACATCTCATGAAGATACTTTCACCTGTGTTGACTTATTGTTAATGTACTAAGAAAATCTTTTTTGAACTGAGGTTTTTCAAAATTGAAAACTTAAACATTTTTCGTTACTTCCCAAAAATTGGATAAAAATACATTTTCAGAATCAAAAGGGATGATAAATGCTGCTTCTGTCTGTTCTTTACTAGCTCTCAAATGTATTGAAATATAAAATTAAATATAAATGTTTTTAAAAAATTTTCTGCGCGTAGATAGTGTTTAATATCTCTGTAACGTTTGGTTGCCAAAAAGAAGCTACTTTTGAAATATGAAGAAGTAAAAAATAACGATTTTTTTTTTCTTTTAATTGATTCAACAAAGATAGAAAACAAGAAACAATATTTTCAAAAATTTTTCGATATTCTTTTAATCGACAGATTTGATTTTAAGTATTTAAAATAGTTTATAAATAATAGAAAACATTTTGGAAAAGAAAAGAATAAAAGGTATTGGTTCTACTGCTAGTTTACCGTTTTGTATTTAAAAAAAAGCTCTTATAGTTATCAATTTGAAACGGTCAATTGCAATACTGTGTAACAAAAGAAAGAAGAATTGGAAGAATAAGTAGAATAGAATAAGGAGAATTGGATCCTCTTAAATGTTAGCCGTTCTTGCATAAAAGTTCTTACTATTCGCAGAAGATGGATTACAAATAAATGTAATACTGGATAATAGAATCTACAATAAGAACATTTTTTTATTATAGTTGACTGCTTTTCATATAAAAAAAATAGTTGTTAAGATTTTCGGAAGAAAACTTAAAATATAACTGAGACTGATTAAAAAATAATAAGAATCAAAAATAAAAATTGAATCCATTCAGCATTGACAGCAATTGTTTTTTTTTTAAAAAAAAGTTCTAACAATTTTCTGGAGAAAACTTCAAATACAAATGCAATACTGATTAGCAAATAAATCGAATCAACAATAAGATGAGTTCAATATATTCAGTTTATAGCTGCATTTCATAAATAAGAAGAAGAATAAGAAATTACAGTTTGCAGAAGAACAATTCTAAACTGTAATACTGAATAACAGGCTTTGATTGTATTTACCGATTCTCTATTTCGTAGAACAAATATTTAAAATGTTCAAATCGGAAAAGAAAGCTATAAAAGTAACGGCAATATTGAATAACAAATTATCGAACTCTTTAATTGAAAGAAGCTGGCTGATGCGTATTTTTTCAATTATTGGCATTAAGATAAATAATCAACCGACTGTTCTTAACAAACGAGGTACTTTTAACAAGGGAGGTATTGTTTCTCCATTTAATCTATTTCTTGCTGTTGCGGCTATTTACTATGCAGCCGTAATGTTATCAAGATTAGAAAAAGATCGCATATTTGGGATTGTTGGTCTAGTGTTCTCTGTTTTGTTAAAGTATTACCTACTTACATGCGGAGTTGACTTTACCACTGTTTTAGGCAGCCTTCGAATCACCAGCAAAAAATGTCGAGGAGACAAAAAAATTATTCGAATAATTAACTTAAGCATCCTCATAACAATATTATATCCCTTCCTTTTGGCGTTTATTCAAATTGCTTGCTTACACCTTTACAAGGACGAAACAACTATCAGATTTTGGCTTTTAGGTCGCTGTTGTCTAACGAATAGGACTTTGGAAAATGTCCTTATATGCGTTGGAATGTCTTTATTCTATTTTGTAAGGTTCTTTATACCCTTTTTGTCTTCAGTTATTTATACAGCTTTCTGTTTCGAGCTAACTCAAGCTTTAAATGTTCTTAGCCGAGATCTGGAAAAATATTGCCATTCGGACACTCTCAGTGTTCAAATACGAAAATATCAAGCAATTTTGGAATCCTGTGAAACTTTCGAAAATCGAGGAAAAGTAATAATGTTCTTTATGATATCAAATTACTTTACAATTATTTATATAAGCTTAGCTGTCTGTCTTGGACAAGTGGTTGAACTGCCTGACTTAATAGGAAATATTGAAGCTTCTTTTTCTGTGGCCACTTCTCTATTTTCAATTGTAATTATAGTTATTTCAGCTGCCGGGATACCCAAATCTATGGAGAAAACAGTTTCTAAATTTCAAATAATGTATCGTAATCAGCTAATAAATAACGATTTATGTTTAAGTTCAAATAAAAAATACACTCAACTATTAAAAGTTATGAGTGGGATACAACCATTTTACTTGACCGTTTGTGACATGGTTCGAGTTGACAAAGGTCTCATTCTTAGCACTTTCGGTTGCTTTTTGACCTATGGCATCTTAATATCTCAAATGAATCCAGCCTTAACTTTAAAAGTATAGACACAAGAAATGTCCCCTTCTTAGCACTACCTGGTTTTTGACCTACTGCATACTTATTTCTCAAATGAATCAAGCATTAAGTTTAAAGTTATTCAATACAACTTGAGTAATGTCTCATTATTAGCACCTTGGTTGGTTTTTGACCTACTGCATACTTATTTCTCAAATGAATCAAGTATTAAGTTTAAATTTATAAAATACGATTTGAGTAATGTCTCACTCTTGGCACCTTGATTGGTTTTTGACCAGCCGCATCCTAACTTCGGAACTGACCAAGCACTAAGTTTAAATGTATGGTATACAGCTTGAGTAATGTCTCAGTCTTAGCACCTTGGTTGAGTTTTGACCTACTGCATCGTAATTTCTCAACTGAATCAAGCATTAAGTTGAAATGTATATTATTCGACTTTAGAAAAGTTTCATTCTTAGCACCTTTAGTTGGTTTTCGTCTGTCTACATTCCAGTATTTGAATTAAAAATGCCTTAGTCCTTAGTATCTTTGGTTGTTTTTCGCCGACTGTGTCTCAAATTCATTTAAAATGACTTAATTTTAACATAAACAAAGTTCTAAATTATATTATTATGCTTTATTAAAACTAAATACGAATGGGTAGACTCGCCCCGCGAATTCTGGCTTTTTGTTTACAAAAGCAAAACTTACATTCTTTTTGGTTTTTTTTCATATAAAATTAATGTAATCTTAGTCTTAGATAAGTTTATCACTTAACCAAAGTGAAAATAGTAATAATAATAATATACTTACGGAGCACCAACTAAAAGTTTGCTGATTTTCAATACAAATCTCTCAAAAGACGTTTGAACAGGTCGGTTAAAAAGACACCAAATAAATAAAAACGGATCAAACTACTACAGCGCCATCCTCCTTAGAGTCTGAACTAAGTCCTCCGTCGGTAAAAAAAATTTTTATCTGCAATTTAAAATAGTGAAAATTAAATAAAACTAAAATGGGTAGACTCGCCTCTAGATGGGTAGATCGCCCCGGTTTACGGTACTCTAAAGTAAAAAGAAGTTTTGTACATCATCTTCTTACCATAAAATCTATTTGCCTAAAATTTTATACAGGAATGGCTTGCGTCGTTTTCGGTACCTTTCTTACAAGTTCAAAGCCATAGTTTCTCAATTAGAAAATATGTGATTCTTAACATCTTTGATTTGCTTTTTTGACTTTCTATAATCCTAATTTTCTGAATAAATCCATATTCTACCGGAAGAAAAAAATTCTGGTAAAAATCACTGTGTATGATAATGACGTTTCTATTAAAAGAAGAAGAAAAAGCATTACTCTGGTTACAAGACCAAAATGTACGATATTTAAACCATTCATTTGGTAATTTTTCCATTCTTAGGTTAACTGTCCTCCGAAAATTCTGGTTTTCAAAAGTCAAGTTCGTATTGCCACACATTTAGTAGAAAAATACAAAACTGAAAAGCAAATTTAACCGAATAAATGGATTTTATGCCATAATCTAAGATATCTTTATGAATCCGCTAAATTTTGCCACACATTATAAAACCATATTTTATTGCTAATTTTACCAAAATCATTACCAAAGCACTTTGAAAAAAAGTACCGAGCTTTTTGGTGTTTCCATAGAGCCAGAAACATAGTTAATTTTACCTTATTCTGACCGTTTTGGCCACACTTTTTTTCTCAGTGTAAGTATAAAGCCATTAATTGTTATAAAGTCAGAGTTATTCATTACATCATAATGGATATCTATATCTTTTTATACACATTTACCGCCGAAGTGTTATTGTCAATATTTATCAATAATTTTCGATTTATAAAAGAATTCCTTAAAATACAAGAATTTACTACTTATGTTAAATCTATTTGTCATCAACTTGCGAGTAAGAAATTTAAAAGTGAAAATAAGTACAGATATAAAACTACAACTTGTTTTATAAAGTTTCAGAAATTTAGGAAGCAACAGTTTTTCATGTTTGCTACCTTTTCCAAGTATGAAATCCAATATGTATTACTTTTGATGCTTGTTTAAATCCTTATGTCTACTATATGATTTAAATTATGATCATTATTTTTATTTTAATTTATTTACTCATCTTAAAGAAGGTTGAAATTTTACAAAAGAATTACTATCAAATATATACTAATCAAATATATATTAATTTAAACTTGTATCTTCAAATCTATATTTTCTTTAAGTTACTGCTAACTCGAATGTAAACTTTATATTAATGCACAGCTTTTTAATTTAAGAAAACAATTTTGGTTTTCCTTGTATATGTGGTAAACAAATAAAAATATCTATTAATTCAGAAGCGTCAAAATTCATTCATAAATCTCTGTATCACGTAATACTAGTAGAAGATTTCGTTGTATTTTGTATTTTTTAGGATAAATCACATACGATGCACACATTCGATAAAATATAAATACAGATTTTAATAGTTATAGTATTCGTTTTTCAAGATGGTATTTGTTTTTTAAGAGACATTGAAGGTATCTATGTTTAAGATGTAACAAAAATTTTAACTTCAAAGGGACAGATAAGGATGTCTTTTTTCTGATTCAAAATTATTATTTTTGTAATTCACAGAAAACGATAAAATTATTTTTTATGGAAGTAATAAAATGCAGTAATAAATGTATTTAAGTAAGTAAATGTTGTTAATATTCTAAATTTATAATGCATATTACATGCCTTGTCAATACAATATGATATTAATATGATAATTACGATATACTAGGAGGCTCCGCCCCCTGCTTGCTAGCGCTCGCCAACCCCCGAGAATTGCTACGCAATCCTATGTGGTTCACGCCGTGAACCATGGCTCGCTGCGCTCGCTCGCCAATGAACACAATGTTCTAGCACAAAGACATAATATATTATCATCAAAGACATAGTATTTTATCATAAAAGACATAGTATTGTACTTATGTAGAAGAATTCTACCAATGTTCTTATTGGCTTTTAAAAAAGTATATTAGCTATTTAGATTGTACATGGTGAAAAAATCAAAACATTAGCTAAATAAGAAACATATTAGCAAAATAAATTATCAAATATTGCTTCACTAATATTCTGCATTTTAAAGCGTGAAAATTCAATGCATAAATAAACGCGAAATATAAAAAAATTCAATGCATTCAATACAAACACTTAAACGTTTTTTAGACGTTAAGGTAGCTACTAGTAGAAAAATATCAATTCAACAGCGGCCTTTTAAAGCATTCTCACTTCAATTAATTAATTAACTCCTAATTGAGTTTAAATTAAATATTGTCATGTTTTTAGTGCATGAATCTGAATTGAACAACCCGATAATGCTCACTCTGGTTATTGTTATCTGGTTGCTCACTACGTGCTCTTGCGCGCCGAATCCAATCAATTAAAAATGAAAACTGTTGCCAGCACGAGAAAAGAAATATCATCACATACATACGTACGTATTAGCGTTTTATATAATAAGATAGATAGATTTGTCGTTAAATTTTTCAACTTTTGATTTTTGATTTTTGTTTTTTAAGAGACAAACGATGTATCCAAATTCTCGATTTAACGAAAGGCTGGTGCATTTTAATCTTAATGCGACAGATAAGGAAATTGTATGTTTTTTTCGTTTCAAAATTATTATTTTTTATTACAAAAGAAACGATAAAACTTTTTTTTATTGAAGTAATTAAAATATTGCTAATACTATTCATTTATTATACGCATTACGTGTCTTGTCAATAAAATAAGTTATATTTATCTTTAAATTCTTCAACTTTTTTGAAGATTACATTTGTTTGTTTTTTAATACTTAAAAAGATCTATACATCCGAATTCTCGACATAAAAAGGGATTTTAATCTTAATTCGACCGTTAAGTTATCTGGGTGTTATTTCCGTTTCAAAATTATTGCTTTTTTATTGCAAAAGAAACGATAAAATCTTTTATTATCGAAGTAATTAAAATGTTACTAATACTATTCATTTATTATACGCATTACATGTCCTTCCAATACAATATGAAAAACTAATTTACATTTGTCGTTGAGATCTTCAACTTTTTTTAAGATAGTATTTATTGTTTTTTGAGACATAAAAAGATTGATCTATCCAAATTTGCGATATGACGACCGAATTCGCTATATAAAGAGTGGTCGATCCAAATGCACGATACAACGATATATTACTGTATTTTAATTATTGGAGTATAAAGATTTTGGTTACATTTTTTCAATTTGAATTTTATTTATATCTAAATCAAAAAAAAAGGAAAAAAGGGTGATAAAATAATTGCTAGCATAAATAATCAATCCATTTATTTTATGGAGCAATCCAAATACAGGTGGTTAATGATAAAAATAACTCTCCTTTTATATGAACCCTTCAGCCTCTACTCCAAACCACTAGATGTGAAATGCCTGTTAGCGTTATTTTAAAGTATTGGATTGAAATCATGATGATTTATAACAATAAAGCTCTCCTGATTACGATGTCAGTTAACAAATGTCGCTCTTTTCGAATGGAAACATCTATTTTTTTTTCTTATCGAAACGTGCTCTCACAATAAACTATTTTCAAAGAACTATATTTTTTATATTTTATTTTATTTTATAACCGTCGTTGAACCGGGTTCTGGGTTCACGATAACCCATGTTCAATTCTGTAGACCCGTAATTTTGAACACAATCCAGAAGACAAAGGGAATCATCCAGTCATCTCCTGGATCAAGTATTAAAAGAAATTTTGCCTTTGTGAGGACTTTTTGATAGATCTATAGCACATTTCCGTTACATGGAGACCACGAAAACCTCCCACGGTTAGCCTGACACTAAGGGGACTCTAACACATGATCCGTCTACCACTGAGGATATTTTACGTCAACACTGTGATCGGTGAAAGCTGGGTGTGGAATTCGTATCTACCAGCCATCGCTGGGATTCGAACCCGGTTAACCTCATTGGAAGGCGAACACTCTTTCCCCTGAGCCACCACGGCTCAATATAATTTTTATTGGCATGAAAAACAGCTGTCAAAAAAACACTTTCAACGTGAAAGCAATTCAACCCCACTAAACAAGCTTCGATAACAACGGGGGGAAAAAAGCTCTGTGTGATTTGTGTGCTGCTTCTTGCTTTCTTCATCTCTGCTAGCACCGCTGTTTTTAAACTTAAAATAATGTTCTAAATCCATGTTTTTTACTGTGAACATCACATTTCAATACAATAAAAAATGGATGTTTCTACAAGAAAATTTCAAACTTTTTCACTGTAACTATAACCGTGAGAGCTACATTTTTTCTAGAAAAAAAATTTCGATTTCAAAATGATTTCTTAAACCCCATCCAAAACCGGACTGCTTATGGAAGATTTATTTGTTTACAATACTTTTTTATCACCAACACTTGTTGTTGTTGTTAATTTACGTCGCACTAGAGCTGCACAATGGGCTATTGGCGACGGTCTGGGAAACATCCCGGAGGATGATCCGAAGACATGCCATCACAATTTTGATCCTCTGCGGAGGGGATGGCACCCCCGCTTCGGTAGCCCGACGACCTGCACGCGAAGTCGAGCACTTTACGGTAGCACAGTTTAACGAGGACCAATACCGCACACCCTCGGTCCCTACGCAGACTGATCCAAGTGGTCACCCACCCGCACACTGAACGTAGCCAGTGATGCTTGACTTCGGTGATCTGCTGGGAACCGTGTCTTAACGATCAGTCCACTGCGGGACATCACCAACACTCAATGAGGCCATTTATATTTATAAATTAACCAGCTAAAATCCCATTCGTTGCACGAAGTGGGGAAAAAAAGTCAATAAATCAGTAATATAAAATACTTAAGCAGTGGGCAAAACTTTAAGACATATTCTAACACCAATAATAAAGTTTAAGTAATTCCAATCTTTTATTTATTTACTTTATTTGTTTTGCTTCTACATGCTTTTAGCAGTTCATCCCATCAAAATAAAGACTAACTGTATTCAGTATCAATCGGCATGAGTCGGGGCCAACTTACTTACCATAATTAAGCGATTTTCACCCGTTCTTAATAATCCCTATGTAAAAAATCTCTTTCCACATTATCTATTATAAAACTGCGTAATATTGGTGCAGTTTTAATAGGTATCAAATATACTAACACATCTATATTAGTATTTTTTCTATCTTCTATTAAAACTACACCAATTACCAGTAGTGCCTGTTACGAAAATCAATTTAGCATCATTGGCGTCAATAATTTTGTGCCGGTTTTTTCCCGTTATTTCCCTATCATTTTCCCGTTAATTTAGTACATTTCTTACCTTTTAATTTCGTTTAGCACCTATTACCAAAATTAAGCATCATTCCAGTCAGTTGTAATATGGTGATTTTTTACGTTTCTCTTAATACTATTTCTTCATTAATTTTTCTTTATTTTCAGTGTTTAACTTATTTTTTATTACAAATATTTTTGACTTTAAAATATTTAGTTTTATGCAAACAGATATTAATTTTAAAGCATAACGATAAACGAAGTAAACACGTGGTTTTAAATAATTTTAAAAACAGTTAGGTGACGTAATCCATGCATAATAAGCATTCATATTAGTTAATTAAAGAACCTGCATTAGTTAATTAAAGAACTTGCAATAAATTTCTTTTCTAAATACTGAGCGATATAAGTTGGCAAACATCAATAATGACATCTTTAAAATATCTTTTAAAAAAAGAGTAGAACTGTCAATAGTTTAATTTATAGAAATCTTCAATGTTAAATTAATCAGAAAACTCTATTTCTCAAATGTCTATGATCTAATCAAAATTTTTGACCGAATTATAGTATCGAGGAATGTAATTATCCCTTTCACCGACTACCCAAAAAATGAGGAGGTTAGAATACATGGTTCTGGAGTTATAAGAAAGAGAGACTCACAAACTCTTTATTTTATTATTATACTAGCTGAAATCCGCGTGTTGGTGGTATGGGGGGATTTAAGCATCAATAAATCTATATTGAACAACAATCCAAACTCGTGCACAGAACTGTTAAACAAATACCAACATAAATAAAGCCGAAATAATTCCAACGTTTTTTTATTTATTTATTTATTGTTATATGTTGCCTTTCTTGGTGGCTTTATGTTATTAGATCAAGCAAAACACGTATTTAGTAGCTCAACAAATCAAAATAAAGTCTAATGGTATTCAGCATCATCCGGCGTAATGCTGATACTCGAGGCAATTCATATTTGAAATTTACCACAATCGCTGATACTCGAGGCAATTCATTTTTGAAATTTACCACAATCAAGCTACTTTCTCCTGAACTTATATCTTCGAGGGGCCATAAAAAATCTATCATAACAATTTACAGTATTGGTGCGATTATAAACGGCACTAAATTTACTCTTAAAATACTTTGTATCTTTAAAAAAGTATATTCGGTACCTATTAAAACGACATCATGATGACAGTAGTGTCTATAATCAAAATTAAACATCATTAGTGTTAATAATAGTGTGGTAAATTTTCGCAACTCCCCGTAACCAATAAGTGCATTTTTTCCATTTATGTTGTTTTTTAGTCCACAGCTTATTTTCATTTCAATTAGTATCTATCACCAAAATTAATTAAGCATCATTGACGTCAATAATGGTTTGCCATTTTTTTACGCTCTCATAAACGAATTAACCACGTCTAATATTAATTTTTACTTTAAGTACATAAGCTTATTATTTTACTTCAATTAATAACTATTATTGGCATCAATAATAATATTGGTGTTTTTTCATGTTTATCCTCAACGCATTATTTCTATCTCTCCATTAATTTTACTTTCAGTATAACACTTTTTTTAATTCAATTACTGTTGATTTTCAATTATTTAGTTTTATATTAAAACTTTTTAAAAGCTTAACTATTAGCAAATTAAACACGGGGTTTCAGATAAGAATTAGGAATACTAATTTGGTCACGTAGTTCGCCTAGGCTACGACTGTCACGCTGATCATTCAGATAACTTGGCATAAGGAATGAAAAAGAATTCAGCATTATGAAAAACGCATTAAACAACATTATTGGTTAAAGCTATAAGCTAGTTATCTGTTAAATGTTTATTTTCAAACAATGGTTTCCCCCAAACCAATATGAAAATTCCATTTTTAATTGTTTTCGAACAATAATATTTCAAAAAATGGAATTGTTCAAAACAGTATAGTTAAAAAATCTTAAATCAGTTTTCGTAATTTGTTTACAATTGTACTCATTTAGGGTCATGTTGAATGTGATATTTTCACAGCCTGCGGTTTACCTGCAATCCGGTATGCAGACAAATACAAGTTCGTTATTTCATTATCTGTATAGATATTACAACCTCCTATTTAAACCCCTTAGGAGTGAAATATTAAAAAATCATTACTTTGTTGGTGCCTATATCATAAAAGGAACCCATTGTCTAAACTGTATAGATATTACAACATTACAACCCCCTATTTAACCCCCTTAGGAGTGCAATATCAAAAAATCCTTGCTTTGTGGGTGCCTATACCATGAAAGAAGCCCATTGCCTGTATAGATATTGCAACCTTATAACCCCCTATTTAACCCCCTTAGAAGTGCAATATCAAAAAATCCTTGCTTTGTGGGTGCCTATATCATGAAAGGAACCCATTGTCAAAACTGTATAGATATTACAACCTTACAGCCCCCTATTTAACCTCCTTAGGAGTAAAATATCAAAAAATCCTTACTTTGTTTGTGCCTATATATCATAAAAGGAACCCATTGTCTAAACAGTATAGTTATTACAACCTTACAACCCCTATTTAACCCCCATAGGAGTGCAATATCAAAATATCCTTGCTTTGTGGGCGCCTATATCATGAAAGGAACCCATTGTCTATACTGTATAGATATTACAACCTTACAACCCCCTATTTAACCTCCTTAGGAGTAAAATATCAAAAAATCCTTACTTTGTTTGTGCCTATATATCATAAAAGGAACCCATTGTCTAAACAGTATAGTTATTACAACCTTACAACCCCCTATTTAACCCCCATAGGAGTGCAATATCAAAATATCCTTGCTTTGTGGGCGCCTATATCATGAAAGGAACCCATTGTCTAAACTGTATAGATATTACAACCTTACAGCCCCCTATTTAACCTCCTTAGGAGTAAAATATCAAAAAATCCTTACTTTGTTTGTGCCTATATATCATAAAAGGAACCCATTGTCTAAACAGTATAGTTATTACAACCTTACAAGCCCCTATTTAACCCCCATAGGAGTGCAATATCAAAATATCCTTGCTTTGTGGGCGCCTATATCATGAAAGGAACCCATTGTCTATACTGTATAGATATTACAACCTTACAACCCCCTATTTAACCCCCTTAGGAGTAAAATATCAAAAAATCCTTACTTTGTTAGTGCCTATATATCATAAAAGGAACCCATTGTCTAAACAGTATAGTTATTACAACCTTACAACCCCCTATTTAACCCCCATAGGAGTGCAATATCAAAATATCCTTGCTTTGTGGGCGCCTATATCATGAAAGGAACCCATTGTCTAAACTGTATAGATATTACAACCTTACAACCCCCTACTTAACCCCCTTAGGAGTGCAATGTCAACAAAAAATCCTTGCTTTGTGGGTGCCTATATCATGAAAGGAACCCACTGTCTAAACTGTATAGATATTACAACCTTACAACCCCCTATTTAACCCCCTTAGAAGTGCAATATCAAAAAATCCTTACTTTGTGGGTGCCTATATCATGAAAGGAACCCATTGTCTAAACTGTATAGATATTACAACCTTACAGCCCCCTATTTCCCCCCTTAGGAGTAAAATATCAAAAAATCCTTATTTCATTAGTGCCTATATCATGAAAGGAACCCATTGTCTAAACTGTATAGATATTACAACCTTACAATCCCCTATTTATCCCCCTTTGGAGTGCAATACAAAAAATCCTTGCTTTGTGGGTACCTATGTCATGAAAGGAACCCTTTGTAAACTGTATAGATATTACAACCTTACAACCCCCTATTTAACCCCCTTAGGAGTGAAATATCAAAAAATCCTTACTTTGTTAGTGCCTATATCATGAAAGGAACCCATTGTCTATACTGTATAGATATTACAACCTTACAACCCCCTATTTAACCCCCTTAGGAGTAAAATATCAAGAAATCCTTGCTTTGTGGGTGCCTATATCATGAAAGGAACCCATTGTCTAAATTTCAGATTTCTAGCTACAGTAATTTAAGTTCTGCAATGATGAAACGAGTCATTCAGTCTTCTTGTTTGTATAAATTAATTAAAACAGAAAAAAAAAATCATTGCTATATAACTAATATATATGTTGGATTATGACATTACCTTTATAAAGTGATTATTCAAACTAGCATTATAAATATTGATTTTAGAATCGTGCAATTTTAAGTGCCACCATGAAGAATCAACTGAAAATAATTAGAAATGCATTTATGAACTAGAAACCTTAAAGTTCATCCTTTCCTTTTCATTTCACTCTATTGCTATAATTGAGATACTTAAATAAGTTCTCACTTTTGGAATTCCATCATGCGTTAATGAGTGTCATTGTAGTCGAAGTTTAAATGAGAAGTTATTGAAATTTTCTGAGAAAATGGACACATAGAATTTTACAAAAAGTGCTCAGTTGTAGAAAAGGTTTTGAGTGACAAAAACTGAAACGTGAATTGAACATTACTTTTTCCACATTAACTTCTCGCTAAAATAAAATATTTCAAAAATATTTAATTTTATACATAATGACGTGACTTTATTATCCATACAAGTATACTTATACATTACTAGAATGAAAAAGACACTTTAATTTTTTGACATCTTTTTTTAATTTCTGATAAAATACCTAGAGCAGTGTTCCCCAATCCCCGGTTCGTGGATCAAATGATACCGGACAGCCCATTTCATTGAAACTGAATTTAAATTTTGAATTCCTAGGTTTATACCCCAAATTAAAAATATCTGTGCTCTATCAAAATTTTATTTGTTTAAAAAAAGGTTGTGCCCGAAGGTAGTGACATAATTTTTTTAATTTTTGTAACCTATCATTGTCCCCGATTACCCCCAGATTGAACCGTCTCATTACAAGGAAACAAGCTCAGGTTTCTCATTGATTTAACGTTCTAGTAAGTTAAAATGTTAAATCCCTTTATATTGTATTTAATTTGAAGGCATGTTTAAATGCAATTGAATTAAAATTAATAAATCAAAATAATCTGAAATATAAACAATCAACGTCCCGTCCCTCCCCACAGTGGGCCGCGGTAAAATTATCGAACGTTGACAGGTCCATGGTGATGAAAAAGCTTGGGGAACTCTAGAGGATTATTTCAAAACTCTTAGAGGTGATTAAACCATGCGATTTCTCAAATTTATTGATATTTTTTAAAGCTTTCAGAGGCTTGAAAAACTGGCAATAAATAGCGAACGTGAACGAGTATTTTTTATCTGCCTATGCGAGAAAATGTAATAAGCTTGTAGCTTGTATCAATTACTTTGGTTGTCATTTACAATTCGCGATCGCAACGAACTATAGGGGGCGTTGTTGTATGAGACGCATACCTGCGATTTCTATATGAACCGTCATTCAGTTACTCTGGAGACGTCGTTAATGTAGCGTGTAGAATTGCAACGTTCCTTCTTTAATGTGGCTTATTAAATTTTAAAAAAAAATTGTTTGACATCCTTTCTTGTACAACCGAAAACAAAATGGTATCTCTTTTTATTAGAGAAGGAATATCCAAAACACATCGGAAAAATATTTGTACATTAACAGAAAAAAATATGTATATTCTTATAAGAGTTAAAACCTAATGCCCGAGAAATAGTATTACTAAATTCAATGATATAACATGAAAGGCCCATTTTAAACTTTACATTCTATAGTTTTAAGAATCATATTACTACAAAAATTAAAATGAACAAAAAGTATACATAAGCCTCATAATTTTATGAAATTTAATTTTGTAAACAAAGTTTTTTGACAACAATTTTTATCAAAAAATTTCAAGTTTCAATAAAAATCATTATTTAGAAACTAAGAAACGTAAAATAAGGAATGCTGACGAAACAAAAACAAAAACAAAAAAAAACAATTCTTTTTTGTCGCCATTTTTAGTGCTACGAAAATTCGTCTTTGGGATTTGCCAAAAACAAAACAAGATGCAATTTTATTTTTTCAGGAGGGAAATATTTTACCGAAAAAACGAAAATGTACCAATTCCCACAACATGAAGCTTTATCTTGGTAAACGTACGTTTTGGAAATGTTATTTCATTTGGAATCTTATTTATCAGAGTTCATATGGCGATATGATTGTTTTGAATCTATGCTAAACTCTATATCGGCTCATTTTTCACCGAAATCCGAACGACTATTTTGATTTTAAATAAAGTGTTTTATTTTATGAATGAACGCAAAAATTTTAAGTGTAGATTGGCGGCACTTAAAAACCGCCAAATCTGTAGCGGCGGTGGCGTTAATACGTAAGTACCGAATTTTTATTCCATACTTTTCTGAATCATATTAGTTCAAACATTGGAATATACAAGAAGTATACATAAACACATAATGTTATACCATTTAATTTTTCAAAAAATGTATTTTAAGAACAATTTTTATCAAAAAATTATAAACTAAAAAACGGAAAATAAAGAATTCTTAGAATAAAAAAACGATTGTAAGAATTCTTTACATTGAAATAAAAACTTTCATATTGTTTCCTTTTTTATTATTCTTATAGTTCTTAATCAGACGTAAAAAACCATTCTGTAGAGAACCATCATCAAATGAAAAAAAATCATCGCACTTACCTGATTTATAATTCCCGGAGAATTCCAAAATGATAAGTTCCCTGTTTGAAAACTTTATTCTCAAATAATAGATACATAGTTTATCCCTTCATTACTTTTAGATAACATACTACACAGCAAAATTTTATAATTGATATGAATTTGAATATGTAGCTAAAAACAGAATAGCTGAATTCTAGTTGAACTTATTATTTCAAAACTAAAAAAAACTTACCAAGAAAACGATTAAAATGAATTAAGAATCAGCACAAATGGCACTATTTCAAGTAACTTGGATAATTTTTTATTGTTATTTTCCGAATTATATGGATACAGAAATATATACTATTCTATAACGAAGAAGAATATGCTATAACTATTACGATTCTGTATGTTCTGAATTCATATTTATTCACTGGAATGACGAAAGCAATGTTGACTTCACTTTAATTCGTAATGAATTGAAGACAGAAGAAATGCATTTTACCTTAATACACACATCTGTAACAGTATCCGAAATCGGAAGTCATCAGTTGCAAGTTTGTTGATAATAGAAATTAAAAATTATTGAGGAATTTTTCTTCAAATGTTTGGCGTGTTCTGTTCCTGAAAGATTTACTAATATTCTGGAGATTTTTTTCAAGTTCTTCGGCCTTTTCCTTAGGAAAATTTTGTTTCTTATTTGCTGCTAAAAAATGGCGTCTGATTCTGTCAATGACTTTGATGGAACTAAATGAAAACGTGATAAATTAATGTCTGATATTTACAGGCTCCCGCTAGACGGCGTACTCGAGCGTTGCGATCGCGAATTGCAAAAAAATTCGATTCGTAAAAGATATTTAACAAAAATTTTGAAGCAGTTTATAATTTATAACAAAGTTATTATTTCAAAATTTGAAGAAATTGGATAAAAATTGCTTAAAAGTATGAAAATTTTTAATAGTTCTTTTTTTCTTTTTTTTTTTTTTTTTTTTTTTGTTGAAGTTATACTTCTTATGCGACTTCCAACAAGGTTGCGTTAAACGTTTAACGCTACATTTTTATTGGCCGGGAAATCACGTGGTAGGATCCAGTTTTCCCTCATTCATTTCCATATTGTTTTGGTTCTCACTAGCATAAAAATAATAAAAGTCATAAAAATATTGTTTTTCTATAAATAATTTTTTACTTTGATTTGATACACATATAGAATTCGCGATCGCAACGAACTATAGGGGGCGTTGTTGTATGAGACTAATACCTGCGATTTCTATATGAACAGTCATTCATTTACTCTAGAGACGTCTTTAATGTAGCGTGTAGCATTGCAACGTTCCTTTTTTATCGTGGCTAATTAAATTTAAAAAAGAAAAATGTTTAATATCCATTCTTATGCAAACGAAAACAAAATGGTATCTCTTTTTTTTAGAGAAGGAACATCCAAAACACATCGGAAAAATATTTGCACATAAACAGAAAAAAATATGTATATTCTTATAAGAGTTTAAACCTTATGCCCGAAAAATAGTTTTACTAAATTTAATGATATAACATGAAAGGCCTATTTAAACTTTACATTCCATAGTCTTAAGAATCATATTAGTTCAAAAATTAAAATGAACAAAAAGTATACATACGCCTCATAATTTTATGAAATTTAATTTAGTAAAAAAGGTTTTTTGACAACAATTTTTATTAAAAAATTTCAAGTTTCAATAAAAATCATTATTTAGAAACTAAAAAACGTAAAATAAAGAATGCTTACGATACAAAGCAAAAATGAAAAACCCAATTCGAAAAATTCCTTACATTAAAATAAACAACTTTCATGTTTTTTTTTCTTTTTTGATTCATAATCGGACACAGAAAACCATTTTATAGAAAACTATCATTAAAATCAAATAAGAAAAAAATTACTTAAAAGTAAAATTTTTTATTTTATAAAAATTAACACTTACCTGCTTTATAAATCAGAAGAATTCTAAAATGATTTGTTCTTCGATTTTTGTTACCATTTTGTAGTGCTATGAAAATGCGTCTTTGGGATTTGCCAAAAATAGAACAAGATGCAATTTTATTTTTTCAGGAGCGAAATATTTTGCCCATTGTCCACCAAAATCCGATAAACTACTTTGATTTTAAATAAAGTGTTTTATTTTATGATTTGTTGCAAAAATTTTGGTGTAGATTGGTGGCACTTAAAAACCGCCAAATCTGTAGTTGCGGTGGCGTTATTACGTAAGTACCGAATCATATGACTTCAAACATTAGAATATGCAATGAGGAACATTAGAATATGAATTGTCCGTGGGACTGTTTTCACTCATTTTTTGCAATTGTTATCCACTAAATTTGAAAATAAAAAATACTATCCTATTAAATTATATGTGTGTCAAATCAAACTAAAAAAATATTTATAGAAAAACAATACTTTTATGACCTTTATTATTTTTATGCTCGTGAGAACCAAAACAATATGGAAATGAATGAGGGAAAACTGGATCCTTCCACGTGATTTCCCGGCCAATAAAAATGTAGCGTTAAACGTTTAACGCAACCTTGTTGGAAGTCGCATAAGAAGTATAACTTCAAAAAATTATAATTTCCATTCCATTATTTGTTTCCATTCTATTTTCTCCCTCTATTCCATTGTTTGATAAATGAGCTTTTGTCTTAGCACGATTTTTCAAAAAATATTTTGCTGGAAGAAATTATAATGAAAAGGGCATCATCAGAAAAACATAGAGGACATATTAATTTCAAACAAAAAGAATAAAAAAATATCTGACCAAGAAGGAATTTTGGAGAATCCTTTACACTTAATAAACTGATTCAGAATAAATAGTTGTTTAAAAAAATGAAAATTGTTTATTAACTTAAAAAAAGGATTAAAGTAGTTAATAAAATGCCCTTTCAGTAAACTCAATATTGCAATATTTCTCTGCCTTATCCATTTCAACTCTTATTGCACTACATTCTGAGTGCAAAAGATAAAACGCCAAATGAAGTTTTGATAAGCAAAATTGAACGCCTTTTAATTATCAATTGGCGCCATTTCCCTGTAACTGACAGGGGCAATACTTGAATCAAAATTCGTATTATAAATGTCGCCTTTCAATTTATCTTCAAACCATTTCATCCTGGCATATTGTTTCGGAAGTTATTCATCGAATAGTGGCTGGCCATTTGTACTAATTCATCACGCCATCTTCCTAACATGATTTATTATCCGCAAGGGCTTTGTTAATAGCCCTCATCTGAAGTAAATGGACATAAGAAAGATGGAACTTCGAGAAATTTGTTGGTCTGGCTCCGAACCATTCTTTTGGCGACAAATCACTTTTTCCCTGATTCATTTAATTGCTCTATGCGAAATGTCAGTATTATTTCGTAATAACACATATATTTATATAAAGAAATGATCAAATTTGTATAGGAAATGTTGAGAAGTCATTTCGAGCATTTTTGGATATTAAAAGTAATTAAATTAAATTTCATAATTCGTTAAAGAAAATTGTTTTGAAACTTTTTCTGGCTGTGTAAAAAATATTTGCTTCGAAAAAGAAACACTGCACTTTATTTACATTTGAACAAAATAACGTAAATAAAAATATGCAATTTACGAATTTGAGCTAAAGATTGTAAACTTTTATACATCAGTAATTATAAGATAGACAATCTAAAATAAATGGGAAATACGTAAAAATCAAGAAATCTGGATGTAGTAATGGAAAAATATTCAAACACTGATAAAAAAAAGCATGGTCAAAATTACTAGAATATGGTAAAATATACTTTGTTTCTGGCTCTGTGGAAACACTAAAACTCTCCGTGATTTTTACCGAAGCGCTGTGGTGTCGATTTTGGTAAAATTAGCAATAAAATATTTTACCAAATCGATAATGACATAAAAACTATTTATTCGGTTAAATTTACTTTTCAGTTTTGTATTTTTTTTACTAAATACGTGGTAGTAAGAACTATTTTTAAAACCAGAATTTCCAGTGAACCATTACCATGTGAACGGTAAAATTACTTAATAAAAGGTTTAAGTACCGTATATTTTTGTTTCATACAGAATAGTGTTTTTTTTTATTATTATTATTAGTACCAAAAATGTCTTTTTACAGTTGTTACCCCAAAAAACATATTGAATGCACTGGCTTTATCCTAAGCAAAAGAATACGACACCTGATTTTGGATTTTCAGGCAATCTCTCCGAGGTTGTGTAAGCTCAGAATTAAGGGAAAGTTCTTTAATTTCAGTATTACCTGCTCTTATACACCAACTGAAGATAAAACAGAGAAAGAAACAGAAATATTCAATGAAAAATTAGACGAAATTTACTGCAGTTTTCCAAAATATTATGTAAAAATTATTTTGGGAGATCTAAATGCTAAAGCAGGTAGAAAAAGGGAATTCAATTTTGCAACTGGTGGTTTTATCTTACATGATACAACCAATGATAATGGACGCAAATTAATTAATTTTGCTGCTTCACATAATATGATCATAGGAAGCACGTCCGTTCCCGACTCTATCTGGCAAATATCTATGGGCTAATTAATTCCATCATCGTACCAATTGTTTTTCAGTTTTATGAACATAGTTTTATTTCAGTTGTCTTTAGTTTAATATTTCAATTTCTAAATGAAAATCATCTCTGTTATTCGACTTTTATATGCCACCACACCGCCCAAAAACTTTCCATCTAAAAAACTCAAATAAACAATTGAAATAGCAATTTATAACATTTGCAACTTAATGATTCGAAGTTTCCCAGCTACGTATGAATTCTCTGCAATAAAACTTACTATTATCTAATTAATTAATTTTATTGCCTCCATTACGTCTAAAAAACCATTTAACAGACTGTTTACCCGTTTCCATCTAAGAAACTCAAATAAAAAATTGCAATAGTAATTTAGGAAATTTGTAACTTAATAATTCGAAGTTACCCAAATGGATATGAATTCTTTGTAATGAAACTTACAAATATCATCTTGTACATCAGCAAATCATCAGCAAAAAAAAGTTTTTAACTAGTTATTTTATTTAATGCTTGATCATTTAAAATTGCATAAGAAAACAAAAAAATTCAAAATGTTATAATTTAAATTCAAAATATTTCTAAAATTTGTAACTTGATGCACAACAAGACAATTTTTAGAGTATCTTATATTTCACGATTTATTAAATGAAACTCTTAATGAATTTTACTTTAAATGAAATGTAGTCATACGGTAATCCTTTTCAGAATCCATCAGCACTTTCTGGTTTTTAAATGCATCCAATTTATACAGCTTTCGGAGAATTTTTCTTTTAAAGAAACCTACATACCTTTCAGAAGTAATTTATTTAAGGCCAAACTTTCAGGTAATCAAACTATTACTTAACTTCATAAACTAGAAAATTTATCCGAAATAAATTGAAAATTCGAGTAATTCTTTTTCTATCGAATTCTCTCCGCGTTAAATAAAAATCAACTGAATTGCAACCAAATTTTTGCGGCTGAATAATTCACTTTTGAGAGCCAGATTTCCCTTTAGGCAACTAAAACTATAAATTAGAAGA
Organism: Parasteatoda tepidariorum; assembly: GCF_982258835.1. Lineage (NCBI taxonomy): Eukaryota > Metazoa > Arthropoda > Arachnida > Araneae > Theridiidae > Parasteatoda > Parasteatoda tepidariorum. The sequence continues at coordinate 49,795,479 of NC_141762.1, read as the reverse complement.
AGATAAATGAATACTCCACTTGATCAATAGCAGAAATGCATCAAATACTTTCCCACTTAACCATAAATTCCACTTAAATCCCAGCTCCGACACCTTCCAAAAGGTCACATTCTGCGCTGATATGAAATGAGAAATTCCCCCCATTCCATCCTTAAATACCCTACATTTCTCTTTAATAATGGCAACGGCAATATTGGTTGCCAAACAGTTGCTAGGCTGTTAGCCACGCCACTTTACAGCTAAAACGTCATTTCAGTTTCACTAACTAAGCCAGCTATAAAGGCTCCTTTTCGATCGGATATAGTTCTCGTGCTGTCCAATCAAAGAGCTTCTTCCTGATGGGTAGATAGCTTTTGAAGAACATAAGAAAGAAGAAAGATCTATTCCTCAGCCCCTTGATTGGTTGAAAATGTACTTTTTAGTGTGTCCTATTCTATGTTAGATATTGTTTTGGGTCATACACGTGGCATAGAATGAAAGGTAGCTTAAGATTTATTCGAAATTTAGAGAGTTGAGGTTAAATGCTGTTGTTGCGCTTCTGGAATAACATTAAAATGAGAAATTTTTTCAATCCAAAAACGTTATATTTAATAAAAAGGTATTTCTTTGAAAGCTAAATTTATGTTTGAAACTTTTTCGACTTTTCTGTATCTAAACATGATTTCAGAAGAATTCGATTTGTGGAAGGAAAGGTTCCAAGTACGTTGAAACTTTTCAATACCGGAAAGTAATATTATAAAGGAAAAATATTATTTTAGAACTTATAGAACAAAAAAAATTTTACTTTTATGTATCTAAACATACGTTTACATCCAGCCCATTTGTGGAAGAAATGATACCAGAACTTTAGAATTCTCGATCCCAAATTTAAATATTGATGAAAAATATTTATTTTATGCCTGAAAAATCCCTACAAACAACCTTTTTATACTTTTGTGTATTTAAACATATTTGTTTATATTAATGAATAATCTCAAGCAACTGAAGATGAGAGATATATCTTATAATAATACTCCCACAAATATACTTATACATAGTAACATTATTTTAAACAAAATAGAGCTCAATTTGTGAATCAATCTGAAGATTACGAATATAAACAGCTTAGTATTTTCCAAACGAAAATTTTTGCAGAAAAAATTCTGTTTTCTTTAAGCAAGCTTTTTAAAGCTATGAAGAAGTGGTAAATTCTATTAATTGGTATGAATGAAATGAATTATGTTATCGTACAAGAAAATGCTTTTTGGTTTAAAATATCTAATACTATTCCAGTAAAAACAGTGTTAACAAATCTTACCAATTTTATGAATGCAATTGGTTAATTAATTCAATTTTTGATAGCTACTATCAGCCATTGATATTTTTGTGTTCCACCACTCGCTACCAAAGATTGGCTGAAGGTCTTCTTTTTTTAAATTCAGCAAACAAAAGTACCGCAAATTTTGAAGGGGAAAAAAGCTTAACTTTTATCTAAATCTATTTTGAGAGGTCTTAGATTTATTTCCATTAAATTCAAGCCATAACTACGTTAAATGTATTTCAAATGAAAGAAACTGCAATGTATTTCAAATGGAGGAACGAGGGTCAACCAGAACCCTCAACTGATTATTATGTGATTGCATCAGCTAACAAAAACGACATCAAAATGCTAAAAGATAATTTTAATATGAATTTTGCAGCAATTTTTTTCTATCAACTTGACAAAAATATTCCAATTGCCATTCTGCATCTATATTATTATAATAAAGAAAAGTAAACAAAATAATAAACTTTTTCCCGAGGGCATGTCAAATTCTCCATTTTTCTAAGAATATGTCAAGCATCTTTTGAGACTGATTCGATTTCCCTTAACACCAATCAAAAAAAATTCTCCCCTCTTGTTCTTCCTAGAACAAGCACATCAGTTTGAAAGTTGCCATTTCGTCTCAACTATATTCTAAAATTCGAATTTAAAATAGAAAATTCTAAATGGAGAAGTAAATATTCTGAATAGTCTCATATCAAAAAATACGATCGAAAATGGTAAGTCATAGTCATCACGCTCTGCAAAATGTAATAAAAGGGAGCATGAAGCGTAAATAAAATATAAAATTCCATTCCTTCCATAGAGAAAATGAAGAAAAGTTCTATCTGACTTTCGAACTTTCTAAAGTCAAATACATGCTCACTGTCTCGAAAAATAATTTTTTTTCCTACTTCTGTTGTTCTTTTCCAGAACTTTTTGAAATGCAAGAAACAGCTGCTAATTTTTTTTTATCGCGTGCACATGCTCAAGGAGGTCATTTTAGCAAATACTGACGAAGCCAATTTGGAATGACACCAGGATGACTTATCGATCCCCTTCTTTTGGAATTAAACAAGTGTTGAGTCAACCGTTGAAAACTTTCTTAGACAGTCAAAGAAAATGTGGAAGTGCTTCCAAAACGAATTTCTAAATATGTTCTGTCAACTTTCAAGGGAAATAATGTCTGATAGTCAAATTTCTAAAAACTCTTCGAAGGAAGAAAAAGGAAAACAAGAAAGATATTGCGATCGATTTATCTTTTTTTTTCTTTCCATTTCAACTCACTTTTTCTTTTTTTCTTCAAAAAATGAAACTCTCAAAATTTCCCAATTTTTACTTCATTTTTAATAAACTCAACGTATTGCAAACTGTCTCTTTCATAAAATACAATCCAATCAGAGACGTGCAGAAAGGAGCAGGAGTGACAGTATTCAGCCAAAAGGAAATCCAGTTGAAGACAAAGGTAAAATTACATTTCAAATTTACATCAACCGAATTCGAAAAATCAGTTGATAATTATATGATTCATTGTTAATCATAAAATAATTGTTCAGCAAGGAATGAAATCATTCGGTTCTAAGGTGATTTCTTCCCTATTCTATTTCCAATTAATAATTGAGATAAAGCACTTTTATCTACTATATCCGGAAAAAACTTATAATAAGAAATTAATGTCTTATATACTCACAATTCCAAAGTTGTTATTTATTTCATAAAACATTTAATTACATTATTTTCAGCATCATAAATGACAATAATTATGAATAGCAACTAATATTATTTATAATAAACTGTTATTCATAATATAATTATAATTCATAACAGTAATAAAACATTATTACTGTTATTTTTCATGCGAAATTACAGTTTTTTTATGAGTAAATATTTGACACAAGCATAACGTTTTATGGTGAATATAATATAACTTTCAAGCAAAGCTAGAATGAAGTTTTAGGGTATTTAAGTGATGAGAGAAAGATCGAGATTGGAAAAAAAAATTTAGCACGGAATATTTTTTACTTGAATATACATGAAAAATGATTTTAAAAAATGGATTAAGATTTTAAATTGATTTAGATTTGGTTTTTTCAGTTTTTATGCTCCTTTTTTCACTTGCATCGAACCAACAAGTTTGCCTGCGTCTACAGATATGCGCACATTATGGACCGAGTGGACAATGGCCCTTTCTAATGTGTACTGTTGTAAAAGTTTTTGAACCAACGAGTTTGCCTCTGGTCGCAGATCTGAGTATATTATTAACCGAGTGGGCTATGGCCCCTCTTAATGTGTTCTGATGTAAAAGGACTCAGGATTCTAGGACTCAATCTTAACGGTTCTAGGGAAGGATTTCAAATATGCTAACTAATTAGTACAGATGATATTTTAAGTTACGAAATCAGACACAAAAACGTACTTTCTCTGAATAAGCATAACTTTTTTCTGTCGGATTCGGATTTCTGACCCCGAAAATATAGGGAATAGGCTCAATCTGGGAAACATGGTCCCCATAGTTTAGTGAGGAGAGAGGACCAAAATTTGGGCCCCATAATTTTAATTATACTTTTTGCGTACTTCACCATATCTCGAAAACCTTTTAAGCGAATTGAAAAATTTTTGCTCGCAATTATGAAATTTGCTTATCCGAAAATGGCTCCATGCAAAAAATAAATGTATTCGGTATTTATCATTTTATTTTATACCAGTCAATTAAAAAAAATTTAATACAATTAAGAAACTATGTACCTTACAATTAAAAAATTGTTAATTGTAAGGTATATAGTTTCTTATAACATTTTAAAGAATGTATTTTTAAATTTAAAAAAAAATTTCGAAATCGTTTGATTGGTTTCTGAGAAATCATATTTTGCAAAAGTCGTATTTTCAAATTTTGGTTTCTCAGGAACTATTCCGCCAAATTTGCTCAAATTTTCTAGTTTGCCATGTAAAAATACATTGTTTAATATGTAACCTAAAAATTGTGAACCTTACAATTCAAAATTTTTTCGATCAGCATAAAATAAAATAATAAAGGCTCACTAAAATTTATTTTTTGCATGGAATTACCTGTGGATAAACGAATTTTATAATTGCGTGCAAAAAATTTTCGTTTGAAAACTAAAATACACTAAAAGTAAAGTTAACATTCAGAGGTCCAAACTTAAGACAGCTCACCTGACTAAACTATATGAGCCGTATTTTTCAGATTGCGGTTACCCCCTATATTTTGGGGGTCAGAAATCCGAATTCGTCGAAAAAAAGTGTGTTTATTCAGAAAAAGTACGTTTTGTGTCTGATTTCGTAATTTAAATATTGTCTGCACCAAATAATTAGTAAATTTGAGATCAGCCCCTCCAACCATTAAGATTGAGTCCTGGAACGTGAAGATCGAACCGTTAGATCAAAAGTTATTGAGAGTGGTCCGTTTTTAATTTTGCGAACTGGACATTAATTTATTTTAAAGAAAAATGTGTAATTCGATCTAAATTAGTGAAAATAAAACAGTTTTTAACAGTTGCACTTACTCTATACTACTATATACTACTTGAATACTCTATACTACTATACTTACTATATACTACTTGAATACTCTATCTATATTATATAAAACGCTAATACGTACGTATGTATCAATAAAACCGATGATATTTCTTTTCTCGCGCTGGCAACAGTTTTCAATTTTTAATTGATTGGATTCGGCGCGCAAGAGCACGTAGTGAGCATCATATGGCTAATCCATGTTATATAAAACGCTAATACGTTTTAATTGATAGGCTTCGGCGCGCAAGAGCACGTAGTGAGCATCATATGTCGAATCGGGGGAATTCTCACAGAATTATCAAAAAAATTCTCACAAAATAATCTTCATCGAAGCCGATGCTTTACATCCGGCGTTCAGTACTATTTCATATTGTTTTACAACACATGGTTTTAGCCCTCTGGTGGGAAAGACTTTAAAACAAAACTTACTTTTCTCAACAACTGAAATTTAGAATAGTGTGATTAAGAAAAATATGTGAACTGTTTGCAATTTCAAATTAATATTGAAATGCACAAGTTTAGAATTTTCTACAGTGAAAAGTTTTCGGAACTTCAGTGTTCAAAAAAGTATACGAAAGCTAGACGTTAAGAATGTATCCAATGAGCGAGCAAAACTGATAATAAAACAAATAAAACAAAACTGATAATAAAACAAATAAAACTGAGGGCCACAATATATTTCGAAAATCAACAATTTAATGGTTTGTTCTTATTTTGTTAAGCTTTGTTGAGTTGAGAAAGGA